>NC_090222.1:27451666-27793333 GCF_024489055.1 Chanodichthys erythropterus
TCAGTTACATTGTATCCGTTTCAGCTGCCTTCAAACTTACCGCACTCTGACATTTTAATTTTTCTGCCTGCATCACCACTATTCCCTCTGTAAACACTGTATTCCTCCACGAAAAGTAGGACTTTCCATGCTTTTATCGGATTCACCTGACGTATCTTTCGTGGAGCCACTAAAGCAGCCTGGTCAAAACTGTATTTGATATTTTGTCCAATAATAGGCTATTCTTAACACACTTAATGTTTCCTTGTGGTTAAGCGGGTTGAAAATAAAATGCATGAATGCAGTTCCACTTATGAATGATTCTCTTATTATGGGCTTTGAAAAAGCACAATTTAGGCTACTTACTGACGTAGCCTTGTACATCTGATATTATAAATAATAAAACGTGTTTAATGTAGCGCACCAGTCATATCATCATTGAGGGTTATTTTCATGATACTTAAATATGAATGATATTTAAAATATAAAATACAGCCATATATAAAAGTAATTATTACATTCCAGTTCTCAAATGTAAACACAGACGAATTTTACAGGATCTTTTCCTTAAGATGGGGAGGCGGATGAATACATAAACCGCGTCAGCGCGATCTCTTCCTATTGCATATTAGCCCCGCCCACAACTCTTTTCCACACAGCAGTGCCCATACTTTAACCCGATTGGACGAAACACTCAAAGCTCATCTCTGATTGGCCACATTATCTATCCATCATAATGCACTGCCAGTCATGGTGGATAGGACACTTTGTACATTGAGGTTTTTGACTGTACGGGCTAAATAATAACCCTGAACAGGAGTTAAGGATTTCACATATTATTATTGACATCTGCTCGGTGTTTTTTATATTTTTGCCTGGTGTGATCTGTATTACTCTTCTTTACGTATCGGGCCGTAAGAAACCTGGTGTTTATCGCACAGATGTGGATCTTGTAGCTGCTCCGGGTAAGTCGTCCGTCCAGTCTAGCTGAAGCTCTTACAATGCCGAATTATTGCCGTCACCTCTCTGAATTTATTTAAAAAATATCAAAATTCAAGCTCATTCGCTTTCGTGCGCAAACATACACTGGTTATTTGTTGTATGGTTATTTTTATTGCATCAAAGGGGGGAAAGTCGCGTCTGAAATCGAAGCTATGAGATACGGAGGTTCAGACTAGGCTTTTAATACCCAATTGATGACAAGGGAATAAGACATAAATCCATCACAATTACATTACTTTTCATAAATATCTACCGTAGTGTTAGTGGATTATTAGAAATCGTGACTTACTGGGCCGATATGAACGGTGTTCGTTGTTGTGGTGCTTCTGACAGGCTGTCAGATTTAGTAGCTGTCTGAAATGTCAACATGATTTTGATGCAGTCGCACACATTTCAGCTCACTAATGTTGTGCGCTACAGGATAGCATGTGTTTTGTGGTGGAACGTATATGTTTTTTACTGATGCGAGGTATTTTTTGGGATCTTTGTTGGAGTGGACTGATTTTTTTTTCTTTAGCACTGAAGCCACTTATCAAGTTTGGTTGATCCTGCTCGCGGACTCTAAACAAAAGTTTGGTTTAACCTACGCAGTTCTGCGGCACCACCCTCTCTCTCTCTCTCTCTCTTTCTCTTTCTCTCTCTGTTATGCAATAACAACATGTGTTTTTGGTGTATTCGTACTCTTAAAAACTTTCTTTGTGAACATTTACTGGCTCTAAATTCAAACTTTTGATGCCAAGGACATTCAAATATGATAATCCCCTTAGCAAAGAAATCCTCTTTCTAAAAATATAAAATATATATTGTCATTAGAAATCTTCAATGAAATGTGTATTATTAATTTCATGATTTAATGTCAGTTTTAGTATAATAAAAGTAAAATGAATATATCACCTCCTAGCACCACTTGCCGGCCTCCTTGAGGTCCCAAAAGCCCAATATTAAAACCCCCTGTCTGTCTTAAGATATTCAGAGAAGAAATGTCTTTTTAACAAGCTGTGAAAGTGTGACTTCACTCTCTCATGAAAATATGTTAGTTTGAAGTTTCCACAGGCTGAGCTGTAAGTGTGAAGAGCGTTTGTCTTCGATGCTTTGCTGTAGTGTAATGTGTGTGTACAAAGCTTTGATTGGTGGCTTCAGAATTCCAGCTCTCATTATAGGCTGAATCTCATAATGAGCTGAGTGTCTAGGTCATGCAGACAGGTACTGTGCTGTCGTGATTCCCAGCAGGGTGTCAGCTCTACCTCCAGAGACTCAATGCTGTTATTTCCTCCCACCTGGGGTACCAATAACAGTCAGAGAGAAAAGATTCTTTCACACATTGCAAACCTACCACTGGTGTTTTGAAATGCTTAAAAAAAGTTTTCAGAAAATAACAAGCATCCTGCGAACAATCATGTTCGTTTTATGAAAAAGCGCTGCTTGATAATGAGAAGTATGATACATGGAAATGATTAAGCGGATGCTTTTCGGAAAAGTTTTTTTTTTTTCTGATGGAACATGAAACCAAGTTAAGCAAGGCGGGATGATGCAAAACATGACAGAACAAAAGTAGTGTTATGTCTTCATCCTGATCATCTATAGGGATGTTTTCATCAACATGAGGTCAGAATAATGACTATTCATTCTGAGTCTCTTATCTAGTTTTCCACATAAACAAATTTATGACTGTGCTGCCTCTGTTTTTAGATGTCTATCTATCTGTTTTGTATTTGATGTGTGTATTTACGCTCTTTTGTGTCAAAGGCCCTCTGCTGCCTATAAAGCAGGTCTTCACTTTGTTCTTGTCTGATTTGTGAAATATTCTTCTGATTGAATACGGTATCCTCTGGTCACGTTTTAATCATTTTTTTCCACTCGAACAATGTCTCTGGCCTTTATAGTGTCTCCCTGAAAGCATTTGACACAAATATTTTGAAATATTGACACAGATATTTTGCCAAATACTGGTGAAGTTAAAGGGTTAGTTCAACCAAAAATGAAACTTCTGTCATTAATTACTCACCCTCATGTTGTTCCAAACCCGTAAGTCCTTCGTTCATCTTCGAAACATAAATTAAGATATTGTTGATTAAATCCATGAGCTATCTGGCCTCCAATAACTGCAACACAATGGCCACTTTCAAGGCTCAGAAAGGTATTAAAAGATATCGTTAAAATAGTCCGCCTGACAACAATGGTTCAACCTTAAAGGGATAGTTCACCCAAAAATAAAAATTCTGTCATCCTTTACTCAGCCTCAGGTTGTTCCAAACCTGTATAAGTTTCTTTGTAGAAAGAAAGAACATTTGTAACCTGGCAGCTTTGGGCCACCATTGACTTCCATAGTAGGGCTGCACGATATATCGCATGAGATTGTCACGCACATTTCGTCAATAAAGCCGGTTCCCTTATTGCCGCTAAATCGCCATCACCTGCTTTCAAATGGAGCAGCATTTAATAGACAGAGCCGTAGATCACTGACAAGCCACGCAATATCACGTTCATTATCGAAGGCGATTCATCTGCGATATGAACGCGATATTGCGTGGTTTGTCAGTGATCTACGGCTCTGTCTATTAAATGCCGCTCCATTTGAAAGCAGGTGATGACGATTTAGCGGCAATCAGGGAACCGGCTTTACTGACGAAATGCGCGTGACAATCTCATGCGATATATCGTGCAGCCCTAATCCATAGTATTTTTTTAGTCAATGGTGGCCCAGAGCAGCCTGGTTACAAATGTTCTTCAAAATATCTTCCTTTGTTTTCAACAGAACAAAGAAATTTATACCAGTTTGGAACAACCTAAGGCTGAGTAAATGATGACACAATTTTCATTTTTGGGTGAACTATCCCTTTAAAGGTATAGTTTACTCAAAAATTTAAATTCTGTCATTTACTACTCCCCCTCATGTTGTTCCAAACCTGTATTATGTTCTTTCTTCTGTGGAACATAAAAGAAAGTATTTTGAAGAATGTTTCAGAATGTTTCATAATGAAAGTCAACGGGATCCAAAACAACATTGAACCCCATTGACTTTAATTGTATGGAAAATAAATCCAACAAAATATCTTCTTTGGTCTTATGATATGAATTTCACACAGGTTTGGAATGATATGAGGGAGTGTAAATGATGACAAAAGGCACAGTTATTACAAATATTTTGTCCTTGATCAGTGGCGTCTGATATTGGCCAATGCCTGATTGGAAACAAATCCACTTTAAGGTCATAGCGCTGCTGATTGAATTAAGTATTATGGGGAGGGGGGAGCCCTTCCCTGCCCTTTCCAATTCAAAATGGCCTCAGTGTCCTCACTGACTGTGTGGCTGGTGGAGTAGGGCACGGTGAAGGGCTGAAGCTCATCTGAGAGAGCACAGCCCTCCTTCCCTGTGTTAATCTCTCCTCCAGCAAGCTCTTAATTGAGCCGTCATCATCTGATCTAGGGGTTAAACATCAATTAAGGTAATGAGCAGTGTGAAAAGAGACCACCGAAGATGAGGGCAACCCTTTTCCGCTACAGATGACATGAGATTGGCAGGGGTTTAGGGGTTTTGACAAGCAATCAGAATTGCATGTTTTTAAAATGAGCTTTTGAAATGCTAGCAGGCATCTTTTGGTTTTTCAGATTGTCCATTAGTATCTCAGACTTGAGAAAGCCAGTATGCTTTTCTTTAATAAATGTTATAAACATTAATGAATTCTGTACTCCATTATGGTTAACAGATCAGTAGTAGTTCATGTGTTCAGTGTGAATTAATATTATTAATTAAAACGTTAATATAAAATATTTAAATGAATATTAACAAATCTATAAATAGTGTGATTTTAAAATGATGGATTTCAATTTTAATTCATTATTTGATTTAAATTTATGATTTATTGATTATTAACCATGACATGAAAATAATTATCTGCCAGGATTTTGATATTATCCATAAATAAAAGTTTAATGACATTTCATGAAAACTCTTTAAATGCTCATTAACTAATGATGATGTAAGCATTATTTAATGTAATAATGATTATTAATAAAAGTTATGACAACGTGTTATCGAAGAAAATCTATTCTTTTAGTTGTTTCAAGACCCCGTTCAAGCTCCTGATTCTTTCAGGCTGTATGAATTTGCTAGTTTGACTTGGAAGGCAGAAGGTTTCTGGACTAGTTTTTGCTGTCCAAACAAGGTCTAGAGAACACTGTGGTTACCTCAATGCTGAAGTACTGGTGTCATCTTACTGAAGAGAGAGCAGCTGTATCCCTTATAAAGACCACCACTCATGCACTCACACAAACACATAAAAAAAGACAAACCACCATTCATGCTTTCATTGCCTGAAGAGCCCTAACCTTTGAGTATCTCTTTAAACCCTATGTGCATATCATAAAGATTTTCTGTTTCCGTTTCACTGCAATCACAGTATTCATAACCACACCACAGAACCATTTTTCATTTTTGTAGTAAGACATAAGCATGAATAATTGGTCCTCATGTGAACATCTTTTAATCATTTTATTATGCAAGACACCGAATGCATTATGAGGTAAATGATGAAACTGCTGCCTCTATGCTGGTTAACACTTGAATCCTTGATTAATGAACACCGGCAGCTCAGACATCTGTCATGCTTGGACATTTTCACGTAGTCCCCATGACACCGATTTCCATATCGTGAATCAGACTTATTTGGTTGAGCTCAAAATATGTCATCGTCGGTAGTGCTGAATTCCTTAAAATTCCCCTTGAGCTAAAATGATGTGTGTTGACCTCATTCTGGTTATGCGGTTAAAAGGAAAACAAATGAGAACCTGAAAAATCTAATTCGGTTTATTTTTAGTTTGGGATTAATCTATGCAAAGCATTATGTTAGAATTTTGCTTCTAAATATGGTGAATGTCTGCTCCTTTCTCAGTGCGTCTGTGTGGATATTTTGGTTCTTGTATGACGGTGGTGTTAAGTTGTCAATTTTTATCCACATTACTTTTTTTTCCCTTGTATTTCCTGTACAATGTAGGTGTTAGTGGATGAAATATCCACTAACACGAATTGCATAAAACCGACATCATGTGTGGAGTTTACCACAGCCATGACCTACATAAGTGAAATGCTGTTTTGTTGTTCACATTCGTAACATTTATCTCACGGATGAAGTTCCAGTAACTTGTGTTTTGTTTATTGAATAAATTGAATAAAGGAATAGTTCACACGAGAATTCAAATTCTGTCAACATTTACTCACACTCATGCCATTCCGAACTTGTACGACTTTTTTTTCTTTTTTTCTGTAGAGTACAAAAAAAGATGTCTCTCTTTTTTTGTCCATACACTGAAAGTCCAGTTGTTTTGGACCATGTTTACTTCCATTATATGGACATAAAACTCTGAGACAGTAATATGTTTTTTCAAAATATCTTCTTCTTTACCCATCAGCTCTCTGTCAACGTCTGACTCTGTGTGCTTTTTCCTTCCAGAACAAAGCAGAGCACTGTCATCTTGTCAGGTCTCGTCTGGTGTAACCTATGCATACCCGACACAGATATTTCCCTTGGGAACACACACAAAGTCATTTACTGCAACCTTGTACCTGATTCTGCAGTGTAATGTAGGAGAAGATAGAATAAGATCCTAATGATTTCAATCCCATGTTCTTATAAAGACAGAGATAACAGGGACTCTTCCTCTGTTCTTCCTGTCAGTAACTGGCTTACTAATGATATACGACCTAACATTAGAGATTAGCTCTGCTTCACGTTCAGGGTTATTCTGGATACTTGAGTTAAAAGGGTTTAAAGGGTTAGTTCACCCAAAAATGAAGATTCTGTCATTGATTACAAATGACTCATGTCGTTCCAAACCCGTAAGACCTTCGTTTCATCTTCAGAAAGCTAATTAAGATATTTCTGATGAAATCCAAGAGCTCTCTGACTCCTCCATAGATGGCAATTTAATTACCACTGTTAAGGCCCAGAAATGTACTAAAGACATTGTTAAAATAGTCCACATGACTACAGTGCTTCAACCTTAATTTTATAAAGAGACTTTTTTGGAGCAAAAACAAAACAAAAATAACAACTTTATTCAATAATCTCTTCTCTTCCATGTCATTCTCCTACCCTGTTGACACTGTACACACAGTGCAGCACTTCCATGTTCTATGTCAGAACACTGACTCATTATTGGTCGGCTCTTGCGTCAGCATCACACGTAAGTGTCGTGTTGCTCACATGTGCAGCTTTGGCCAATACTGAATACTGGCGTTCGGACATAAACACTGAAGCGCTGCACTGTGCTTACTGCATCAACTGCATAGAAGAGAAGAGTTTATTGAATAAAGTCATTATTTTTGTTTTATTTTTGCGCACAAAAAGTATTCTTATCGCTTCATAACATTAAGGTTGAAGTGGATTATTTTGACAATGTCTTTACTACCTTTCTGGGCCTTGAAAGTCATTGTTGTGTAGGTTGAAATTAGGGCTGGATGATTATGGCCTAAAATCAAAACCTCGATTAATTGAACATTTTACCTCTATTACGATTAATGAACGATAATTTTGTTTCTGTTTAATAATAATAATAATAATAATATAATAATTATATATATATATATATATATATATATATATATATATATATATAATTATTATTATTATTATTAATAATAATAATAATAATAATAATATTTATTTATTTTTTTATTTTTTTTATTTTTTTGGGCCATCCCAAGGTTTGTACTATAAATATGATTGACTATTAAAGGTGAGATATTTTTTCCTAATGAAAGAGTGATCTGACATAGCTCACTTTCAGCTGTTATTTATCTATGGTTCGTAACATTTCTTACAGATTTCTGCTCGTTGTAAATCAGATAAATTAGCACAGTACCACTAATGCAGCGTTTCTCAAAGTGTGGGGTGTGCCCCACTGGTGGGGAATAGAGACATGACAGGTGGGGCGCGACAAACGAGAGGAAATTTGGTAATTTTTGTGCTCATATCTTTTAACCTTTTGAGTACGGTCCCAAATATGGGATTGAGAACGTTCAGTGACGTCACTTAACTGCCAGATTCAAACTGTGCTTTCGCGCTTTGGCTGGCGCTGAGCCAGAGCCGGACGCGTTCAGCAGCGCTTGTCATTTTATCACAACTATGCAGTGTTTTCAACAACATAATGTTTATTTTAGGTGTCAGGCATTTAAATATACATAAGTACTAGTAAAATTTAGAGTTTATAAAGTACATACTGATGTCTATGGAAGCAGCAGTAACAATCAATGTTTTATTCATATCAGACACACAGTATAAGTAACTATAAAATTTACTTTATTTTTCTCCCAGATCACCGGCCACTTTTCAATTTCGGGAGAAATTGATGAATTCACGTCCTATAAATCCGACTGACAGGGCTCGCTGAACAGCTGCGCAAACAAACATGGCGGCGCCTATCTCGCGTTTTAAATCAAGATCAATTATTAACGTTTTTAAACGACAAAACACTCACTTCTACATATTTGAGAATCGGAATATCAGATAGTTGATGACATGGTAAGCAAGTTTGTGAATATTTTGAATAAAAAAGGAGAAACGAAATAAAAGCGTTGGCTACATCTGTCATACAGTGTTATTGTGGCTGTGGTGCATGACGCGTCTCCATGGAAACAATAAGGGGAAAAGTTCTAAAATAATGGTCGCGTAAAAAAAAAAACCCTCAAATAATATTTAATTAGCATTTTATTCATTATACATAAATTATAAAGTGATAATATAATTGCACTTTTATTTTCTCTATTTGACAGTTTTTAATGCTGTTATTTAATGTAATGTTTTAAAATGCAATGTTAATAAAATAAGTTAATACATTTTAACAGTTAAACTTAAACAGTTAAACAGCCTAGTTTATTAACATTTTGTTGGGGCGATTGGAGACAGGTGGGGCTCGGAACCCTTCCCTACCTCCAAAGTGGGGAATGGCAGAAAACGTTTGAGAAACATTGCACTAATGAGAGCGATTGCGTGTGTAAATTAGTCATACCGTCTCTCTATTAATTGTGAAGCTGTGGGTTGTAAATAGTTCCTTTCAAAAGTAGAAAAATATATGCTATAATAAGTTTTAAGTTTCTAAGCTACTTTAGTGATAAATCACAGGACAGCGCTGACAACTAGTTTCTGCGTTCCTCTCAGTGCGCGCGATCTTCACGTTTAGCGCAGCTACTGTTTGTATGAGTGTTCGTGCCACAATGCAGCTGCGCGAGCGCGGTAGCTCGATATAATACACATCCAATCGTCTAAAATCGCTTGAGAGTCCAAACTGGCAAACCATAAAATGAATACAACTGACAAAGTTTAGTGAAGACGCAAGGCTAATCACTGTGTTGAACCGGCGTTCACCTCCGTGTTGTTTTTATGCCACTGTCTGGACGGGGCGGAGTCACGTGGCAACACACACTGTAGTATGTTTTAAGGGGGAAGTATTAACAGGATTAAAAAAACTAAATAACCGACATGGGAAAATTACGTCGGTTAGAGTTTCTGAATTTCGGTTTCGATTACTTTTCGATTAATCGTCCAGTCCTAGTTGAAAGTGACATGACGTGTAGCCAGGGATGGTGTCCCATACTCAGAATTTGTGCTCTGCATTTTACCCATCCAAGTGCACACACACAGTAGTGAACGCATACACTGTGAAACAAACACCTGGAGCAGTGGGCAGCTGTTTTTGCTGCGGCACCCGGGGAGCGATTGGGAGTTAGGTGCCTTGCTCAAGGGCACCTCAGTTGTGGGTAATGAGAGTGAAAGAGAGTGCTGTTCATTCATTCACTCCCCCCACCTACATTTCCCTGCCGGTACTAAGACTTGAACCCACGACCTTCGGGTTACAAGTCTGACTCTGGCCACAACTGCCCCTAACTGCCCCTTCTTTTGTTCTGCAAAACACAAAAGAAGACGTTTTGAAGAATGTTGGTAAATAAACCAAAACAGATTTTTTTTTTTTTCTCAAAATATCTTCATTGATGTTATTATGAATACAAGTTTGAAACTACATGAAGGGGTGTACATAATGTGCAGTATCCCTTTAACTCAGACTCGTAGTGGTCATGCACTCATAACAGTAAAAATGTAAATCCACACAAAATTTGTGCAGGTATTTTTCATCAGAATTAACTGCCTGTATTTTGTATTTTTGTATTTTGCCTGTATCTTTTTGAATAAAAAAAATCTTTGAAGTAAAATACACAACACAGTGTTGTGTTGCTGTTAGCATGACCAGACAGCACAAGCGCACATAACCTAATGTTGTCTATGTTGGAAAACGGACGGGCTAACGGGGTTACAGTGGCGTAAGAGCAAGGGTTGGCCATTACTCCAGCACAGCTGAAACAGCAAGCATTGGGGCCAAGTGCTGAAACGTACACCCCTGCTTCTCTCATTTCGTTCCAGTTCTCTTTCTTACTTCAGCCTTTTGATCTGATTCCTTGCCAATTCTTTCTCTCCTTCTCCCTAACTGTAGATGGGGCCAAGCACTGCAGGTACGTGTTCATTAGTATTCTGACTGGGGCTCAATGGTGGCCCCTAAAACTGTTTGGAGGGAAAGTTGAGAAAACTGGCACACTGATTGGGGTGGGACTGAGTAGTCATCAATAATATTCAATGAACGTGCAATACTTTGTGCCTTTTGCCCCATGCTGGTGAGCCTGTTACCCCATGTGTATGATTTTTGAACAAAACAAACCACTTATTTTCACAAAAAATCTGTTGCTCCATCAATGTTCAATAAAAACATATATATATATATATATTTCTGCAATCATACACTTTGAGACTAGTAAAAAGCACATTTTTAAAGGTATGCCTTTAGTCCATTTAGTTAACAAATTTGATATATAGTCGATGAACAGAAACTGAAACAAAACTAACGCTAAGAGCATTTACATGCACATTAATAGTTTGATTTCAGTTTGTTTTGAAATGTTTTGTAAAAGTGTATAACATTAAAATAATAACATTATTTTAAATGTTTTGTCTTACTGAAATCATACCAGCCATTTTTTTTACAAAGTTGCACTAACAAACCTAGATGCTCAACTTCATCCAGCATGAATACATGTTAATTGGACTAGTAGTTCGTACTTCATTGCCAACACAGTAGTTAGTTTACAATGGCATCTAATGGTCAAAACTTTTCAAATATTTATTTATGCTTCTAACTAATTAGCTTACATTTGAGTACAATTCAATATAGATGTTATGCCTATGGTGCTTGGCGTTAGTAATTGCTGCTTGCAGCTGTATTTCTCGTTATTCTGCGATCTTACTTGCTGCTGTCTCTTTCTCTCATGGGGCACTACAATTCTATAGCAGTACAGCTGTGGTTCTTGTCTAGGGCCATCTGCACACATTGTCTCTTTCGCTCTTGAGGTTCAGTATGGCCGATCTCCGCTATGTTTTAATGGAAGATTGCTGGCTGGCCTCTTCTCATCACAGGAGATGCAGGCAGCAGTATGGAGAGCTGGGAAATATGCCAGAGAGGGAGGAGGGACAGGGAGAAAAAAATCCCCTCTTTCTCCTTCCAATGTGACACACTTTGTGTGTGTGTGTGTGAGTATATGAGTGTTTGTGAGTGTTTACTCATGTGAATATGCACACTTCTCTCAGATGGAGCTCTGAAAGCAATTGTGCGTTTGGATCAACAAGCCCCAGTCGGCCAATCAGATCTGACCACGGGATATTTGTTTGTAGAGGTGTATAAAATATTACCTCATGTTCATGTTTTATTTTCATGAGGTGGATTTAATTGTTTAATGAAATACCTGTTTTTTCTTAGCTGTCTCTTCTTATCCCACACGCAGGCTTACATGTGAATGTTTACGCATCTTTTCCATGATCTGCCTTCAGCGAGGATTTTGTGAATCTTAACCACTACATGTTTTTTTCTGGGGATTACAGCCAATGTTTATATTATTCAGATGCTACATACACACTCCTACAGTCCATCTTGAGGGCAGCAGGCAGCACTTTTCTTTCTTCTTCTTTTTTTTTTTTTCATCTCATTTTGTTGTCTCCTACTTTGTAAGTATTTATGAAGTGCTTTTCCAGTATGTTACAGAGCCTTTAAAAAGGCTAGATTTAATTTATGTATATCTTCTGTTGTTTGTTTACTGTCTGCTTGTGGGTTTTTTGTTGTCTTAATTAGTGCATATTATAGACACATTAAAATGTGGTGCTTGTACAAAAAATGGGATTCCTGATGCACTACGGCTCAACTTTGGGGTCGGTAAGAATTGTTTTTGAAAAAAGTCTTATGCTCGCCAAGGCTGCATTTATTTGATTAAAAATATAAATATTAATAGTAATAGTAATATTGTGAGATATTATTACAATTATCTATTTTTAATATATATTAAAATGTAATTTACTTCTGTGATGGCAAAGCTGAATATTCAGCAGCCATTACTCCAGTCTTCAGTCTCACATGATCCATCAAAAATCATTCTAATTTGCTGTTTTGGTGCTAAAGAAACATTTCTTCTTATCATCAATGTTGAAAACAGTTGTGCTGTTTGATATTTTTGTGGAAACTGTGATACGTCTTTAAAGGATTCTTTGATTAATAGAACATTTTAAAGAACAGCATATATTTGAAATAGAAATCTTGTAACAATGTATATTTCTTTGTCACTTTTAATCAATTTAAGTCTCTTGCACTTATTTAAAAGGGATAGTGGTAGATTATTATAAATATTTAACCCCTTAAGGGCACCTTATCTCTATATCTCACTCCAGTGTTAAGAGCATGTAACAATATGTTTTTAAGTGTGTTCTATGTAGTTATAAGTAGGGTTTACAATCAAAAATCGATTCCAATTCTGGAATCAAATACTAGGTTTATTGGTGATCAATGTTTATATGTGAGTAAAAGCCTAAATTAAATGTGTTCATCATATAAAGCGGTCAAGTCTCTTTAGAAAATTTGGACTAAACCACTCAATTCATATGGGTTAGTTTTCCAATCTTTTTAAGAACTTTTTGGAGCGCCAAAGTTGCAATTGCACAGGCTGTCTATGGAAGGACAGAAAGCTCTCAGATTTCATCAAAAAGATCTTAATTTGCGTTCCAAAGATTAATGAAAGGATAAAGAAATAGAAATGTTTGATATCTAAATATGTGACTTTTCATCCGAACTCTACATATAAGTAGTATAGATTCATAATGTCGGCCATAACATGAAATAATTATTGGTGTGTCCTTAGCAAAACAGAGCCAATTAGACTCTGCTCTGACAATTTTTTACCTTTATTTTCTTGCTCAGTCAATTACCAAAATTACATTTATTAAAGAAACAAAAGCTGTTTTCAGTAATTGAGTAAAGTCCTTCAGAAGGCTTACATGGCCGGCCCACGTGAATCTGTTGCCATCTGAACATTTTGCTTGCTGCAAACACAGTGAATAGAAACATTTGCTGAGGTTATCAAAGACGCAGACAGAACAAGGAGACTCACTGCGTTGAGGAAACGAAGAGCGAGGGAGACGGGGAGGCCGCCATCAGAAATAAATAAGCTGCGGTGGAGGAAGGGTTTATCACAGTTCCTGTGCGGTACAAACAGGTGTTGCCTGTATGTGTGTGTGTGTGTGTGTGTGTGTTTGATTTGAAGTGTAAAAACTTCAGGATGAGAACAAGGGCTGTGCATTGGGGGTTAAGGGGATGTATAGGGTAAAGAGGTTGTGCCCTTCCCACCTGTAGCCTGTCAGCTGTTGCCTGTTGAAACGTCAGCTGTTTCTGAGAAGCGTGTGTGTGCATGTGTTTGAGAGAGAGAGTAAGTTCCTTTGTGTGTTCAGCACGATGGCAGAAACTGTATGTGTGTGTGTGGGCCACTTCTCATGTTAAATACCTTTTGAGAATTAGTTTTTTTAAACACCAGAGCCCCATCACTCCTCACCCTCCAACATACTGTAGAAAGAAGACATCACCTCTTACTGACGGCTGACGACTCTTTGTCATAGTAATGGCCCAGACGTTTACTCGTGTCCTTGACTGGTTTAGACTATGATCAGCCCAGCATGTGGAAAGCACAGTGATATCAGCTAGGCATGCGTGATATATTGGTACTATATGAGTTATCAGCTGGTATTAGAGAATTTATACATTTATCAATAACAGTCGATGTTGCAGATTTCATGCTTATTTCCTCTATTTTTACAGTTAGATTACTTATGCCATCACCTAAGCTTACTTAAAGCTAATTTTTAAAACATTAATAATCGAATAACGCTTTTAAATATAGTCAACAAACCTCAAAATCCATATTGTACATTATAATTTCATGATAAGAGATCTTTTTTTTTTTTTTTAATGTATTTTGACACTTTACAATAAGGATTCATTGGTTAAAATTAGTTAATAAGAACTAACAATGGAAAAAATATTTCCAAAAAGTTTATTAGTTCATGTTAATTTCACCATTTATTAATACATTATTAAAATCAAAAGTTGCAACTGTTAATATCATTTACCTAAGCTAACGTGAACTAACAATAAACAGTTGTATGTTTATTGACTAACATTAACAAAGATTAATAGATACTATAACAAATATATTGCTTATTGTTAGTTGATGAAGTAACTAACTGTTAACTAATTAGACCTTAGTTATTGTAATGTTTTACCAGAATTTCAATATTGGTTATCAACCATAGCAGAATAATTATTTTAACCATAATTATCAGCATATCACTTCAGACAGAATTGTAATATCATTGCTAATATAAATAATTCTAGAAATATACATAGTAAATGAGCAAATAAAAATGGTTTGACTTTAAGGATGATTGCATGTTTGCATTTGCAAGCACATTTACACCTTCATTAAATACGGTCAGAAGCTGTCCCAAGCCACCTACAAATTTCTTTGATCAGATCACAGAAAATGCATGTTAATACTAGGTGTAAATGGGGCCGTAGAAAATTGTGGACGGGCTAGTAAGCAAACACTTAGCAATTCCTTTGTAACTCGTTACAAAACCCTTAGCACCTGAATAGCAATGCCTTGACAACATCCTAGGATTTTGTTGGAGAGTTTTAGGCCACATCCACACGAAGCCAGAGCTTTCCCTATCCAATCTTTTTTTTTTTTTCCTTGTCTCAAGGAATATCTACTTCCACACGAAACCACTGAAACCGACTCAAAACGATGTAGTATACATGCCAGATCAGTATGTGGTGCTGTAATTCTGCCACAGAGATACACTAAAAACGGAGAAGAAGACTTGGAGCATGCGCATAAACCTTGCAAGTGGTATACAAACTTTAGTAAAGCTTAGAAATAAAGCTTTACTTTAGTAAAGTTAATAGGCTCAGTAGCTTTTGCGGCACGAACACAAGCATGTAGTCCGCTATTGTTGTTGTTGTTGCTGTTACGTGACGTAGCAGTGTCTGACTAGGGTCGAGATGTGGGGGGATGACATTATTGTTTCACAAAATATACGGATTGGCTGTACACATGAAAATGCAAGGGTGTCGTTTTTAGATTTATCCACTCTGGGACCCGGTTTCAAGAACTAGCGGTTTCAGGCTCCCAAATACTATACAAAATTTTTACGTATGGACGTGTGGACGGGCTCTTAGATTGACTGCTCAGTTATTTTTCTACAGAAAATTTGTCTTTAAAATGTGTTTTTAGAGCAAAATATCGTCTATATTCCTTCAAATTTCAGATGGTCACTTACTGTGAAAATTTAGGCTAAACTGGTTAGCTTCACTGATTTGGAATAAATCATGGTTTAGCGTGAGTTTTGGCTTGTGCCTGTTCAAGAGTTGTTTTAAGTGTCAGAGGAAATGATTTCATATTGTGGCGCTGTCTTTTCGAGTGGCAGCTGAAGGGGCTTAGGCAAAGACAAACAGGTTGCGTTGTCTGTTAGGACTCATCTTGCTTCTCTTGACCTTTACCCTTTAGCTGTGATCATCTGTCTAGGCTGGGAGATACCATGTTTCTCTAAATTACAGTGTTTAGAGATGACAACAGGATGGAAGATTCTTTTCAACACATTGCACATATAAGGGCATAAGAACATAATGCATTTTATTTTTCAGATGGATCAGTTGAACAATTTGTCACTGATTATTGGCCACTGAAATGTTAATGTGCGTGTAGATGAATATTGTAACATTTACATTTGTGTGCAGTCCTCAACTGAAGTAATTTGAATAGGACAGGCCTTGTTCTGTTATTTGGTCTGGTTGGTTAAAAGGCCACAAGCGCGCAGCTGTTCCTGGTATGGGAATCTTTTTATGACAGTGCGTTTACTGGGAAAGGGGATATGGACAGACGTGATGGAGTAACTGACGTTTTTTTTTTTTTTTCATCCCACACCTCACGCATGGGACTCAAAATTCCCTGAAAATCACCCTTCTTCCTGATTTTATGTTAATACAGTTGGATTTGTATGATCATTCACAAATAGGGGAAACAAAACCATATTTGCTCATATCCTGTGTAAAATATTCATATTCATAAGCATTATAATGAGTTTGCACTGGAGTTGTTCCATAAGAGTATTAATGAAGGTGTCAGGTATCATTGTCCATAAACAATTTTATTAAGAGTAAGGTTTATTAAAAATAAGCAATTCATTAAAGGGTTAGTTTACCCAAAAATGAAAATTCTGTCAATTCTGTTCCACACCCGTAAAACCTTTGTTAATCTTCAGAACACAAATTAAGATATTTTAGTTGAAATCCAATGGCTCCGTGAGACCTCCATAGGGAGCAATGGACACTTCCTCTCTCAAGATCCATAAATGTACTAAAAACATATTTAAATCGGTTCATGTGAGTACAGTGGTTCAATGTTTATATTATAAAGAGACAAGAATGTTTTTGGAGCGCCAAAAAAACAAAATAACGACTTATATAGTTATGGCCGATTTCAAAACACTGCTTCATGAAGCATCGGAGCATAAATGAATCAGTGTGTCGAATCATGATTCAGATCACGTGTCAAACTGCCAACGGCTGAAATCATGTGACTTTGGCGCTCCGAACAACAGATTTGACACACTGATTCATCTGTGCTCCGATGGTTCCTGAAGCACTGTTTTGAAATCGGCCATCACTAAATACGTTTTTTTTTTTTTTTTTTTGGCGCTCCAAAAATATTCTTGTTGCTTTATAATATTAATATTGAACCACTGTACTCACATGAACCGATTTAAATATGTTTTTAGTACCTTTATGGATCTTGAGAGAGGAAGTGTACATTGCTCCCTATGGAGGTCTCACTGAGCCATTGGATTTCAACTAAAATAATCCTAATTTGTGTTCTGAAGATTAACGAAATACTTACGGGTGTGGAACGGCATGAGGGTGAGTAATAAATGACAGAATTTTCATTTTTGGGTGAACTAACCCTTTAAAATTCCTGCCAACCTTTTTACTGGCCCCATTACAAAAGAATTATTTTTAGCAATGTATTATTTTTAGCAGTGTATTTTTAAAATGTATATTTTTCTTTACTCTTTTTAGTGTTTGTTTTACATTTTTCTTAGAATTTGCATTTTGCAACATGCTGCAAAAACTATGGCATACAATGTGAAAAAGGTACCGATTGGTTTGTACTTTTGCTTTCAAGACTATCACAATTCATTTTTGCAATTTCGACAAAACCTCATCTATTTTAGCCAGCTAGTTAACATTAGTCGATGCTATGTGCACTAGGCTGTAACTTCCATAGTTGTTGAGCACACTTTCCAAAGTATTTAATTGTTATTAAAATGTTATTACAATTGATCCCAAACCTGAATATGCGAATTTTGTTCTACAAAGAGAGCGAAAGAACAATCAAACAGGACCAGACTGATGACCAGTCAGTGGTTTTTGTTTTAGCAATTGTTTTTGCTTGGGTGTGTTGCGTTTAAGATGTTTGTATGTTTTTTCTTACTAATGGCAGATTTCCAGCTTGATATAGCATAGGGAGGGTTTAATTCCCCCCTTCTCTTATCCAAAGCATTTATCCATATAAGTTACTCTTTGTGAGAAACCACAGTGTCCAGACCTCCCTCTCAACCCATAACGTTCTCCGTGCCAAAGCGTGATTTGTGCCCAAAATGTTTTTTTGTCCCTCCCATTGGAAACTCATTGACATTGCAGTTTTACAAACCCATGACCTTTGCATTCCCACACCCCCAGAAAACCCTTCTGAGATTTTGAGGTCAGGAAAAGCCAAATCTTCAGATTTGTTCTTGGGTAAACCATTATTGTTCTCTCAAAAAAGACCGTAGACTTAAAAACAACAGGTTATTGCTACTTGTTATGTGTAAAAAGTTTTCCATGCTAAATGTAGAGCTACTGTTCAGGATTTTTTGGAATGAGTTCCGGCATGGAGTGTCGCCTGCAGCAGCTTTGGACACGAAAAGTTGAATCTCCTACAGCTGTGACAGCAGAGACATTGCAAGGGGGTGTCAGAACAAAAGGTGTGTAGGCAGCTGCCACGACATTTAACGCACATATGTACAGGCAGGAGAACAGAGGATCTGACATACTGACAAGCGTCCCAATCCTGACACCCATCCACCCTCTCAATTACATCCAAAGACACTGATGGATTGAAGGCAGTTGCTAAAGGCATATTAGGGCAAAGGGTGAGGGTGGGGGGGTCTGAGAGGAGGAGGGCTGGGGGTCTAAGCGCTCTGCATTAGAAGCTCATTGCTGAACTGGTCTCCACTGTCAGCCAGGCATAGGTCACGGGACGAGCTATGCTGTAGTCCACTTGGATTTTATTTGTTGCTTGATTGGGTCAATGCAAAGGAACTTTGGGCACACGAGACTGTGAGGATCGAATCTTAGGCTTTTTGTTCATCTCTGCTTATAAGGGGTAAGAAAGAGCTTAACATGATACCAATAACGCTACTTTAAGCCTGTGTGAGGTGAAGATTAATTTAATATAGTTTCATACTTGAACGCTTTAGTTTTGTTTTCGCATTCATTTATTTTGGCGGAAACTAGAGCAGTAATGTCCTGAAATAATTTACTAGTTTGTTTTTCAGATTTGTATATTCCGTAAACGTCACTAAGAGATCAGGTTAACTTAAGCAATGTGTTGCCTTCAGGGTATTTCCGAGCATTGAAGAGTGGTGTGGTGTGACAGGACCATGTGCTGTACTGCATGACAGCTTCACTCTACACGCAGAGCAGTTCACATCTCTGTCTGCCTCTCTCAATCTCTTTCTCGTGCTTTTTGTGCACTCCTTCCTTTCAGTGTCTTTGAATAGGAATTCAGTTGCATTTTGTTATACTGTCAACAGCAGTTTCAGTCTTAGGTCAGTATAAAAACGCATACACTACTGTTCAAAAGTTTGGGGTCAGTACCTTTTTTTTAAAAAAAACGAGACATTAAATTGATCAAAAGTGACGGTAAAGACATTTCTAATCTTACAAATAGATTATTTTTATAATGAGATTTGAAATTTAAGTACAGCTGGATCGATGATTGCTTTAATACATTTTTTCCCCCCTTTTATTTACATTTAACCGGTTATTGTTTCTTTTAAATAAGTTTCTTTCCCAGTTGGGTTCTTTAGGAGACCTACCAAATTATGTGATTTACACATTATTAATGTCTTGGATAATCTTTATCTTTGGATAATAATTGAACTTTTCAAATAAAAGCCATTCATTTTAAGATTAGACTTGCGTAGACATAGCCAAAGACAAAGATGATCTCGTATTTCAATATTAACAGGAAAGAATGTACATATGTTTATAGTTGTGGGTGTTGTGGCGTATCAGATTATTGTCTCGTTTTCTGGCGTAACTTCTCTTTCACCGTTGAGCTTTCTTACAGAAATATGAATGACATCTTTTCCTTGTCTAGCTTGTCTTCTGATTGTGATTTTGATATAATACTGAACCAACAAGCTTATCTTCTGTTTGAAACAAAAAATATTTTGTTTTGTTGTGTAACCAACCGCTTGCATGGCGTGGTCATGACGAACCACTGGCAACACACCCTACTTTCCAATTGTCACATTGATGTCACCAACGTTATGCTGCAAGGGAAGGTGTGTGCGTCTCCAAGACCTTTAGCGGCGGATGGGGGTCGTGGTGGGTGAGAAGGGTAAGGATTTACCTGACCCGAGAATAGCAAGTTAGCCTACTTGTCAGTATTTGCAGACTCATGCAGGGGCCTAAGAGTTTAGTGAGATGCACTCTGGTCTGTTCGGCTGTGTGGCTGTACTGTAAACTGACAAGTTTGACCACATTGTCCACACTGATGATGGAAACGATAAGCTGGTGTAAACAACAGGCTATAGTACTGAAGACGACACACCAGACAAATGTGCTACTTCTGTCCACAAGTATTTTGTTTGTCAAATGAGTCGGAAATAAAAAAGACTGACACCAAAACAAAACAACAACAACAACAACAAAAAATTAGGGCTGAAAGTGGTAATCTAGCATTGTAGTTTGCTTTCAGAGTTGACAGGACGACAGCCGCGGTGTGATTCACAAGACCACGGATCCATTACCCCCCTCCCCATGAAATGCTGTCCTTGCAGTGCCGTACCTACCGCCCTCCCCCACCTTAGGGATTGGGTTACGCTTGTGGTTTGGCAGACATTACGCCACCCATCTCCTCGCTCCTGGAGAAGGTCCAGTAAAGGTTCTTAGCATCGGACGCCGCCGTATCATCAGTATACGTTGTGTACTGGACAAACGGCTGTGTTGAAAAACAGAAATCATGCGCTGCGGTCAGCAGCCGAGTAGCCATATTGGACAGGGTGAGTTCCTGCCGTGCAGGGAGGTTGAGTCAACAGGCTGGAAATATCCTGCAGTTGGTGCTGGCAGTACAACCCCAAGGTTGGAGTAAATCGCTGGAGGGTCTCACAGGGCTCCATTTTTGCCCCAGTTTAGCCACAGCTAATGTTTTGAACAGCACTCTGCTCAAAAAAAGCCTCTTAGGTTGAGGGTGTCTCCTCAAAACACTCTTCCTCCAAGATAAGCTTGCTTTGATTTCCTTCTACTCTAGTACAGTTTTGGGAATTGAGCTTAAAATCAACATGAAATAGCGTTTTGCTCTCATAATAAGAGATGCATCGATATAAACATTCTGGCAGATAAATGGCTGATATTAAGATTCTGCCATTTTATCTAAATTAATTTAAAAAAATGTAATGCTGTAAGTTCATTTGCAAAATGGATATTTATTTTGAGAGTTGTTAAAGATGATTACATTTAATCAAATTATTAGTGTTTTTAAATATTAATTTGACTGATATTTTTATATATATTATAAGTCTCTTAATAACAGCTGATAACGAATATGGTACCAACGTATTGTCCATCCTACCTGTTATGTGATTTATTGCTAATATCTTGAGATTAATAGCGTCATCAGTTACAATTTGTACTGACAATGGATTGAAAACAAATTTTTAGTTTTAAAAGTTTTGAGTAAATGTTGTGTAAAATAAATTTAGTGTTGTGTGTGTGTGTGTGTGTGTGTGTGTGTATATATATATATATATATATATATATATATATATATATATATATATATATATATATAATTGGTTGTTGAACATTCTAGTGTCACAGCATGTCAGTCTTCTGTAGAGGCGTGCATCAGCATGCTTAGCTTTGTTGCTCAGTAAGAAATTACTTTTATTGGCCCTGGGATTACTGAGATATTGCTGCCGGTGACAGAGCTGTGGTCATGGGGCATTTTGTATAGAGCCAATGTACGGAAACTGTAAATGGCCGAATTAAACAACTCTCTGTCCCAGTCGGTGACCTCCCGCTCTGAGCTGGGAAGGTGATGGATTTCTCAGCACAGCTTTGGACCTTGTCCAAGCCCAGTTCTGGCACGGCCTCTTATCTCCAAGCCCCAGGCCACTCTGCCTCTAGTTACAGGCAGGGATAACAAAACTGGACTCTCTCACACACACCCCATGGAGGAGATATGCTTACACACGCATACGCGCTCGCGCAGAATACCATATGCCCACACATGGACGAAGGCAGTGTGCGCTCATCCCAGCGGACCTCTGGTACTTCAGAGTCCTTGCAAGAATCACTGCTGTCCAAACGTGTGGGTCTGAGTTGCTCCTAGATGGAGAGTATATCTATATAGTGAAAGGTCACAAACTTGTGACTTTTTTTTATCTCTTGGGTTCTTCTTCACTAGCAGCTAAGAACCTTTGGATGTGTTTACACCAAGGTGTTTTTTCGCTTGTTTGCAGGCCTCTGTAAATGTTGTTTTGCTTGTGTTGCACGCTGAAGCTTGGTTCCGCAGGATTTCCTCAGTGGTATGAGCAAAGCCGCAACTCAAAATTATAACACCTTCCCTTAGTATGTGTGTGTGACAGCTGCATCTTACAACAGCTCACCTCTGTGTGCTGAAAGCAGTGAGAAATTACTTCTGCTGACATGTGTGTGTGTGTATTTGTGCACTCATGTGCATAAATGTATGTATTTTTATTGTACATCAGTTTTCATTATAGTATAATTGAATTTTCATGAGTGTGACTAATTCTCAAGATAAGAGAGTTTTTGTCTCTGTTGCTGGGGGTTCCCCTAGTATTGAGAACAGAAAGAAACTAATGTTTTATCTGTAATCTACTTTGTTCGGATCTCTACCGTAAATATGAAAATCAACAACCACTAATAAACAAAGAAAAAACAAACCCTAAACACTAAGTATTAAACTTTGCCTTGTAACCTGTCCCACACCATTTGTGCTATAAAATGATACTTCAGATTGTGCAACTTGTTGAGGTGTGCTATTATTTTTTACAGTAATCAGACTTGCAATTTTCACCAACCAGGCAATAAACTGCAATTAAAAAATAAAAGTTCATAAACTTTCTGAAAGACTAATCCTTGCCGTATCTGGACTTTTTAGACTTGTAGCACATCCTAGCAACCGCATAGCAGGGTGCTAAAACCACGCAGGACACCTTAACACTCTGGCGTTGTGGTGGCACAGGCAAACACCACTCGTTCCACTGAGAAAATGTAAGAATGTAGTTTATTCGGTCATACAATCATGTATTTTTTGTCTTCACAAAATTTAATGCAGGTTTTATTTAAAATTTTTACCATAGGTTAAGATATTCTAGAAATGTATTCTTCATGTATTTTATCTTATTTATTTATCTGAATAATTCCTTGATTGTTTTATATTATATGTGTTAAAAAAGATTCATTATATTAAATATTTAATTAAAATCTTAAGTTAACTGTGACAACCCCTCCAAATACATTAAAATACAAACTAGGGAAATTTCCCCCCTAGTTTTTTTGTGGACACCCTAGCACCCTCTTATAGGCCCTAGTTTGAAAACCCCTGGATAAGAATAAAATAAGAATAAAATGATAAGTTTACACTATTATCAAACAGTACTTTATGAGTTCTCAGCGGTTAGAGAGTCTGACTGTGAGGAACCGCAGTCTGAGGACACTTTCCAGGTCCCTCGTGAAGCGACTGAGATCAGAGCTGGGAATTAGCCCCTCTCAGCGCTCACAGGGTGAAAGGTCAAACTCTGACTCTCATTGCAGATAAAGAAGTCTTTTCATGTATTGGCCCCGCAGACCAAAACACACACAGACTCCGAATTGCTTTGAACTCAAGCCTGTGCTGCTGACGGCCCCTCCGAGGAAACCTTTCCTGTCGACACATCCTCTCCAATCGGAGGCAAAAATCTCACGTAAACATACATGTGCACACACACACTCCACTCAATGTTTTACTGTGAAAGTGATGAAGCTTGTGACAGGGACTGTTTTGTCGTGCCTAGCAGCTTAGACCGTGTATAAGAGTACGCAAGCTAGTGCGTTCTGACCTTTTCTGTTAGAACAAATAAAATTGACGGTGAATATGTAGTCCTAGATGTCTTTCTCAATTGTTTATTATGAATTGATAACAGTGAAGTTCAGAGAGTCCCTGGCTTTTGTTTCTTTAGTTTCCGCCCTTTTGTTATTTCTGTTGAACAACATACTAAAAGTCATTCAAGGGTTATTTCACTCAAAAATTAAATTAATTAAATTAAATTAATTACAAAGTACAACCTTTGTTCATCTTCGGAACACAAATTAAGATATTTCACTGTCTATACAATGTAAACAGCATAGGAGAATGACATGGAATGGATGATTTTATTGAATAAAGTCGTTATTTTTGTTCACACAAAAAGTATTCTTGTCGCTTCATAACATTAAGGTTGAACCACTGTAGTCACGTGGACTATTTTAATGATGTCTTTGCTACATTTCTGGGCCTTGAAAAGTGCAATGACGTTGGTGCCTATGTGTGGTTTAGATACCTCTCGGATTTCATCAAAAATATCTTAATTTGTGTTCCGAAGATGAACAAAGGATTTACAGGTTTGGAACGACATGAGGGCGAGTAATGTAGCATAGTACGGGAGCTGCATGGAGTTCCGTTACTTTGCATATGCAGAATTTTCAGGCCTGATTTGAACTTCGGTTTCGTTTCAATTTTTAAACTTTTGTGGCTAGATTGAATGCAACCGTCAGACTGGATGTTACAGTAATTGTTTTATGATTATTCCACATTTTTTAGGCTGATTTGCCCTAGAAAACCTACCGTATGATCTTCTTTCAATTCAGCATAGCCGGGCATTTATTTTGGATATGGATATTCATTCATTTTTACATGGTGAATTAGTGAAGGGTAATGGCTGCTTCACGACCATTTTGAAAGTTCAGTGTGACTATAACTAGGTATCGAAATACATCAGTCAGTGCATTTAACCGCGGTTTTAACAATCCACCTTGCCATTGTTCCGATGCCATAAAGCCATTATGTGGCAAAAAATTTCAGTGATTTTTGTTGTTGTTTTTTCAGTTTTGTTGAACTTGAGAGCTTTTAATTCTGATATTAATTTCCTGTCTGTTGCTCAGACAGAATAAATAGCCCACGAGATATAGTACTTTTTCGTTCTCACGGTTCCAATGGCCATTCAGAATTGTTATGATGTAATTTTGACATGTCAAATAGCTCAAACAAATGCCGACCCTTTGAAAGTGTTTACTTTACCAGAAGGAATTTGTTTAGCAGGAACAAGGTGGAAGAGCTTTTCCAGTCGCACTTTTTGCAGTCTTTAAAGTGCTTCTGCTGGTCTGTAACTCTAGACTACACTTAATAAATGTGTGCTTTCTTCAAGAGGCCTATATTTGACGTTTAGTCTGGACTGAAGGGTAAAATTTGGGCTTTTTGCTGCTTTTTATTGCAAGGAAAGTGGCAAGGAAATGACAACTCATAATTCAAGTTCAAACTCAGATTGTGCACATAAGATTGTCTCTGAGCATGTGCACTCTGACCTGAAAAGCGGAAATTAGGAAGTTTGCAGGC
The DNA here is from genome assembly GCF_024489055.1 of Chanodichthys erythropterus. Classification (NCBI taxonomy): domain Eukaryota; kingdom Metazoa; phylum Chordata; class Actinopteri; order Cypriniformes; family Xenocyprididae; genus Chanodichthys; species Chanodichthys erythropterus. Next base: position 27,476,987 of record NC_090222.1, read on the forward strand.
CTCCCTGATCAGGGAGTCTGCTTGTGTCAGCAGTCATGTGTTGATGTGTGAGCATGAGTGTGTACAGTCTCGATGTATATATAGAATTCTGTTTTAAGCCCTGGGTTGTTTTTAATCGAAGGCAGAGATAATAATAGCATGTTTTAAAATTATCTTGGCCCATATGACAATTCTTAGGCTGCAGTAAATTTATTCATGCAGCCATTCATTCATACTCTCACACACACACACACACACAAACACACCTACACACACACACACACACACACACAAAGTTTTGCCATGCTGCTCCAAGGCATCTGTTCTCACTGTTTGTTTCAACATGTTTTTTTATTATTATTATTATTATTATAAAGGGAAAAATGCACTTAACCTTCAAATGCAGCTAAATACCCATGTTGACTAAACGGCTAAAAGGGTGACTTATTCGCGAGAGAACACTGAGAGAGCTGCTGGATGAAACACTCAAGCACAGAGACACTTCAGCAGGTGTTTCTCTGCAGGTGAAGATGCTTTAGCTCTGTAAGCGACATCAGCGTCAGCGGTTTGTGAACACGAACACACAATCAGGCTCTGTCAGGCTGCAGAAAGGGGCTTTGCGCAGCCATAATACTGTATGTGAATGTCATGCTATGTGTGGTTTAGGGGAAACCCAGCTAGGGTGAAGTTGAGGTTTGCCTATCCTGTCCAGGCAGATCTTTTATAAGGGTTCCCATCATGACAGTTGAAACCTAACAAAATCTGAAAATGTCTTGAAAAATTCTCTAATCAATGTTTTTTTCTATTATTTAATTAGTTCTGAGGTTCAGCTAGAAATTAATCTTTGTGAGTCCGATTTCTATAAACAGTGTGGGAATCCTAAAGTTTGGAGGTTTATTCACCCTTTATTTGCTAAAATATGGGGTGACAGACTGACAGAATAATCACATACCACAGAAATATATTACAGCCTCACCGGTGTTGTGTTAGAAATTGATTAAGAATAATAATCTTTACTTAAAAATTTTTTCATCATAAAATTACAGAAGCAGGTAGAAGAATGTGAGATTGTAATTCTACTGCACTTTAATGGTCTGGTAATTTAGTACATATAATTATATAAAACGTTGTAAATATTGTTATACATTACCATTTAAAATTTTGGGGCCAGTAAGATTGAAATATATCAATAATTTTATTCAGCAAGGATACATTAAAATGAGCAAAAGTTACAGTAAAGACACAAAATATTTCTAGTTTGTATGAGCTTTCTATTCATCGAAGAATCCTGAAAAAATATGCCTCACGGATCACACAAAAATATTAAGTAGCACAAATGAATACCATGAAAATATTTATGTATGCTATTTCGTTGCAATTTCCCCATAATAAAGATTGACTACCTTAATATTTTGCTGTCATACGAGTTTTGTTTTTAATTTCTGTCTTTCTTTTCTTTCACAGAATTCATCACAAGACCATCATCATCTTCATCACCAGATTTTTCCAGGGGGGTTTGGATATCAGAACAGACACCTGTCGGATGACATGCACCCTGAGCAGACCATGATCTGAAGGCCCTACCAGGAGGCCACACACTTTCTTTCTTCCTTCCCTCCTTCCTTTTTTTTTTTACCAGTGGAGGAAGACGGGTGAGCCCAGCTGCCTCAGACAGGTGGCATTCGGAGAGAGAGAGAGAGACTCTCTCACACAAATCTTCATACACAGAAGCGACTAGTCGCTGTTTGTGCTCCTGTAACTGCCTCAAGAAATTTTAACCTCTGACCTCACCACACCCCCAACCTTGCCCCCACCCCTGTTCGGCCAATCACAGCAGCCATGGGGAGGAAAAAGATCCAGATTCAGCGAATTACAGACGAGCGTAACAGACAGGTGAGTGCACAGCCTGAGTGTTTCCAATGATCATGTTTTTAGTTCAACATAGCAGAATTCCCTTCAGTTTTGAATACATAACTGAAAAGAATTAATTTCAGGAGCTTTCTCTAAATAAAAAGAACCCAATATACACAAGGAGAGCCTGGGAGAGATTATTGGCATTTGAACTGAAATCATTCTTACTGTTTATGACTCTTGTGAGTTGCCTTAAGTTGCATCTGTAGTTTAGACATCTTGTGCAAGGCAATCAATGTGAGGCAAAATCAAATCTTACTCCTCCAATGCTTCAAAGTAATTTTCATTGATTTGTAGCTGAGTTGTGGATTTTTTTTATGTTAAAGTACTTTCTCCTATTCCATTTTAATGGGCATAGACAAGTACAGCTTAACTAGTCATAGGTTGTCTTCCCTTTAGGATGTAAACACTGCTGCTAGTTTTTTTGCAGTTGTTCAGTTTTTAATTGAGTTTTAATGTAAGTTTAAAGGTTTAGTTCACTTTAAAATGAAAATTACCCCAAGATTTACTCACCCTTAAGCCATCGTAGGTGTATATGACTTTCTGATGAAGACAATCAGAGTTATTTGGCAAGCTTTATAATGTCAGAGAACGGGGCCAACAAGTTTGAAGCTCAAGAAAGTGCACCATCCATCATAAACTTACTCCACACGGCTCCGAGGGGTAAATAAATGCCTTCTGAGGCCTTGCGTCAGTTATGCTTTTTTCGTAAATATAAATATTTATGGATATTTTTCTTACACAAATGCATCACTTCGCTTCAGAAGATTTTAATTAACCCCCCGGAGCCATGTGGAGTACGTTTATGATGGATGGATGCACTTTCTTGAGCTTCACACTCATTGACCCCGTTCACTGCCATTATAAAGCTCGGACGTGTCAGGATATTTATTAATATAACTCTGACTGTGTTCATCAGAAAGAAGAAAGTCATATACACCTAGAATGGCTTGAGGGTGAGTAAATCTTGGGGTAATTTTCTTTTTTTTTTTTTTTAAAGTAAACTAATCCTTTAATTCAGAAATATGAAATATATGCCATATTGGCTATATTGGTGGATTTTTTTTTTGTTTGTTTGTTTTTTAATTAAATGGTATCGGACCATTTTGGATATTTAGCAAACAAAATATTTATTTTTCACATGATACATTATAATGTTGGGATACCTAAATTCACTTGTAGCATTTAAAACTGATTTTAATGCATAATTTTAAGTTATTTAGACAGTTTAAATATTGGCCAGTATTGTGCATCAATGGGATTACATTTAGTTATATTTGTTTTAGTATCAGTATTTTAGGGCTGCCAAAGTTAATGCGTTACCTTATATAATGGTAATATGTTTAGTGGCATTAAATTTCTCAAGTCTTTGTTATTGCTATCTTGTGGCATTTTAATGTTTATTGAAATTGTCATTCAATTTATGAAAAACTTAAATTTTCATATGTGACGCTAGATCACAAAACCAGTCATAAGTCACACGGGTATATTTGTAGCAATAGCCAACAATACATTGTATGCGTCAAATTGATTGATTTTTCTTTTATGCCAAAAATCATAAGGATATTAAGTAAAGATCATGTTCCATGAAGATATTTTGTAAATTTCCTACTGTAAATATATCACAAATGTATTTCTGTGAGTGAATATGCATTGCTAAGGACTTTGTTTGGACAACTTTAAAGGTGATTTTCTCAATTGTTTTTTTTTTTGTTTTTTTTGCACCCTCAGATTCCAGATTTTCAAAGAGGACAAATATTGTCCTTTCCTAACAAACAATACATCAATGGAAAGCTTATTTATTCAGCTTTCAGATGGTTTATAAAAAATGTCAATTTCAAAAACCTGACCCTTATGACTGGTTTTGTGGTGCAATGTGGTGCTTTGGTCATCTTTGCTCCCTGTGGTAAAATAGGTAAATCTGGCCTAAAAAAACAGTTAATCCCGAATCCCGAACTTCAGAACAGTATAATTTTGGATGCTTTTAAAGTAATTCACTGTGTTTAGATTCGTTTTAAACTCACCAGTGTGTAGTCATCAGTTTTAGAAGGATTAGAAAGATGGTTGTGAATGTGTTGGAAATGTTTTTTTGGTCACAGTTGTGCTGATAGGTGTAGTCACTCTGACCGGACCAGGTGTGCATAATCAACCTTAGCCTGCTCCGCTGTGTCAGCGCTCTCTGTCTCCCTCAGGTGTGCCTGACTAATCATATTTTTAACAAAGTTACAAAAAAAGTCTTGTAGTTTGTCTGACCCAGATTAGGCCTCATTTTGTACTAAATATCACTTTTAATTGAGATTTTTTTCAGAAAATTATCTGGCTTTGCACAGCTCGCCCTTTGCACATCTCGGCCAAATAAAAAATTGAAGAGCGTGAGAAGATAATGTGAACTACATTCTTTGCTGCTGTAAAATGTGCCTTTTTAATTACCATTAACTCTTGCATCGAGCTAAGTTTGTAGGAGAAGTGTAGAAGAACAGAGGGTATCCAGAACTGACAGACGGCAGCAGGTGAGAGAGCGAGATCGAGTCCGTGTTTGCGGTAAAGGTCAGTAGGTAAGCATTCGGCCCTGAGGTTAATTGGATGTAGAGAGGAGCGGAAAGAAGTCAGGTCGCTGCGTTTCAACATTCTTCACAATAATAAAGTTGTGTTCTCCTGTTGCCATTGGTTACCTGCGAATTCTATTTTTGAAGGCAATTATGTTGCTGGTGTTTATCCTGGTGCTGGTGTGGAAAGAGGGAACATCAGCTCCCTGATTGTTGAGGTGGAGGAGATTCTTTCAGCTAATGGAAAAGGGCTTTTATTTACAGAGATGCAATCACTGTCTGCTAACACTGTCAAGCTCTTAAGGTTAAGGAGTCTCGGATTTGAACAGAAAAACTTTTGGTAGCAGGGAGCAAAAAATGGTTGAAAGCTTACCGGTCAGTTCTGAGAGAGAAGAAGTCAACCTCAATGCACTGCAAATATTCCTATAGGAGTAGTTCACCAAACATTTAAAAAATCCTGCCATTATTTATTCATCCTCTTGTGGTTCTAAACCTGTATCACTTTCTTTCTTCTGTGTAATACAAAAGGCGATGTTTTGAAGTCTTGTAGTTGGTTCATCTTTACCTTGCTATCACAATGAATGGGGACTGGAGCTTTCAAGATTTGAAGACAACACAAAAGCACCATAGACCTATCATAAAAGTAGTCACTTTAACTTGTGTTCTCAAGTTATATGATAGCTTTGTGTGAGAAACAGACCAAATTTGAAATCATTATTTATATCTTCCCCGACAGTGAGCTGTCATCCTTTGCGAATAGATCATTAAGTCAGTGAGTTGAACACTAGAACTAGATCAGTGTGAAACCCAAAGTATACTTAGTTTTTTCATGCCCATTAGGGAATGTGTACAGTGCCCTTGGTGCAAATTTCATCATCAGCATAGTATGCACAAACCCCATTTTTTTTCTCACTGTGCTCAGCTCAAACTTGTTTGTTGAATTTGTTTTGCACTGATTAGTTTGTCCACAAGGTAGCAACACTGGCCTGGCCTTCCATAACAAACTAGTTGAGATCGTAACAACATGCCTGGGTTGACAAGCACTCGTGTGTGGGGGTAAAGAGATACCCATGACTAGTTAAAAAGAGTACAAAGTATCAGTAATAATTTCTGGATAGAAATAGCGCAGACATTGGACAAGGATAAAACTTTCTATTGCGCATGTGCATTCTTTTAAATGGAGTATACTTTGTAAGGCTGTGGTTTCGACTGTATGCATAAGTGTTCATGTTAAAACTGAAATATACTTTGGGCCTGATTCGTGGACAAACTAATTCAAAATCAACTGATTTATTCAAAAGATACAAATCAACATCGGACATCTCTACTTCTATTCTTAGTCTGTTCCTGACAGGAATATCTTTTGGCTATCATATGACTTTAGAAGACTACATTTATGATACTTTATGTGGCTTTTGCATCCTTTTTTTTTAAATCTTGAAAGCTCGGATCCTTATTGTAATTGGATGTAAATGAAAAAAGTCAATTGGATTTGGAATGACATGTAAAATATTTTTTTGGTAGACTATACCTCTAATCTTTGATAATATCTTCTGTTTTGTTTTCCTGTAAAAATATCGAAATATCTTTAAAATAGGGCAGATTTACCTGTGAACAAAATTGCACAAGATGTAGTTTTCAGTTCTCATCCCTCATCTCAGGCGTCATCTTTTTGTCCCTGTCTAACCTCATCTTTCTTTCTTCCTTTCTTTCTCTCTCTCTCTCCACAGGTGACCTTCACCAAAAGGAAGTTTGGTCTGATGAAGAAAGCTTATGAGCTCAGTGTGTTGTGTGACTGCGAGATTGCCCTCATTATTTTCAATCACTCAAACAAGCTCTTCCAGTATGCCAGCACTGACATGGACAAAGTGCTCCTCAAATACACGGAGTACAATGAGCCGCACGAAAGCAGGACCAATGCAGACATCATCGAGGTAACACAGACATACAAGCCCACCAAGAATCCTCCCTTTTTCAGGTGGCAGGAAATTGTTTGTTTTTTGGGTCTCATTCATCCTTTATTTGTTTGCTCCTTCTCTTCTTTCCTTCCTTCCTGTCTTTGGTGAATCGTGTTAATTTGGTTGCAGTAGTTCAGTCAATAGCCCTATTTGGTCAGGCCTAGTTTTCCCTGAGGAGGCCAGGTAAATTTGTGTGTTTTTCCTCACAGAAACCTTGTTAAAATCACGGAACAAATTACCTACTGTTTTTCAGCTAACTCATGAGTCCTCTGAGAAAGATCCCTTTCAAATAGGAATTTCTATAATTGCGATGGTTTTTTTCAAGATGCTTCTCCTCATTTAGTTTGACCTTTGGTCGAATACTCAAGCTAAAGCTAAATTTGTTGTTTCATTACATAGTGCTCCTTCATTATGCTAATTCAAGGCTAATTTGTCTTAAAATTATTATCTTTCATATATCACGTTATCTACATGGTACTCCAAGTTACTTTTAAGAATATAATGGTATTGCTGTGGTACCATGTTCAAAATACCTTGGTAATACCATGGTGACTGTAAATCCACAACAAGTTGAAGAGTTGGCAAGGCTTTTGCATAGCTAAATACTCATCCATAGGGAGACCGATCACATGTGTGAGAGCGAAAGAGTGTGTGTGCATTTCTTAAGAGCATGAAGGAAGGTTCAGAGGCTCGCAGATCTCTATACGCTACTGGCTAACTGCCTGGATGATGGTGGGACAGGAGAGGTAGGGACAGCTGCACCCTCTACCACCTCCTGTCTTTGGCCAGAGAGGAAAATGTGGCTTACACACAAACACACACGCGATGCCCATCCGGTGTCCGTCCCATCCAATGTGAGATGACGACTATGTGAGTGTAGCATGTTTTTCTGGGGGCGCGCAACGTTAACATGGAAAGAACAAAGATAGTGGAAGAATGTCTCATATGGTATAGCTGGAACACTGCTTAAATGAAAAGGATAGCTCTGAAAGTTACTGCTCTGAACTGAAAGTTCTTTCATTTATTTACTCTCCCTTATGGTGTTGTGAACCTTCGAGCACCTTCATACAGCTGGTTCCCATTATGATTAGTTAAGTGCAATTTGTGAATTACATCAAGAGTTTCACTGAAAAGAACTGGCTCAAAAGAATGATTTATGTGCAAATGGGACTGATTTGGTTCTTGAGTTAAAGGTGCTGTATGTGATTTCTCAAATTCGTTGTTGAACACTGTTAATATTTTAAATCAACCCAAACAAACCCACCCCTCTTTTCATTGTTCCGCCTCCAAAACTCACACTCCAATCCTAACCACCCTGCTCTGAGTCGGGCTCGAACCCCGGCCCGATCGCTGCTGGCATGCGAGGCGAATCCACTACCAATGACATCTCATTTTCTAATGGGTGTCAGCGTGCAGTAGTTTAACTGCAAAATTCTCACTATCTGGCCACTGTTACACATCGGGTGTGCCTCATCCGTCCTGAAAAGTGAAGCTGCGGGCTCTTTGATCGCCCCCTGGTGACTGGATGCAGTACAGGTCATAAACCTTGCCCTCTCCATTCAAACGAATGGGAATGAGTCAAAATAAAAAAATAAATTACACTTCAAATAAAAAAGATGGTTTGGTCATTTAAGGTAGTTGTTATCACGGTGATATATATTCAATTGTTCGTTTTTGTGATAAGTTTGATTTTAGCTAGCAATTTGATGCTATAGAAATGGGGCGTGTCATTATGATTGACAGTTGTGACTGACAGCTTCTCTGAGGACTGTCGGAGCTTCAAGGGGAGATTGAAGATATATAACTAACTATTCATTTTATATTTCTGTGTTATTTCACACCGACAAAATTAGTTGTTCAGCAGTAAACTGTAATGACCGACCTACAGGATCTGACAGATCACTGAACTTTTTTTCGGTAACGTTAAATGTGGGCTTTATAAGGTAATTAATAAATTTTATTAGTTAAGATAACACAGCTAACGTTAACCATGTCAGGAAAAAAGCAGGTGATCCATATCTGGCAGTTACTAATTATTTTTATGGGTATAAAATAATAATTAGCAGGACAAAACTAAAGCTAGCCTACTCTAATTAATTATAGAGCACTGTCTACAGCAATCGATCTCCTGTAACGTTAGTTCAACTTTATTTAAAATGGCAGGACCGTTTCTGACATTATGAAGAAGTTGTTTCTAAGGGCATATTATATTACGTTTATCTACTGAATTTGCTGTTTCAAAAATATTATTGCTCTAGAAACAGAATAGCCTATTATTGTATAGGTAGAATTTTAAATTGTTTAATTTATATAGCCTATTTAAAATAAATCAATGATGACGCAGTCGTCTGGGCGGAAGTTTGATAACGTGACTCTGCCTCCAGGCTCCACTGACAGTTCCTTCTGAGCATGCCCAGGCTCCAAACTAATGTTTTTGTGTAACATGTCAACACCATCGTCGTACGTTTTACATTCAGTTCATTACAATGGAAGGAAGTGGCGTCGCGGCGTCCATCTTTTTTTACAATCTGTTACACACGCAATGCGAGTTGATGTCTGTTTATCACAGCTGACACGCAACAAAACGCTTCACGAAAAACAAAGCACAGATGATGAACGAACGACAAGGAAGCACAAAAAAATTACATACAGTACACAAGAGTAAATACAAACAAGAGTTTGTTGTTAATTGCCAACAGAACAGCAGCTCCAGACATTCAAAACCGCGTTACTCATATGAAGCGGAATCAAAGCAGCCTCTGCATCTGTTTTCAGGCCTTCCCGCTTAGCTCTCTCCAACACTGGAAAGCTTTTCTAATATAAACACGGGTCCTAAAGCGCTTGCCCAGTCATAAACCTTCATTCCAGTGATATTCTTGTATTGTGTCCCATCTCTCATTCTGCAGTTTTTGTTTTTTCTTCTTCTTTTCAAATCTCCCTCTTGCTCGTTCTCTGTCCTCGACCGTCACACGCCCCCTCATGCTGATTGGTTACATGTTTGTTGTTGGTATCAGCCCGACTAACTTCCAAACAGTTTATTTGAAATAATACTGAGTCCACCTTTAACAGCTCACTGGAAGGAGAACTTAAATTTAAGTCTTTTACTCACACAAAAGTTCAACTCACTGGATGGTTTAGTTACTTTGGTTCTCGAGTTCACTGGAGGGAAAGATTATCAGTGAATAACAACTTAAATTTGGTTATCATTTGACTTCAGAAGATAGTGCACAAGTTGTATGAACCAATTTTGTGGTTCTTTTTTTTGTCCAATTTGTAGTTTCTATGAACTTTTCGACTTGTTACTATGTTAACTATGAACAAGCACTATAAAAAAATAACAGCCTAAGGGTTGAAACAACGTGATGGTGAGTAAATAATGACAGAATTGTCATTTTTGGGTGAACTGTTTCTTTAAAATTTTAAATGTGCTTGAGTTTAGAATAAAGCGAAACATGCGATTTCCATGCAGTCTAAAATGCAGTTGTGAGAGTGTGAATGCTTATGTAGAGTGTGTGATTGTGAGAAACTGATGTGTGTCTCTTTTGCACAAGCCCCCAGTGGTAAAAGCGCATGTTTCCTGTTGGGTGCAGCTGCAGAAATCTCTTAAGAGTGTGTGTGTGTGTGTGTGTGTGTGTGTGTGTGTGTGTGTGTGTGTGTGTGTGTGTGTGTGTGTGTGTGTGTGTATGTGTGTATGTATGCGTGCATGTGCTGTGGTGAGGGCGTTGGGCCGCTGTGGGCCACATCAGCTCAAGCCTGACTGGGCTGCTTTGTGTGTGAGTGTGTGTAAAGGCTGAAGGCTGTCTCATGTAATATTGAGAGGCAGCGTGGCAGTAGATGCAGACTTGGTGCTGAGTTCCCCACATTTTGGCTTGACAAGAGATGTCTTTGGGGGCAGTACCATTCAGAAGGCCCTTCCGGTGGCTCATACCAAAGAAAAACGCGTCATTTGAGCTCTATCTAGTTATTTGTCTTTTAAAGGCCAAAAAGAGAGATACAAGATTCAACAAAGTGAAGGAGATTCGTTGTGTATAAATGATATAGTGGCAGTGCTTACATTCACTCAGAGAAAAACCCCTCATTCACCCTACAGCTCACTGTATACACACACACACACACACATTCAAGCAGGCATGCTTTCACACTGATGCATGACTGAACAAACGCATATGCACGCACACAGCCTCTCTTCTTTTCTCTTGCTGTATCTCTCTCTTTTTGCTCTCATCTCCTCACTCGCCTCGTGTTGCACGTGCCTAGTGTGTGTGTGTGCGTGTGTGTGTGATTGTTGGGGGCTGCCTGCTTCTTCTGCCAGAGCTTGTTAATCTGCTTGACTGCAGATCCCAATCAGGAGAGAGACAGAGAAAGGGAGAAAGAGACACGGAGAGAGGGAGGGGAGAATGAAAGAGACCAAGAGATGAAGAGTGGGTGTTTAAGGATGAAGATCCTGTAGATATCATTTGGGATTGAAAGGAGGTTGTGAGACGAGAAACACAAGGCTTTGCCCTTTTTCATAAGAAGCTCAGATGAAGAGGCTGTGGGGACTTAAAGACAACATGAAATAAAAGTTTGCCTTTTTAATAAATTATTGGTAGAATAGATATATTCATCTATGCTCAGCCTTCCGATGAAAAATATAATAATCTTTCATCGAAATCTAATAACTTTCTTCGCTTCTTAAACAATGTTTGATTTTTGCTGACATAACCAAGGTCATGCTTGCAGAGAAAATAATAGTATTAATATTTTCAGAGCCCATTTTTCACAATCCAAACAAATCCCACTAGATAAAATCAAGACCCGTCCTACTGAATATTCTCTTTTTTTTGGAAAAGCATCAAATCATGGACATTTAAAGGGACAGTTTACTCAAAAATGAAAATTTTTATCTTTATATTGTTTTGGAATATAAGATTTTTTTGAAGAATTTTCATGCAGCTGTTTACAAAAACAAACAAACAAACAAAAAACAGTCCGTTGTGGTCATGTGTGGCGAAATAAAAAATGGACACCATTAAAGTAGTCCATATGACTATTTGTTGAAATGCAGAAAAGAGAATGAGATTTAGGAGATTTTCAATAGAGAATTAATTTCAGTGTCACATTACTTGTTTCTCCTTATTGTAGCTTGATAGACAAGGTCCAGACTTACTTATGAAAAAGAGCTGTATGTATTCAAAAAATTCTCCTATTATGTACCATGAAAAATTAAAAGTATACAGATTTGAAAAGACATGAGATTGTAAGTTTTTTTTTTTTTTTTTGGTAAATATTTTCTTTTAGTGCCTTGCACATTTTGTTTCATGTTGTGTTTAAGCAATAATTTCCTAGATTTGTACTCCTGTTCAGCTGAGCATTTATATAGGAGCCAGGGCTGTCGATCGATTAGAAAATGTAATAATAAATGACATAATATACAATATAATTAATCAAATGATTCACTAGCAGATATCTTCCTAAGAAAAACTTAACAGTCAGGCGGACTCATTTATTGTGTTTTTAGGGCATGATCTGTTACAGAAGGCCTAGCATCTCTGATGAGTATTGATTGACGTATGGGGAAAAAAAACTGGAAAAAGTAATAATATTGGTTAGTTTTGTCACAATAATACCAGTGCATATTTATCACAGCAAAAAACTAATAGGCTATTAAAAGTGCTTTATTTTCAATTAAAGCTAAATATTGTTATAATTATTAACAAATTAAATTAAAACAATGAAATATACCCTTAACATTCATGAATTCAGTGCATTTAAAAAGTTTTAATTAATTAGTTATAAAGTGAAGTAATTATTCAAGTAAACAGTAATACGGAACAAATAAACTAAGTTCTCTTTTTTATATAAGCATTGCTGTTTAATTATTATAAGTGACATCATAGACAATGATATGTTTATTAGGCTTTTTCTTTACCCTGCAAAGATTTGTTTTGTCCCGTCTGTTTACATTCAGTTAAGAAAAAATCTGCTGTGTTTACTTTGATGCCATGCCAAAGTGGCATTTTGACCAAGAAGGTCACATTTATGAGCATTCAGCAGTAGCCACCTGTGACCAGACAGCTTTATGTATTGAATTGAGTAGTCTATAGTACCAGTACTACAGAAAGAACTGCAATTTGATTTAAGTATCGACTTGATACTGAAGTACCGGCACTTTTGACATCCCTGATATCAGCAGTTCCTTTCAAGTGTGACCATCGGCATTAAATTGTTGAGATGAAATGACTGTGAACTTTTAACCTCTGTCTGTAAGAGATGAGAAATCTGTGTGTGCTGGACATCGGCTGATCCCTCTTCGATATTGAGATGATGTACTCCATCTTATTCTCTCAGATCCGCCTCCACAGTGGGCTGAGCCGTGGGTTATCAGCCAAGATCAGCTGCTAAAATGATTCCATTAGCCTCATGTATGAGTTACAGTCAGACTCGCCTGATAATGGCAGACACGCTGCCTTTAAAGAAGGAATGGGGATGAAGGGATGAAAAGGAGGAGTGAAGGGTTCAGAGGGGCCGCTAATCTGTCAGATGGGTGTATCTGGATGCTATCGTGTGTGTAAGCCGGCAGGCTGCGACGAAGCCGAGGCTTTAAGCGCGTTCTCAAGGGATGGCCAGGGGGGGTTTTAGCCTTCTCTGCTTTACACACTGCAAATGGAAGGTGACATTACATTCTGCCCTTGTTGGACATCAGCACACACTTACTTACACTCGAAAGGAGTTATGTATACATTGTACACTCTTAAAAAAAAAAGGTTTTTTTTGCTGCGATGCCATACAAGAACCATTTTTGGTTCCTCAAAGAACCTTTTAATGAAAAGTTCTTAAAAGAACCTTTTTTTTATTATTATTACTGTGAAGATCATTTTAATAATCCCTTACAACGAATCTTTTGTGCATTGAAAAGGTTCCATGGATGATAACGATTTTTAAGAGTGTAGGGCTGTACATTTTCAGATAAATGAGTTTTTCAATTGCAGATTCTTAAACTTTTACTGTGGTCCCTCTCAAATGTTTGCTAACATCCCACATAGGAAGTGGGAGTTTGAAAAGACAATATGGGATGGAGAGAGGAGGGGAATAGAGGACAGGAATGAGTCAGCTCGATAAGTCGTGGAAGAATGAGCGTATTATTGGATTAGAGAAGAGACACAAAGATAAAGTGTAAAAAACCATAGAGAATCAGCACAACGAATGGAAATGAGATCAAAGAAGAAAGAAAGTGAAGGTCGAGGGGTAACACAAATAATGTATAGACAGGAAGGGGAAGCTTGAGAGAGGGACTGTACGGGGGGAGGGAAGGAAGGCAGTTGCAGGGGGAGGGGCACTACTGAACGAGGTTAGCCAGTCAGAGGCAGCGGAGCTCTGCAGGGGAATCTTCCCTTGGCAACACAAACAAGCACCCGCCCCATAAAGGAGAGACAGCAGGCAGAGAAATACAGGGACAGGTGAACAGATGGAGCCGACTCAGAGACGAGCTGATCAGCTGACCCACTCCTCACTGTGTGTGTGTGTGTGTGTGTGTGTGTGTGTGTGTGTGTGTGTGTGTGTGCGCGAGAGAGAGTGTTATGTTATGAACGATAAAGCTAGTTCAAAGGCTTGGGATGTTTGTTTGTTTTTGGCTTTCATCAAATCATCACCGAAATCTGTGTATTATTAGCGGTGCTAAGGCTAATTGCTATTGCTTATACTTGGGGTTAAGGATTTCAACAAACCCTTATTCCTAAACATTTCATTGTCTCAAAAAGGCCTCAAATCGTGCAGCATTTTAAAGACATTTCAAAAGTTTAGGGTCGGCAATTAGTAGAATTTAGTACGTTGATTCATTTTAAATAAATGCTGTTCTTTTGAACAGTTTACACAAAAATATGAAGCAGCACAACTGTTTGTAACATTTATAATAATGAGAAATGTTTCTTGAGTGCCAAATCAGCATATTAGAATGATTTCTGAAGGATTGTGTGACTTTGAAGACTGCAGTAATTGCTGCTGGAAATTCAGCTTTGCCATCACAGGAATAAATTACGTACATTTTTTTAATAATATTTCGCAATATTACTGTTTTTATTAAGAAACTTCTATCAAAAATCTTGCAGACCTCAAACTTTAGAACAGTAGTCTATGTAATATATATATAAAAATACATAATTGTATAATAAGTGTTAATTGTCCAATTAACAGTGTTGATCTGGATTGCACATTTTTTGCTATATTTTCTTTTATGTCACTGTGACCTCTGTAAGAAGTAAGAAGAAAGCAGTGCTGAAAACTGTTTTCTATTCGGCCTCAATACCCCCATCAAAGCTACTTAGAGAAAATCTTGTTTGGAAAATCTCCTCAGAATAAAAAAGACTCAAGCTGTTTTCAGGCTGAAACCGATAAACTTGAGTTTCTCTCTTTTTTTAGCCTCATCTAACTTATTTCCAGCCCACAGTTGTCAATGGGCTGTGCAGTTTCATCTTTTTCCAAGTCATGGTGTAAAATCGAATTTATCCTTTCACACTCTCATGAAACATTTTGCAGATGTACAGCGTTCTTGGTTTATGTGTCACATGTTACTCTGTTGGTTTAATACATCACTGCTGCATATCTCTGATTGACATTTGTGTTTCTAAGTGTGAAATGTGGTCCTTTCCCTTTCTTCTCCCACTCCGAATGCTTTAAGACGTTGAGAAAGAAAGGCTTTAATGGTTGCAACAGTCCAGAGCCAGACGGGGACGATTCGATCGACCAAAGTCCGTTACAGGAGGACAAATTCCGCAAGAGCGATGAGCTGGACATCCTCTTCAAACGCTACGGAGTGAGTATTCCTCTTTACCTTGTCGTTCTAACCTCCCTCCTTCTCTTTCTTCCCCTCTGTCTCTCTCCTGTCCTCGGTCGGAAATAAACGAAGGCTCTGAACAAGAAAGAGCACCGTGATTCGGAGAGCCCGGACCCCGAGGAGCCGTTCTCCCTCACGCCTCGCACAGAGGAGAAGTACAAAAAGATAGACGAGGAGTTTGATAAAATGATGCAGAGCTATAGGCTTTCAGTGAGTACCCGTGTGAAGAGGCCTGCTGTAGGCCCGGCAACCAACTCACACAGCCTGCTGTCGGCCCGGCAACCAACTCACAGAGCACCTAGCAACCATCTCTCACCCCATTCCCCTCCTACCACCCCTCAATCCCCTCTGAATGTGTGTGCTTGGGCAAGGAGAGGGCAGTCGGGGGCGAGAGGGCGAGTGTGGGCCGCATCCCTTTGATCCTCACAATCCTCTATTTCAAATGCGCTTGTGATTTATAGCTCTCTTGATTCTGTG
This sequence comes from Chanodichthys erythropterus, assembly GCF_024489055.1. Lineage (NCBI taxonomy): Eukaryota > Metazoa > Chordata > Actinopteri > Cypriniformes > Xenocyprididae > Chanodichthys > Chanodichthys erythropterus. The sequence continues at coordinate 27,492,670 of NC_090222.1, forward strand.
TGCTGTTGTTTCGTGTTTTCTGCGATGACTGATGCTTGTATCGCATTTGCCAGGAATAGACTTCTGACTCATCTGGGTCCCGTTTAAGGCGTCAGTGAAGATAATTTTCATTAAGTTACTGTCAAAAATGCTTTATGCATGAGCCCTGCATGAGGAATCTCTTCTCAGCAGGTACAGAAACGAGAACAAGAATGTGCTGCTCGCTATCTCAATATATCGTGGGCCAGAGTTTGATATAATTCACATGATGAACATGATTCAACATGATGTGGGCAGCAAAGACTAATTAGTGTAGTTACTAGTTTTCTCTTTCCTCTTTAATGCTAATGGGACTGGAAATGAGAAATTACTTGGTATGTGCGTCAGAAAAGCATTTTGTCACCTGACGAAGAGGCAGGTTTCCTCTCTCTTGCACCCCTCCTGTTCTCCGCCCAGTGCACCATTCATGGGCCGGAGCACAAAGACAGTCATCCAGCACCTCTCTCTTTCTCTGCCACATAATCCCAGCATGAGTGCCCGAGGAAGCAAAGCTAAAACCTTAATCCCTCTCGCTAGGGACACCCAGCAGCATGTGTACTACGAGCTCTACTTAACAGGCCGGAAAATGATCAGTTTGTAATGAGTTTTTAGATATTCACCACTAACTGTCTGACACTAACTGTCTGGCAACCGCAGTGGATAAAGCTGGATTGTGAGGAGGGAATTTACATTAGATAGTGGGGTTTTTTTAATGCCGTTGGGTTTTTTTTTTTTTGAAGAAACATTAAGTAAAAATGTATTAATTTAAATTGGCTTTTTATTCTGGTAATGTTTTCAGTATCAACTTGGAATAAAACAAGTCATATTTCAACATCATTTATATATCAGTTATTTTTATTATAATTTATCATACTAGATATACTCTACCATTCAAAAGTTTGGATATTTTTTAAACAAATTAATAATTTAATTCAGCAAGAATGCATTCTATTGATCAAAATTGACAGTAAAACATTTATAATGTTAAAAAAAAGATTTTTATTTCAATTAAATGCTGTTATTTTGAGTTTTTTATTCATCGAAGAAAAAAATGCATGACAGTTCCACTAAATTATTAACAGCACAGCTGTTTTTAACATTGATAGTAATAAGAAATGTTTCTTGAGCACCAAATCAGCATATTAAAATGATTTCTGAAGGATCATGTGACACTGAAGACTAGAGTAATGATGCTAAAAATTCAGTTTTTCCTTCACGGGAATAAATTACATTTTAAAATATATTAAAATAGAAAACATTTATTTTAAATAGTAATAATATTTCATAATATTGCTATTTTTACTGTGTTTTTTATCAAATAAATGCAGCCTTGTTGAGCATAAGAGAGTTACTTTACAAACATGAAAAATTCTTACATACCTCAAACTTTTGAAAGGTTGTATATTAGTTGATATTGGATATTTAATTTACTAATTTCTGTCTATTTTCATTTGGATTACATTTGCAATACCTAACGCTCGCTTAAATTTCATATTCAATTATTTATATTTTCAATTATAATGTTCGGATCCTGTTGCGAGTGAAAACGCTTTCTGCCTTTTGATCAAAATTTGGTCAACACTCCATTTGGCCAATCAAATTTTATAATATTATATAAGGCTGCGTTTACACTGCAAGTCTTAATGCACAGATCTGATCTTTTGACCATATCTGATTTTTTTTTGTACAGCCTGTTTACATTCACTTTAGACCCGACATATCCGATATCTGTTTACATTAATCCCCGCCCAAAATGATTCTGTTGGTGATTGCTTTACTATGTGACATGGTTGATCCTTGGGTTTTGAATGGCTGTACTAAAATTATTTATATAACTCGCATCGGGTGGCCATGATTATTTGCCAGCATGGATTAATTAAAAGCTGTCACGGATGTTTGCAGTGAAAAATCTGACTGAACGGCTATAGACCAGAAAATAGCGATAATTTTCGTTAGATTGTTAGATCTAGAATTCTAAAATGAAATAAAGTAGCACGATAAGATTACATTCATTTGAATTCATTCAGATGGATTAATGAGAGAGAAAAGCAAGAGAGATTGTGAGTGTGAATTACCTGCGTGCTTCAGTACAGTGTCTGTATGTGATAGTGACGCTTCAGGCTACAAGCTTTAAACCACATTTGTAAGTAGGTTAGAATGGAATGCGAAAAAATTGGATCGCGTGTGGATTTTTGTGTTTATACGTGTGCAACAAATTCCGATCTGTGTCAGATGTGATTAAAAAAATCTGATTTTTTGTGCCAGTGTAAATGCAGCCTAACATTTTTATCATATTATAAGACCCCATTTAAATCTACTGAGTAAATTGCCCCTGAAAGATCATTCCTCATGTGCACCGTGATCTGCGTTAAGCTCCAATCCAAAGGGACTTCATGTTAATATGAGTTGCCAACTTGTTTCCCAAACCAGTCAGTCTTTCTCACTTCACTGGTCACGCTCTTTATCGACGTCACACAGTCTCTTTTTCAGTACCAAGTGTCATTCCTATCACAGTCGTCTAACGCTTGTCTGTGTGTCTAGACGGATATTATCTTGAGTCTGTTGTATTTATCTTCAGTTGTTGAAGCCACATTCAGATGTGTAAGATTTCACCAGAAGCACATTCTGGCTGAGAAATTGGAGACTAGCACACTAGATTTTTTTTTTTTTTGGTGTATATACACCGATGAGGTGTGTTAGGTGCTCAGCTGTTCGTCTCACACTAATGACTCTCCTCTGCCCTCCCATCCCTTGCCTGGCCTGCGTGCAGTGCTGGAACTTAGTTGCTGTTTCGTCCACAGGCTTAGTGAGTAGCATGCTTTGCTACATGGGTTACTCCCTCTAGAACTCTAGCTCGTATGTATTTACCCTTAAATATCCCTTTAAAATAGCTTTGGCATCACTAGATTCTCATTAGGTGTCATTTCTTCGAAAACAACAGTTTTTATAGAAGACGTAGGCCCATATTCTTATATAAGAACTAAGCTGTCGAAGGTCAAATCCCCACCGTAATTTTACAGCTATTTTAATTTATTCAGTATTGGATATTGGATATTAAATTTATTTTCATTAATATTACCTTTGCTATCATCAAACACAAATTTAAAGTTAATTAAACGCAAATTTAATAACACTGTTAAATGTAATCTTTAGCAAATCTAAAAATACATAACTGTGTATTATATTATCATACTGTATAAATTTATATAAAAAAAAAATTATACATTTGTAATGCCCAAGTTCACTTGTAATATTTAAAAATGGCTGATTTTAATTTTAATTAGGCAAATAGTTTAGAATTGGTAAAACTTTACAATGAAGTTCCATTAGTTAACATGAACTAAATATTAAAAATATTTCTAACACATTTATTAATCTTGATTAATTTCAACATTAATTTCAGCATTTACAAATACATTATTAAAATCAAAAGTTGTATCTGTTAATATTATTTAATGGACCTAAGCTGACATTAACTTACAATAAGTTAGTTAATTGTTAGTTAATTTTAGTTTATGCATTAACCAGTGTTAACTAATCGTAAAGTGTTACCAAAAAATGGAAATACCGCCCTATACGGAGGTCAAAACCACGCTGTCACGCTTGGGGACTATATTCTGCGTACTTCAAACTACGTTTTTCTGCCGTCACTGAGAGGCTACAGGAGGAAGAGAGAAGGACAGAGGCACAGCCAGACTAACTATCAAACTGGGTCCCACTCAGAACACAGGAGGCCTAGTGTGGCCCACATTCTAATTTTAGAGGCCCTGGTTTTGCTGAGGATCATGGGAAAATGGGTCTCCATCAGAGCATCTGGACATTTTGAGTCCACACTGATTGCCGAAGCTGGCTAATTGCGCTTCAGAAAACACGAGAACGAAGATCGGCTGACTCAGGAGTTGTCACGGCCACATGCTCCTTGTTTGAAACACCTGAGCCTACCCTGCGCGGTGGGTTATTCCCCTGAGCCATATTATCAGTTTAAGGGCAACTGTTGCAGACGAAAATTGGGTATATGCTGGGGTACAAAACAAAAACGTGCCTATCTGCTTGTTAAGTCTGACGTCACAGTTTTCAGGTCCCAACGCTCTATCAGATGCAAAAAGCAAACAAGAATGGTGCTAATATACAGTACTCTCACGGTGTGAAAAATCATGATCATAACTTTTATCTCAGCTGGCCAGACTGAGATTAATTTTTTATTAATCGTTGAAATACTAGTGTCTGGGATGCTGGAGACTGCAGTGTACACCATGAGTTTTTAAAAGCTTAGCGTAAATGTGTGATATGAATAAAAAGTGCTCATAAACGCCTGTTAAAATAGTATTCTCATCTGAAATGAGTAGAGGCTTGGACCTGGAAACAATATTCCTTACGTCACGACGTAACAAGCAGATTAAAATATATAGTAGCTGTAAACACTGGATGATTCAGTGAAATCTCTAGATGGAAGTGGAGCGAAGACTCTCAGATTTTTCCTGTTCCTGCCGTTCCCATTCTGGATCATTCACAGTTTTTAAGTCTTACAAAATTAACTCTGCACCTCGTAGCTTCACATGCTCTGCTTTGGAGATGTTTGCACAAGTCACTGCATGCTATTAAAACTGGTGTGTGGCCATTTGTGTGTTCTCTTGATGTACATGCAGGTGTGCAAAGTAAAGCCGCTAACCGTTTCCCTCTTTATCTGTGCTTTCTCAGTCCACAGTGCCACCACCCACTTTCTCCATGCCAGTCACAGTGCCGGTGTCCAATCAGAGCCCTCTGCCATTCAGCAATCCCAGCAGCCTCGTCACCACTTCTTTCGTCACCTCCACTCTCACAGACCCGCGCCTGCTGTCACCACAGCAACCGCAGCTCCAGAGGAACACGGTGTCTCCAGGCCTGCCACAGAGACCTGCAAGTGCAGGTAAAATCCCTTGCAGATCAATGGTGCTGAGTACCAGTAAGCAAAGCAGGAAGGAGGAAATAGTAACTCATGTTGTGTACATGCGCTTATAATGTTGCCCTGCGGGTGCCGGATTACCCGGAGCAGCTGTTTCTCAGACACACCACTGATTTATGCTTAAAAGTGGCTGTCAAACCATCGTCTGCTCTGCAGTGGTTACATAGTGTACTGATCGTTTCTCGTTTTGTCAATGCATGCACAATATATTGGTATGATACTGTTTTAATTTACCTTTGCCATCATCTAATGCTTACTTAAAGTTAATCTTCAAAAACACTAATAATTTAATACCACTGTTAAATGTAATCTTTAGCCAATCTAAAAATACATATCCATTTTTCATACTGTTTTTTATGAATTTGTGTTTCCTAAAATTGACTTTTAACATTTAAAATGACTAATCGTAGTGTTTTATTTGTAATTTAATTTGACAGATTAGTATAGAATTGGTAACACTTTATAATGAGGTTCTATTTGATAACATTAGTTAACTAAAGTACTTAACATGAGCTAAAAATGAACACAGTTATGAAATAAATAAATTAATTTCAACATTTACTAATACATATCAATTTACAGTTGACTCTGTTAATATTATTTAAAGGGGTCGTGAAATGCATTTTGTTTTTCATTTTCAGTTCTCTGAGGTCCACTTATAATGTTATCAAGATTTTTCAAAAAACAGCAGGCTATAGCACATTAACAAAACCATTAATAACACTAATATCAATACAATTACAAATTAATAATAATAATAGCACTAAAATCCTAATAACATTCTAGGTTCGAACACAGCACAAATCTAAGGCTATCTAAGGCTGTTTTTGATCCTCTCTTTCAAACACTCAGTTTTGTGGCGTGCTGCATTAAGACTTGGAAGTAAATGGCCACTGCTATGATTGGGTTACAGTTTTGCATATTAAAATAATTTTCCACGTCCCCGTCATTACGTGTGGGGAAAACTTCCAATGTTGGAAAAATATCTTGTTACATAGTTTAAACACTTGCCAACAATGTGAAGCATTTATGCGTATTACCAGTACATGTGCTTTATAAGTCTTGGTTGTGGCTTATAAAGTTTAAGTACTTGGAGTTACCACAGTTACAGTAGACAAACTTATGGTGATTAGTGTAAACGGAATTATGAATGAATGTACCATTGTTTGTCACACTGTCGTTCTTATAGGCTATTCATTGTTCATCCTTTTCGATAAAGTGAAAAACGTATTAATTGTCATTTGTGTTTTAAATAAAAGTTGATATAACATAATACATAACATAAACTAATGACAAAACAGAAGCTTTTATTCAGGCTTGGATCAAAACAACAACAAAAGCAACGCGCTCTACATGCTTTTTTCCGTATCCGTGAATTCTCCTCATTAACCCTATAAATGCCGAAGCAAAGGAAAGAAAACTATTCACAGTTTGACTGTGGTGCTACAATATAAACATATCAAACGATCTGTAACAGACAAAGCAATAGTGACACATGGTAAAAACATTGTTACTCACAGTTGTGCTTTGCCACATTGCTGTCAGATCCAATATAGTCGTCACTGCATCATCTTTTATTTTCAGTCTCTCTAAAAAGCCTGTTCCGAAAGGTGTCTTGTTTAAAAACGAATTCGCAGTAAAATGAAGCAAACAAAGTAACAGTGTCTTACTGATGCGATCTTGAAAATAAAATTCATCCACGCTTTCTTAATGGTAGGAACACAAGGAAGGCAGTGCAAAGACTGTGTTTTTCCACAATTTGGCACTTTAAAACTTGTAATCCTCAGAGGCATCTCTATCTTTTTGCTGGAGTAATCCTGTATCCTGTGTTTACCAATTCTGTGAAGTTTTCTTTTCAGTATTTCAGTATCGGCTGAGTTGTAGCATCAGATAAAAGTCATTTTACACCTGGTATCAACATCTCGAGAGATACAGTTGTAAATGAGGTTCAGTGCATCTCATTGTGATCTGATCACTCAAACCACCTTTGGAGTTTGTCAGGGATGCATGTCGTATTTGTAGTGTAAATGCCAATGTGTCCTGATGCATCCTTGAAAACTCAAAGGATTACTGACTCGCGTAACACGTAATCACTGTTAGGAAAAGCTTTGAAAGAAAAATACTCAATCAAATCATTTTAGAATGGAATGGAAGCTTTTATTGCAGGAATGGTGGAAGTGAAACATACATGAGATGGTGTTTAAAAGCGCACATGGGCAATTGTATAGTAGCATGTACAGTATATACAGTATACTGTTCAAAAGTTTGGGGTCAGTACATTTTTTTTAAATTTATATTCACCAAGGGTGCATGTATTTGATCGAAAATACAATAAAACCAATGATATAATGAACTATTATTACAGTTTAAAAATATGTATGCATATAAATGCACAAGACTTCACTGAGTAGTGCACTTCAGTAGAACACATTAATGTAAAGTAATCTGCATAGTCATGAAATCAGAGTCCCTCCATTCCCCAAAAGATTCACCTGAAATTAATGCTATTTCCTTACATTTGGTACAAAATACAAAGAGAGTCTTTAGATTTCAGCCTTCCTGAAGGCTATTCTGTCTTTTTTCCAGGTGCCCTTCTGGGAGGTGACCTCAGCAATTCAAATGGAGCGTGCCCAAGCCCTGTGGGTAAGTCTTCCCCTCCTACCAGCCAGACAGCCCCAATAAAACCTCTTCATTTTCACCTGAATAATGCATCAGTCTGAGTCAAACTGCTGAAAATCGAAGGGCACACTTAAGACCTGCAGAGTGGAGCGAGAGTTTTCAGTCTGATCCGATAACATATGATCTGATCTGACTGTGATTATGAAAATGACAGCAGCTCCAATGAAGGTTGTCCGGACACAAAAATTTGAAAGCAAGCGATCAGAGGGACTATAGGACATCCACCGTACGCTCACACACCTGTTCGCTTGTGACAGCTGAAGCTCACACTCTGCTCTCCAAGCATGCCTGTAAACACCCTCATGGGACCATGGGGCACGAGTGACATAAATGTTATGGGTCAACACCATGCATGTCAACTTTCCTACTCCATCTTTCCATTTCGCTTTGTTATCGTTTGCTTTTTTCTCTTTTCTGTGCCCCTGCATACTTGTCTTTTCATCCTCTTCCCCTCTCAGCTGTTCTTCATATCACACATGACAGTCTGAGTACCCAGCTTAAACCAGCACGCTCCGTCCCTTCCCCTCCCCCCCTGTCACACTCCCTTCTCTGCTCCCAGCCAATCTTGACAGTCCCTGACAGCTGTTGGTTCTCCTGCCTCTGATCTTCAAAGAGCACATGAGTCTCATGGACATTTTAAGTGGGCATTTAAAATGTGAACATTTAATCAGTAAAGAGGCTGAAGGACTTTGTGGAGTCACTGAAAAAATACCTCCAGTGGTTTCTTCGGATTATGTGTATTCTTTGGCCCCTTTTTTGCTTTTAGTGTTAAATTCCAACTTTTAAACTTAAATCTACATTTAACCAATCATGAAATGCGCTTAAAACGAAACAAAAAAATTATATTTCTGACATAGTCTTCAATTAATTTTTTTCCTCCAAGAAACTTTCTCAACTCCTACCATACTACTTTTCCTTGTCCATTACCACTCTCTCATTCTCTCTCTCTATGTCCACTGCCCCTCCCTTCCCTCCATTCTCAGCTGTTGCTCTGGGAATGTCAGCATTGACGTCATGTAGCATTCCTACCATTCCCATGAGAGAGAGGGACAGAGAGCGAGAGAGACATGGACAGAGTCAAAAAGAAAAAAGGCAGTCAGACCTTTGAAGTGGAGATTAATAGAGGCCAGGGCTTACAACCAGCACACTTATTTACTAACACAAACTGCACACTCACATATACACACTCACTATACTCCACTATATTAACCAGCATACTTTCTGACCCAAGTTCATAGAGCATAAACAAGTATGTTTATACACATTTCTGTTCCAGCCCCCCTCTAAAAACCAGACTGAACTTAAAGCTGTGTTTCCTGGGGCAGAGAACAGCTGAGCACGTCTCTTCTCTGCTGCCAAGGAATTGCAGCTCCCTTTGCAATCTCTTTCCATTCAGAGCTGCTGACGCTGTTGTTGTTCACACACACACGTCTAGCAGAGCAAATCGCAGTTGTTGTTGCACTGTAACTGGAGCTCAGATAGGATAAAATATCAAACTGAAAAAGCCTCTCTGGTCTGAAGCTCTTAAATCATTCAGAAACTACTTTTGATTAAACTTTTTTTTTTTTACTTTAGTGTATTAATTTAGTTTAGTTTTTGAAGTACAACACATTTAAGAAGCAGTAGGGGATAATGGGATTGGTTGGCAGAGTTTTCATACTTTTCAATATCTCTAGATATTGATATCTCTAAAAATATTAGGATGACTCAGCAATTTAAATAAGAAAGTACGTTCTTGTGCAAAAAAAAAATGTAACGTAAAAAAAGTTTTTAAAAATTTTAACACGGCACAGATTGTGGGGTTGGTTGACAGTGATAAAAGTATAAATAAAAATAATATTGTTTTTGCATTTAATATAATTGATGTCTGATATGATTATTAATTTTATATATATGCACAGATTATGTCTTCTGGCTAAATTGAAAAAAATATGAAAAGATTCAGATTCAGATATATATATATATATATATATATATATATATATATATATATATATATATATATATATATATATATATATATATATATATATATAAACCATTATATAATTATTATTGGTATTTTTTATGAACCGCATTACAATCTTTTCATAAAGTTTGTCAGAACTCATAATTTATTACAGACTTATCTAAATATAATTGGTTCCTGTTTCAATTAATTAACCCATTTCATGTATTTTTATATTTTTTCAAATGTAAATACTTTAGTTCTAATGGGATGTCTTGATAGAATCCATGATTGTGAATCCAGATGACAAACATTCATATGTTTCATTGTGACAACACCCTATAATGAGCCAATTTACCTTGTGCCATCAAAATCTTGTCGCCAACCAACCGTCTCCCCTACAGCAGGTTAAAATAGCATTGCTAAAAATATTTGTAGTATAAATATTTGGGATATTTCTGTTCAGCTGAGACATCAGTGGGTTGCCATAGCACTGGTGAGTGACGTTCATGTTGTGTTGGGAGAATAGTGTTATTCAGTTCCAGAATGTGGGAAAACATTTGGAAAATCCCCAGTCTCTCTCTCTCTCTCTCTCTCTCTCTCTCTCTCTCTCAGCCATGCTCTGAAACACAGATCACACACATATTTTGCCTTCCCGTGAAAACACTGCCCTTGAGTCAGATTAGATCAAGCAGTACAAGTGCTACAATGTCAATAACAAAGCTGGGAAGAAAGTCGAGAAACAGGATAAACTAGTGTCAGTTAGATCCCTTCCCTGTGTGCGACTTTTTGTGCGTGCATTTCCTCCCTTAAAGGAATGCGGTTCTCCAACCTAAAAACCAGTCACTATTAATCCTCCAATTACAACATAATAGAGTTGTAATCCCAAAAAAAACAGAGGATTTCGTTTCCAGCACAAAGTGTTAGAAAACACATCTGCCGTGGTGAGGGAGACCCTAATAGGATTATTTTCCCTGGTGGGTAATTATTGTGTTTCTCTCATCAATACAAATGACAGAAAATATGACCACTGTCGTGCATCTGAATTCTGTTTTCATAAAATGCACAAGTGTTTCTTAGGGTTGATGAGAAAGAAAGCAACAAAGGTCTTTATTTGTGAATCTCTCTGTTGACATCTCTGTGTCTTTCTCTCATTTTCTTTCTCGTTCTGTAGCCAATGGTTACGTCAGTGCCAGGGCCTCCCCAGGACTCCTCTCAGTCTCCAACGGCAACAGCATGGGGAAAGTAGTCCCGGCTAAATCTCCCCCTCCGCCCAGCCCTCAGATGGTGAACAGTCGCAAACCGGACCTACGGGTCATCACCTCCCAGAGCAGCAAGGGCCTCATGCAGCTGGTGAGCACTTCCATATTTCTCTACAGGAGACTTGATGGGTCAAACATCATCAAATCTCAAAGCTGTTCTATGTTACAGCTTAATGATAACAAATGAGGGCTAATGTTGGAGATGGGAACAGGTCTAGGCTCTCAATGTGATTTTGCACAGGAATTTCTCACGAGGACCATGAGAGGTGAAAGTAAAGCTGTCGGATACACTGAGCTGATTTATACACATCTGTCCGTCTGCTCTCAGTATGTGTGTGTGAATGTGTGACCTCGTTTACACCTGGTGTTAAGATCCATCTAGAAAACTTGTCATTGCAATACATTTCCAGTTTGTAGATTAAGGGTTTTAAACTTTGCTGGTTTCAAGCAGCTTAAACAAAAAAGTACTACATAATTACTATATAAATATAATTTTTATGAAAAATAAATTAAAATTATTATACACACATTAGTGGCCAAAAGTGATGCATGGCAAAGGAAAATTTACATCTTCACTTTTTTTTTTTTTTTTTGTTTTTTTTTTTTTTGGAATATTATTCAAAATTTATTAAAAACCTTGTAAGCATATTGCATAGTTGTGCTTGGAGTCAGATGTTTTATTCGTTATAACGCAATGAAACATGCCAAATTTTGTGGATTTAATTTTTGGCCAGGCTGTCACACAAAGAAATTATGAACACTTGCAAAAATGAGAGATAACTAATTAAATAATTAATTTAATTTAAGTAATTTATTTGTTTTTGCATAGTAAAATAAAACCTGTAGTTTCCCTTTTTGCCAAAAAATGGCAAATAAATGCCATAACCAAGTTTAGTATTTTGTTTTTCCCTCATATTTAAAATGTATATAAAAAAAAAAAGAAAATATTTTCCTCATATTTTGATGGTTTAATCAGACTTGTAGGGTTATTAAAAACAAATATCCCTTCTGGACATCAATTTTGGCAACTACTGTATATATTGTGTGAGCAATAACATGCAGTGATTATTTTACTTATCATTGTTGTTTTTTTATTAGTGAATATTTGTAATTAGTTTAATATTTAAAATATATATTTGTGCCCCCAATACTTTTTTTTCTTCTTACACATGCAACATGCAGTATCATGCTGAAGTAGCGAGTAATATATGCAGTCATGAGTTCTGATACCCTTTACATGAAATCTGATCAGAAGAGGTCACTGCCAGTAGTGTTCACATCGAGATGGAAACCAAGTGTAAAACGGGGCTTGTGTGTGTGTGTGTGTGTTGGAGTTGTAATCTCTGTTTTCTATTTGTTTCTGGCCTCGCAGACAGATGAAGAGCTGGAGTTGGTGAGTGAGGTGAATACAGCTCAATTCTTTTGACTGTTGTGCTGTGAACGGTTTCATTTCACAAACGAATGTTTGATGAACGATTTATGGATGTTGTGTATTTAACGTGTAATTTTTCTTTCCCTTTTTTATACACTGCATTTTTCACTGATCAAATTGTACTGATTGTGGTTAAACAGTTATTTATTGTATTGAAGAATGCATTGTATACACTGTTTTTCATATATGATCTAATTGGCGGTCAGTGAATTGGAGTTAAATGCGTGCTGTTTATTCAGTTGCAGGCTGACTGCCTGATTATTGTGTGGAGTTTTAAATGAATGCACACATACACACTCAAGGCGAAATGCACATATGCATGGGTTGATCTCACATGAGTCAGACACACTAGATCAAACATGGAGCGCAGCGGAGCAGAAGCCCTCACTCCAAAGATCAATTTGTCTGTCTGTCTGTCTGTCTCTCCCACCTTCTTTCACACTATCTTTTCCTCTAATGATTGTTGTCCAACGACACATTAAGTGTACTGCATGTACATCTGAGTTTTGGGGGAGTTTCAGTCATCTCAGCATCTGGATCTGTGAGTGTGTGCATGAATCATGGGAGTCTGTTGAATGAAAAAGTGGCCTCTATCTTTATACCCTTGTAAAACTAAGAGGGGTTTAAATGCAAATGTTTGACGCTGGTTTGCTCTGCAGACACACTCTACCCATTTTGTTATCACGTGTTTTTTAGTGAAGTGTTTTTTTTCTGCATGATTCAGATAAGAGCTCAACAATGAGGTTTTTTTTTGTGTGTGTGTGTGGTGAATTTTTATTTTCCAGGCCAAGATTTTCAACAGCCCCACCACATAATATGATTTATTATATATACAGTACTGTGCAAAAGTCTTAGGCATGTTAGTATTTTTATTTAAAAAAAAAAAGGTTTTAAGCCAGTTATTGTCAGACTCCTTGTGCATACAAAAATCTCACTGGATTATTACAATGAATGTCAAAAGGAATGTTTGGAAATGTAAACTGATATTTCCCACTGACACACTACAGCAAAAGATATAAATAAATGGCTTAAAATATTTTTTTGTGTGTGTGAAAATACGCCTAGGACTTTTGCATAGTACTGTATATTTAATATTTTAACCATTTATATTTTATAAAACTACAAATAATGGCATATGGTGTAAAACATTACCAGTTTGTTTGATCATCAATGTTAGTCAGAAAAAATAACATTTTCTTGGTGCCATATTTAAATGAGCAGAATTCACAACAATGCTCAATACATCAAACAAAACCAAAAGATGTTGTGAGAGTTCTGCCAACTGACCTGAAACACTTTCAGACTAGGCCTTGACCATCCTTATTGTTGAGCTCTTCAGAATTTTAGGACATTTATCTTGCTATGTTTACATGGACATCTTTTGTTTCAATCAACTAACAATCAAAAAACTACTATCAAGATTTACTAAAGACACGCAGTGAAAAATGGACAGAGTTATTTTTGCAGCTGACCTTATTGCTATGCATTTGTAGGAGTTTCCCTTTTAGACACAAAATTTATATTGAGTATTTAAATGAATCATGCAAGGTGGTTTACTAAGGTTTGTGCTCGCCAATTTAATGGAATTTGCACCATTATTTACCGCTCAAAAAACGACGACATCTCTACATCAGCGCACATACGCAGTACTCTCCCGTTTCAATCCTATCAAGTGTTTACATGTCCTCTCGATCGAAGGATCAAAAGGTTTAAACCACCCCTTACAATCCGAATGAAATTTTAATCAGATTTGGCCAGTTCATTATGATTGACGTGGTTACATGTGACTTTTTTATTCCAACTCTGCTACTAGTCTGATTACAATTGGATTATTAGGGTCCATGTAAACGCAGCTGCTGTTTTGCCCTCAGATGAGAGTCTAGCGAGATGTTTAGAGTGACTGTCTGAAGATGTGGAGCTTATATTGTTGTTTATATGGACTGGTTAATTATTACTATTGTTAAGATGGCTTTTAATACTCTAAAATGATCTAAAATATTGAATATCTTCAGAAGTGTCAGGAATTTGAAGATTGTGTTCATATGTATACTTGTAGTCTTCACAAACAAGAGGTGTTTGTGTCCATTCTTTCCTTGCCCGGAAAGTTAACTCTTTGTACTTTTGACTCTATCTCTGTCTGTTTTTCTCTCTCTCTGGCTTTCCAGAACGCTCAGCGGTTAGGCGCCTCTCAAGTGACCCAGCCTCTTACCACACCAGTGGTTTCCGTGGCAACGCCGAGCCTCCTGACTCCATTCTCCATGCCAACCGCCTACAACACAGGTGAGTGTGACATCATAGTGATAAGCCAAGACATCCGTCATTTTGCAGGCCTGCACTCATTTGAGAGAAATGAACACAATCACGTTTTAGTTCACACTCCAGTGAGATGCTTTCAGGGGGTTTCGAATTAAATGAAGGTCATGCTCCATTTATCTCTTTTACTTGCACTCTTTCATTCTTTCACACTTAATGTTCCTCATTCCTTACCTCTCTTTCAAGAATAGATTTACAGTATCAATGGAATTTATTTTGAATATAAAAAGAAACAATAATTGAATATAGATGTTATAATATCATAACTATAGGAATCGGAGGCCACTAATAGAATTGTAAATGAATATACATTAAATGTTCCTCTTTGTTTTCATGCAGAGTACCAGCTAACAAGTGCAGATCTCACAGCCCTCCAGGCCTTTACGCCGTCGGGTGCACTGTTGCCAAGCAACATGACCAGTTGGCAACAGCAGCAGCCATCTGTATCCCAGCAACAACAGCAGCAGCCATCCGTATCCCAGCAACAGCCTCAGCAGCAGCAACAACAGCAGCAGCAACAACCACAGCAGATAACTTTGGCCTCCCTCAGTAATCTTGTGTACGTCTTATGCTTTTTACAAACTCTGTCTCTTGCTCGCACCTACTCACACATGCACCTGGTTCTTCACTAACCACATGTCCATGGTGTGAGCCCACATGCACCACATGTAGACTTCCTGTCTACAGTGGAGAGTTGTTTCAGTAATATTCACCTCTCTAGTCTTACTAGCTAAACCAATTCGATATTAAATATTTGCCTTGAAGTTACTAAGTTTAACTTTAGCTACATCTAACTAGATAAAGTTTAGTGGCCAACACTTTACAATCAAGTATATATGTTAACATAGTTAATGCAAAACATAACATGAAATAAAAATTAAAGTACAGTTCAGAAGTTTAGGGTCAGTGAGATTTTTATTTTATTTTTTTTTAATTAGCAAGGATGCATTAAATTGATCAAAAGTCACAGTGGACATTTATAATTTTACAAAAGATATAAACGTTGTTCATTTGAAACACGTTCAACATTGATTTCAATGATGGTGAGCACCAAATCAGCATATTAGAATGATTTCTGAAGGATCATGTGACACTGAAGACTGGAGTAATGATGCTGAATATTCAGCTTTTGCCATAGCAGAAATACATTTATATTTGAAAATAAATTAAAATAGGAAGCATTTTTTTTTTATTGTTATAATACTTCACAATATTGCTGTTTTAACTGTATTTTTGATCAAATAAATGTAGTCTTGGTGAGCATAAAGGACTTGTTTACAGCATTTATTAATTTAATGCATAATGTTAGTTACTACATAAACTATAACATTTCAACATTGCAAGATGTATAAATTAATTTAGTTAAATTATCATTAATCTAGATGATAAATTATGTAAAAAAAAAAAAAAAAAAAAAGTTCAGTTCATGATACCTAATGCATTAACGAGTTAAACTTTATTGTAAAGTGTTATTATTTAGCGTTTAGCTAACCTTCATTTTGTAGAAGCTGCATTAGCACAAACTAGTGTCCTTCCTAGATGGGCATTATTGTCTAGGTAGTCAGCTCATACATTTTGACACATGTCCACAGTAAACTGTTGTGAATTATTACATATTAATCTGCAATTTTATTCCCACTAGATATAATTGTAACAAATTAATCAAGTTGCACTTTGTGTCTCTGCTCCATCAGCTATAGAGAGAACATTGCTACTGCTCTGACTCAAAACTGTGTTACAGGGGCATCTAGACGCCCTGAAAATGATGTTCAGGATGTGAATTAAACGTACAGGGCAGAGTAGCTGAATGCCTGCGCTACCTAGTTTCCCTTTATGCATCACATAATAGCCCAAGGCTCAGGTCAAGGGCAGCTGTACGCTGCATTATTAGCACGACACATACATCTACTTTGATGTGAATTTGCTCAGATTTTTTTGTTTTTGTTTTTTTATGAGGTCATGATCTCATATTAGCAATCACATGAATAAGAAGCCTAACGATCATAGGTAGCACACAACCTAAAGCCTGTGTATTCTCCCTCAGAGATTGACCTAAATAACTCTTTTTGGTCTCGCACAGACGTTTTCCTCTTTTTCTTCCTCTTTCTCTCCTCCCCATTGCTCCCTATGGGGGGCGAACATCGAGGTGTTCTAGTCTGCCTTTAATGCTTGATAACAGCGGGGTTAGCGCTGCGTTACGCTCTCATTAGCGCTACTGTTCGCTTGGAGGGAGGGGGCATTTCTGTTAATGCTGAGTACAGATTTGCAGATTTCTGGAGCAGGTCTAACCTGCAGTGTGTGTGTGTGTGTGTTTGTGTGCTCTTTCTCATTTGTTTACAGCATGTGGGGCTCAGACAAACAGAACGGAGAGATGGCTCACTGCATCTCTGGTCTTGCTGCTAATCTCAGGTGAATGGTCCCCATGGGCACTCTGTGTCAGCCAGTCAAACCATAGGCTCTCTATGTTAGCCAGTCATATTCTGTGGGAGCTCTGTGTCAGCCTATTATGCGCCGCTGTCCTGTCTGTCACCTGCCACGGCCGAGTTGTCATGGTTACCGTCTTGGGCCGTGCTGAAGAATGTTCGCGCTTTGTCGTCTCGCAGATGACCATTTCATCATCAGAGTCTCTCTTCGTTAAATCCAACTTTGTGTCTTTTTATCTTTTTCTTGTTCATTGTTTATTGTTCAGTGTCCTGTGCGTGGTATAAACCGATTTACACAATGTTTTTTTCTAATGAATCTAGCACTTTGGTGCCCTGATAACTGAGCAGGTAGAGATTAGAATTGAAAAGTAGGACAGACATCTCCATCATGTCCTCCCAAGTGGGTCAGGACTCTCTGGGGTTCATTCGTCCGTCCGTTTGTAACCTGCTGCATGGCCACGCGTTCATCATGCCAGCATATCCTGCTCTCAGCCACCTCAAGCACCACATATTATGTAAACCAGGCTGTTTAATACAGCAGGTCAAGGCTTAGAAAGTTTTTCCATTACTATGCTGATCATTTGATCAACAGTAATGCACAATATTAAACATTATATGTCCATTCTATATAATGTTTTGTTTTATTTATGGTAGCAATATAGTTATGTTCACATATTGACACTTGAGCCTGCTTTTTTTCCACATGCTCGTACTGGTAAATGCCATTTAATATTATAAGTTCACATTATTTTTTGTCACTTAAGAGAGTATTATATGAATATTCTGTCATTAATTACTCACTCTCATGCCGTTTCACACCTGTAAGACCTTTGTTCATCTTTGGAACACAAATTAAGATATTTTTGAAAAAATAAGATTGCTCAGTGAGGTCTGCATTGACAGCAAGGTAATTTACACTTTCAAACGTCCAGAAAGGTAATAAAGTTATATTTAAAACAGTTCATGTGACTACAGTGGTTCAACCTTAATGTTATGAAGAGACGAGAATACTTTTTTACACCAAAAAAAAAACAAAATAATGACTTTTCAACAATATCTAGTGATCGGCGATTTCAAATCACTGCTTCATGAAGCTTCGAAGCTTTATGAATCTTTTGTTTGAAATCAGCGGTTAAGAGCGTTTATCAAACTGCCAAAGTCACATGAACCATCGAAATTTCGAAACGTTTCGAAACACTTATGACGTAACAAAGTCTCGTTTACTGAAATCACATGACTTTGGTGCTCTAAACCATTGATTTGAAACAAAAGATTTGTAATTTTCGTTATTTTTGGCAAACAAAAATATTCTCATCACTTCATAACATTAAGTTAGAATCACTTTAGTCACATTAACTGTTTTAAATATGTCTTTATTACCTTTCTGGACGTTTGAAAGTGTAAATTAACTTGCTGCCAATATAGGCCTCACTGAGCCATTGGATTTTATCAAAAATATCTTAATTTGTGTTCTGAAGATGAATGAAGGTCTTACGGGTGTAGAACAATAAGAGGATGAGTAATTAATGACAGAATGTTTATTTTTGGGTGAACTAAGTCAAGAAAGTGTCTGCTGAAAAACATCAATGCATTGATTTGTGGTTTTACTTGTGAAATATTTAGAAACAGTTGACCCTTCGCAATATTAAAATAGCAATTGGTGACTCTTTTATAATAAAAGTCTATGAAGAATCTGTTTGTTTAGATAGTTTAAAACAGAATTATAAAGAAATTATGTAATAATATTGTGAAACAATATATATATATATATATATATTTTTTTAGGGCTCATATTTTAGGTATTCAGGTTACAGGTGTTGTTTGCCAAATTAAAAAAAAATAGTTCAAGCTGTGGATTATTCCCAGATTAACATGAAAGCATCAGTAGTTCATTGTTAATTAATGTGCATGTTGATTCAGGTCATAGTATAAGCAATAGAAATTAGATTAGAAATGTTATCAGTTGTAATATGTTGTTTTTGATCAAGTAACAACAGCAATTCAGTTATAATAAAAAAGCAAATAAAAATTTGGGTTACACTTTATTAAACATTAAACATTATGTTTAGCCTTGCCTTTAACCTCCTTAACTCAAACTTGAATTTTTTATGAATTTAACTGTAATTTCTCTCACAGACCTCAAGGTGGCGTCATAGTAGTTTTAATTTTATCCCATATTTTATGGCCTCTCCACTCTCAGTTAAAAGAAGAAAATATTAATACAAATAGGCTGTATGTATAAGGTTTAGCAGGACTGAGATTATATTTTCATGTTTTCAGTGCAGCCATGAGCTGAATTCATTGATCAGTAATGCAGTGTCCTCATATCACTTGAACTTTATCAGGACTTCCCACTCTCCTGGCAGCAGC
Organism: Chanodichthys erythropterus; assembly: GCF_024489055.1. Lineage (NCBI taxonomy): Eukaryota > Metazoa > Chordata > Actinopteri > Cypriniformes > Xenocyprididae > Chanodichthys > Chanodichthys erythropterus. The sequence goes on from NC_090222.1 coordinate 27,512,057, forward strand.
TGTTGCATTCTCTGCAAATATACAGTGAATTTCAAATGAATTTCTCTCTCGTTATGCCTGAGAAACCTGTCATTACGTCCCACTGTGGCCCTGACTCCCCGTTCCTTCTAATATAAATGCTAATGGAGCCGTGAGAGCTCCCCGCTGCTCCGCCACCCTGTCTTATGTTCTCATGTCATCAAATAATTTTTCCTTGTGCCGGCTTTCCCGACCGGACTGGGGTGAGGACTCACTTTCTGCTTTGCATGAGGCTGGGATATTTATTCCTGTATTTAGAAGCAAGCATTCAGTTGGGTTTCTTTGTCCTGCTGAACAAACAGTCCATGTTAACTGTCCATAGACGTCTGTCTGTCTCTAAACTGTTGTTGACGAGTAAATGCTGACATGTACGTGTGTGTTTGTAACATGACGTTGATTATTGCAGATGCTAGAGTGGGTTTTGCCTGTCTCTCTCTCTGCAGTGTGACATCTCAGGGCAGCTTACTCTTGGGCAGGGAGGAAGGGATCAGCTGGTACTGTATCTGGCTTTTCCTCTCTCCGTCTGTCTCTGTTTGTTGTCTGTCTTGTGGCGGTTTTCTATGGCTAATGGCGCTAACTCTCCTGCTCTCTCCTTGGTTTTCTCTCTCTTCAGTCTCTGGCTGCTTGGCTGTAGGAAGCTGGGCTTTGTCTTTGTCAGTGATTTGCTGAGTTGGCCTTTCTTTCTGTTTTGCATTAGAACATACTGAAACAGCACCTGCAGCATCATCAATCAACCTGTACAGGCCCGCAAGACCAAACCCACTCACCCTCTCGCTGTCCTATCTCTCTTTCCCTTAGTTAACTTACGTTTTCTTTAAAAACATTTTTTTTTTGCTTTTTTTTTGTCTTCCTCTTCTGTTTACTTTCCCCCTTTGTTTCCTTTTTTCCCTTTTTGATTTCTGTCTCCTTTTCACTTTTCCACTTCCTTTTCACTTTTCTTCTTTTCCTTTTCTTTACAATTACTTCACATTTTCTTTATCCTATCAGTTTTCCTTTCCTTTATTTCCTTTCCTATCCTTTAATTCTTCTTTGAATTTCCTTTCCTTTTCTTTCCTTTCCTCTTCTTCCGTTTCCATTTTCGATTTCTTATTTTCTTTTTCATTTAATTTCCTCTTCCATGTCGTTTATATTCCACTATATTGTGTCCTTTTCCATATTCTTTCCTTTCCTCCTCCTTTTCACTTTTCATTATTTTCCCTTTTAATTTAATTTTCTTCTTTCATTTCCATTTTCTTACCTTTTCGATTTCCTCTTATTTTCTTTTTCGTTTAATTTCCTCTTCCATGTCGTTTCCTTTCCTATTCCACTATATCCTGTCCTTTTCTATATCCTTTCTTTTCCTCTTCCTTTTCATTTTTCTTTCTTTTCCCTTTTAGTTTCATTTTCTATTCCTTTCCTTTCCTTACCTCCTTTTCTTCTATTTCCATTTTCTTACCTTTTCGATTTCCTCTTATTTTCTTTTTCATTTAATTTCCTCTTCCATGTCGTTTCCTTTCCTATTCCACTATATCCTGTCCTTTTCCATATTCTTTCCTCTTCCTTTTCAATTTTCTTTCTTTTTCTTTTTAGTTTCCTTTCATTTCATTTCCTTTCCTCCTCTTCTTCCATTTCCAATTTCTGTCCTTTTTTGATTTCTTATTTACTTTTTCATTTAATTTCCTCTTCCATGTCGTTTCCTTTCCTATTCTACTATATCCTGTCCTTTTCCATATTCCTTCCTTTTCCTTTTAATTTTTCTTGCTTTTTCCTTTCAGTTTCCACTTCTTTTTCTTTTTTCTTTTTTTTCTTTCTTTTCTTTTCTTTTCCACTTTTCCATTCATTTTTTCTTTCCAGTTCATTTCTTTTTCCTGTTGTTTCCCTTTTCCTTCCATTTTCAATTTCTTCCATCCTCTTCTCTTCTCTTCTCTTCTCTTCTCTTCTCTTCTCTTCTCTTCTCTTCTCTTCTCTTCTCCTCTCCTCTGGAAAACCACTAGAATAGCTTTGAGTAATCCCAACATAAATAATACACTAAATACAGTACATTAGGCTGCAGCCTAATTACACACACAAACAAACACACTCACTGCAGTTGAGGGTATGTGGCATGTTGTGCTGTGTAAAAGGAGGCTGACCAAGTTGTGACTGCATGGCTAAGAGGAGTAAAGTGACAGAGAGCTTCTGTGCATTTTATAGCCGCTTTATTGTACTGTTATTTTTTATATACTATAATGTGGCTGTACAAAGGTAGTGCAAAACATGGTAAAGTTGTAGGTAACGTAGCTGTTTGTCCACACGTATGTTTTTCGTCTTTAAAATATGCTTTGGTAACAAATCAAGTGTCCCCTCTTTAAAGGGTTAGTTCACCCAAAAATGAAAATTATGTCATTAATGACTCACCCTAATGTCGTTCCAAACCCGTAAGATTTTCGTTCATCTTCGGAACACAGTTTAAAATTTTTTAGATTTAATCCGAGAGCTTTCTGTCCCTCCATTGAAAATATATGTACGGTAGACTGTCCATGTCCAGAAAGGTAATAAAAACATCATCAAAGTAGTCCATGTGACATCAGTGGGTTACTTAGAAGTTTTTGAAGCATCTAAAATACATTTTGGTCCAAAAATAACAAAAACTACGACTTTATTCAGCACTGTCTTCTCTTTCGGGTCTGTTGTATATCCGCTTTCACTCCACAGTGACGCTGCTTCTTCTTCTTCTTTGCTGTTTTATGGCGGTTAGCATCCAGCTTATTGGTGCATTACCGCCCCCTTCTGCTCCGGACAGTGACGCGATTAGGACATCCGCAACATGGACACCTATGCATCATTTTAAAAAATATAGCAATACAAAAATACATGTAGAATAGCTTGAATACATTGTGCGTCTCCCTCAGACTGTAAACGAAGCTCGGGCGCACTAGACAATGCTGAATAAAGTCGTAGTTTTTGTTATTTTTGGACCAAAATGTATTTTTGATGCTTCAAAAACTTCTAATTAACCCACTGATGTCACATGGACTACTTTGATGATGTTTTTATTACCTTTCTGGACATGGACAGTCTACCGTACAAACATTTTCAATGGAGGGACAGAAAGCTCTCGGACTAAATCTAAAATATCTTAAACTGTGTTCTGAAGATGAACGAAGGTTTTACGAGTGTGGAACAACATGAGGGTGAGTCATTAATGACATCATTTTTGGGTGAACTAACCCTTTAATAGTGATGTCCATGATGTTGATTCTTCTTCTCTTTCTCCTTCTGCCATAGGCCTGTGGGAACGATCCCTCATGGAGCCACTCTGACGGTTAACACTAACCCCAATGTCAGCATCAAATCCGAGCCAGTGTCTCCTAACCGGGATCGCAGCACCCCTAGTTCAACTGCCGGAGCAGCGGGTGGTATATCGGGTCTGACCGTGACCCAGTATCCAGCGACGCTGCGTTTGGAGCCCACCGGCCGCTCTCCAGGCGACAGCATCAGCAGTAACGGCAGCTCTTATGAGGGAAGCGACCGAGACGACGGTGGGCAGACGCGCCCTCCCGATTTCAACTCTGCCGGCCTGGGTCTCCTCCGAGCTTCTGGAGAGCAACAGTCCCAAGCGGAGCAGCAGGAGTCAGCCAATGTGAAACGCATGAGACTGGACACCTGGGTCACATAAACGCTGAAGGAGAGAGCGAGGGAGCTGCTCTCTCACCCGCACATACACACACACCGACATAAACACACCCCTAGTGGCACCTGCTTTCAGCAGCCAATCTCAGTCCGCACTTAGACACATGCATGCGCCTGTCTCTCTCTCTTCCTGTCTCTCTCACTCTTGTCTCACTCTCAGACACACTCATATTTACTGGTGTGTGTATATATTTATATAAAATATGCATATATGATCACACACACGCACTAGATCTTCACACACACAGTTGCCAATCCAGGTGTAAACGTGTTCACGTATACGAGACTGAAGAGATGTACAAGGCGGAAGGGCTTTTGCTCGCATCTCTGATATCCCTCGCTCCTGCTCAGAGAGGCCGTCCGGATCTCAGATCAACTTTTACAGGCCTTACCGTCGACCTGATCAGAGTTCAGCGGCACTGCTCTGTCAAAACAGCATAACTGCTTGTTATGTTGCATAGACAAGCCTGTCAATCTCTTTTTTGTATCTATTTCTCTTTTGTTTTGTTTTGTTTTTGTATGAATGGTTGCATTTGCCATTTATCTTCTCGACTGACTCTTTCCCTCTTGCTTTTCCTGTTTTTTTTGTTTTTTTTTGACTATCTGCTTGAGCAGCTGCCTTTAGAATCGCCCTCGTTCCTTTTGTAACAACTTTAACGTAGAATCTTTATCTTTGTTTTTCTAACTGTGCAAAAACTAGCATAGTGTATTTGTGTGTGTGTGTGTCAGCTGTGAGACGGAGGTGCTCATTCATTCAATCGCTAAACACAATTCAGCCAAAAAACACAACTCGATCATGTTGGTTTACCATTTTTCGTTGTATCAATTCGTAACCTCGCGCCAGTCCCCTCGCTAGATGCGTGTGTCTATCGGCGGAGCTTGAAACGTGAACGGCGCTCCGCGTCCTCGATTTTCTGCGTACGTGTGAACTGTAAACGTAGTGTCGTTGATGGAAATGCTGATCTATCCGTACTAATGAGATCCAGGCGTGCAGGAAACACAGACATCTTCGTATCAGCCTGCAGTGTGTGGCTGCGTTCACGAGAGCAGCGGTCTGCCACATTATGCTATATTTATTGTTTTTGTCTGGCTGTGTAATTCAGAGATTAATTAGTTAACTTTATGGGACGGGTATGCTTAATTATTGTTTGTAAGATTCCATGAAAATAAAAAGCGGTCAAAAAAAGTCTGAGTTGTTTAACTCAGGATGCCGGGATTTTAGATGTTTGAGATCATGTATATACAAAATTTCTCAGTGTTTCAGTACAGGTTTATGTATAGCAAAAAGAGTTGGTGGCAAACACACATCTCAGCTAGGTCTTTTTAGCTAAGAAAGAGATGGAGGTTGTGTAGCGTTGTGTGTGTGTGTGTGTGTGTGTGTGTGAAAGAGAGAAGCGTTAAGATTGTACATAGCGATGTATGTTCACATATATTCTGCTGGGTCTTTCTGAAACAGCGCTGTAATCTCAGTGGAACCGTCTCTGTCAACCTCTACCTGTAAATAAACTGTACCGTGTTGTAAGTTATCAAGGTGGAGAGGCAGATGAAGGAGGATTTGACTGTTTTTAAGCGTGACTCTTTTCTGTCGTTTTTATCCTGATGGCGTGCACTTTAAAATCTCTCCCCTTATCCGCTCGCACACCTTCAGACACCCTCAAGTGAGGAATTTCGACTTCCTCGCATTTTCATTTACACGATCAGTCCACTTACACCTCTATCTCCAAACAGAGCGATTTCCTGATGGCTTGGAAGGGAATGCAACCTCCTTTCACTTATAAGACGTTTAAAAGCATTCAGGGAAGGACTTTTAGTTTTTGTTGTATTTTGGCTTATATTGCACTTCACGTGTTTATCCGTGAACAATAATAGAAGAAAAATGTAACGTTTTGTAAAAAGAAAACAAATAAAAAAGAATGTTGTACTGAAATCTAGATTAGGCTTTACACGTGTTGCAGATGTGACAATTATGTACACAAATTGTTTTCTGTGCATTAGTGTATTCTTTAAGTGACAAAGATGAAGGATGTTTCCGTGACGAGTTTGAAAAATTCAGTGAGGACAAACTTAGAAGGAAAATGGGGGTTCAAAAAGATTTCAAATACGGTGTATTCCCCTCTAAAACTATGACTTTTAAGTGTTAGTAAGATTAAGGTGAGACTCACCTGTCCGTCATCGGCTTCTCTACCTCTCGTATCTTCTCTTTCTCTCCTTTTCTCCACTCCTTCACTCACAGAGGAAGACAGAAGCCATTTCATTTCACCTCAACAGGTGGCCCACCTTTTGTTAAACCAGATTCCACACACACTCATTCATACACACACACACACACACACACACGACGGAGGCGGTGAGAGTAAGCGTTCATTCGGACTCATCACAGACCTGCGTTCGCATCCCTTCGACTGAGGTTCTAGAGCTACTGGGCGGATGTTTTCTAGAACTGCATCATAGCAGAGCGAGGCCTCTGCAAGCGCACCTGTTGACTTAAAGACTGTTGTGTCCTGAGCTTTGAACAAATGCAGTGAATTCTATGTACGTTTATAAGGTGACGGCTCGATACTCGAGGCCGACGCACATGGGATGGTCCGGCCCATCGAAGCACTGGCTTGTGTTGCTTTTAAGGCTAAGACGACATTCGAAAAGCTCTCGTGGAGACCTCGTGATAAAATTAGGAATCTGAGTAATCAAAGAAAAGACAATCGTCCGGTGAATAGTTCACTTTGGCCCCCGTATTCCCTTTGTATGATGTCTAGAGATTCTCACATACTTTTTCTCGTGTTAATTTGTGCTGGTGACAGTTTTATTGTCTGTTTTTAATATTATTGTTATGATGATTATCATTACCATTATGATTATCGTCACAGATGGTAATAATAATGATAAATTTAGAGAGACGGTTTTTATTTTTATTTGTTTTTTTGTTTTTTTTTTTGTGTAGGTTAGGCATCCTATTTTATTTTAATTTGATTTTATTTTATTATATATGAATATTATATAAATATATTTTCGTTTTCTTTTTTTGTTTTTCTTTTCCTTTTTTTTTTTTTGTTCTTCAAAGGGGTGTTACTAATATTGCACGATTTATTAAGTAAAACAAAACCGTTGTAGTAATATTAGTACTTCTTGCTAATTGAGGGAAGCGATAAAAGGTTCGATAGAATGACCAGTTCAATGCTGCAATTTTTAGTCAATTGTACAATAGTATCTACACATAGTTAAGGTGGGACATCCACACATTTAATTTATTCTGATCAGACACAATGCATGGGCGTCAGACAAGCAAAGAATGAGTCATATTATAAATAAACTGAAATGTAATTTCAATAAGAATATACAACACACAAAACTAGAATAGAAATTGAAGAAAAAAGTTTAAAAAAGAAAAATTATAGCTAATATATTGTGTTCGGCTAGTCTGCTTTGAGTTTTGTTGTAAAAAAAAAAAGACAAAAAAGAAAAAAATTCTGTTGTTTTCGGAGAATGATATACAATTTGTGTATATTTTCATAAACAAAGTATGCACTGATATGTTATTACAAATTCTATACTGCTTTTACAAAAGAGTGTTTGTTATTGTACCAAAGTATCCATTGTCCTTTATGACCCTCCCCTTTTGCGTATGTTTTATTGTATTTTATATATTAAATAGACAAGTTGACCTACACACAAGTATGAGTCTGTCTGTATTACAAGTTTCTGTGTGGATGAATTACTGGGTTGGATTGTTCTGTTTTCAGTGCACTCATCAGACTTATATTTGCATATTTATTTAGCAAATGCTATTATCCAAAGTGACTTGCAAATCTGGACAAACAAGCAATGATTTTTAATGAAGTAGCCAGCAATATTTACAGTTGTAACATTTTCTGAATTCTTAAAATATACATATATTCTCTGCATTTATTTGATCAGTAATATTGTGAAATAATACTATTTAAAAGATCTCATGATCCTTCAAAAATCATTCTAACAAGTTGATTGGGTGCTTTAGAAATGTTTCTTATTATAGTTTAAAGGGTTAGTTCAACAAAAATAAAAATTTGTCATTAATTTCTCACCCTCATGTCGTTCCACACCCGTAAGACCTTCGTTCACCTTCAGAATACAAATTAAGATATTTTTGATGAAATCTGAGTTTTTGTTTTTTTTTTATCTCTCATAGAAAGCAGTGAAATTACCACATTCAAGGTCCAGAAAAGTAGTAAAGACATGGTTAAAATAATCAACATGACTACACTGTTTCAACCTTAATGTTATAAAGCGACGAGAATACTTTTTGTGCGCAAAAACAAAACAAAAATAACTTTATTCAACAATTTCCTCTCTACCCTTGTAGTCTCCATGCAGTTCACACTGAAGACACATCACATAGCTCCCATGTTCTGTGTCAGAACACCAACTCTGTATTGGCCCGGTCAGCATCATACGCATGCTTCATGGTGCTCACGTGAACAGCGTTTGCCAATACTGAGCTGGCATTTAGACATAAACACAGACTGCACTGCATCAACTGTGTAGGAGACTGAGGAAATTGTTGAATCGGTATTTTTTGTTTTCTTGGTGCACAAAAAGTATTCTCATCACAGGTTGAACCACTGTAGTCACATGAACTGTTTTAACAATGTCTTTACTACTCTGGACCTTGAATGTGGTAATTTCATTGCTTTCTGAGAGAAAAAAAAAAAACTTGGATTTCATCAAAAATATGTTAATTTTTGTTCTGAAGGTGAACAAAGGTCTTGCAGGTTTGGAACGACATGAGGGTGAGTAATTAATGACATTTTTGGCTGAACTAACCCTTTGACAGCTGTGCTGCTTATTATTTTTGTGTAAATCATACTTTTATCAGGATTCCTTGATGAATGGAAACTGCAAACGAACAGCATTTATTCGAATAGGTACTTTTTTTTTTACTATATAATATCCTACTTTATTTGATACTCTGGAGGACAGAAAAGGTGCTAAATAGGATGTTTTGTTTTATACATTTTTGCAATATTACTTGAAACTGTCTTTTCTAACTGATAAAAGACTATGTGCACTGAAAGTAATAATATTAATATACATCATCTGTGCACGAGGTAGGGCCTTAAAAACATCAGCCAATCGTTTACGCGATGATGGCTTGTCAATCACTGCCATGACGTTCCTTGTGAGAGACAAGGCTCCAGTAACTTTCCACACTCCACAGGCGCTGCATGCAATGTTTTTGTCAGGAGACAGGAATAACAACTGCAGATTATGAGTTACCTGTGGTAAGTCCGACATAATGAATCCAAAAAACACGACACAGCGAATGCCGGTGGTAAACACTCGTGTCCGTGCACGAGTTTTAGGAGGCGTTCCTTTGAAATGAGCTGTGAAGGTGGGGGGGCTGTTCTTACGCATGCGCTCATTTTAAAAAACCCAGTAACAAGTCTGGATTCTCAGTCGACGAAAAAAATCCTCTTTATCACCTTTAAATCTTGAGTGTTGCAGCCATGGTTGCAGAATAAACTTTGAAGTCATTTTCATATCTGGCCACTAGATGTCATCCTTTCACTTATCTGGACTGTGGCAATACAGTATATAGATATACTAAAATTCTAAATAATTTTAAACGCCAATTTTAGTGGGGGGGGTTTCCTTCTTCAAATCAGTTTTATAATTTACCAACTTGCTTGTTCAGAAGAAGCCCAGGTCTTTATGTTTGCCCAGTTAACCCAATTTAGGCAGAAAGAGCTATGAGATGATACTTCGTTTTCAGGTCTTTTTGTAGTGTGATCTAAATATGTAAGAATGCGTTTCCCTCATAGAGACATTGGGTCTGTTGTTGTTCAGCAACAGATCATAGTGATTCAGGCACAATGAATGACCTTGAGTGAGTGTCTTGTGCATGTGTCTTTTGGTGGTGGGGGTATTGAATACAGACCATTCCTCAATGACATTCTGTTAATCTGAGCACAGTGTCAGCTGAGTTTGTCAGTTCGTGTGTCTGGTGCAACCATTGAGCTTCTGTTTGTAACAGGTCCACACTCATTGTTTCTCTGGATGACAAAGTTGACCTATTTTTCCTAATGCACAGAGACACAAGGATCATTTCATCCTAAAAACACCCCCGTCATCCTTAACAATGTAAATGTCATTTATATGGTGATTGACAGGGTAATTTTGCTTTATCTGAGGATCTAGAGAATGAAACAAGTAAAAAAATACAGACTCCACTAGAATTAGTCATCAAAAGAGAAAATGATTTGGACGCACAGTTTGGCAAAAATCAAAATGAAATCTCAATGCACTACTATATCAATGTAAAATATTTAATTTAAAATCATTTCACAGATGTTTGATCAATAACTTTGTCTTTATAATCAGCTGGTATTCGCTTCCTTCAGGCAGTGAGATAAATTACAACGTGGTTTGTTTTTTGCCTCTTTGTATGAAATTTGTTGCATGCTTAAGGTTTCAATTCAATTGTTTTGTTTCGCTTTTCTTAATTGTATAAGGGTCATTCTTGTTACGCAATACATTTTCATTTACATGTCTTAAACTACTAAATGGATAATTATTAAACAACATTTCTAAACAACAATATAATCAATCATATTATTTCAGTTTGTTTTATCAGTAACACTTTACAAGGTCTCATTTGTTAACATTAGCAATGAGCGATATATTTTTACAGCGTTTATTGACTTTTGTTAATGTTATAGTTATTAAAAATGTTCATGTTCATGTTAGTTCACAGTGCATCTAATGTTAACAGATACGCATGGGTAAATTTTACATAATTTTTTGAGTTCTACTACTTCCATTATGAAAAAAATTGTATTATTAAGAGCATTTTTTTTTCTTAATGATTTTCATTTCCTCATCAAAAAAGTTTCAAAAGTTCATATCCAGTGTCGTCAATATCATTTACATCCTGTTTTGTAATATTCATTGACATCATTCTACAGGAAGTGACATTTTTGAGAAAGCAACATTATGAAATGTACTTATTAGCACAGGTTTGATCACATTAGCTGGTTTGTCACACATTTGCATTTGAAAGTAAAAGTTCAAAGAAACATGATGAATGTTGGGTCCTGTCTAATTTTAAAAACACTCAGTCACTCAGTATCTGACATTGATAATCAATAGCAATCAATAACAAAGGCAGATGGTAAAAGGAGCAAGGAGAGCTGAATGACACTCATGTGCCTCTGAACCCATTTCAGGTTTATTGAGATTTATTTGTAGCACTGTGGTCTCGGGATTCTGCAGTCATTCCACTCAAATAGCTCTTACACTGACACTTGTGATATGGTCAGATCAGATTTAAATAACCTCTGTCATTTCAACAGGATCAGATCTTCAGTTCAATGGGCTGGTAATAGAGTTGCATGCTGTTGCATCAGGGGTGATTGTGTGGCATCCTCTTACACAGGAAGCAGGTGTTGAAGCATCTGACCACCCAGCTGCTGCCCAGCCTCACTTTTGTTTTAGCTCTCTAAAGACCCTGTTAATCCTGCCTCTTTTTCAGTATTTGCATGTGTGGATCAACTGACTAGCTGTTTGATTTGGACCAAGAATTAGAAGATTGAACTTTTTATTTTATTTCATACAGGATGTTATTCCACTGATTTTTATCTGACTATGTCTTTCTGTTTAAAATGGTGTTGGTTAATATGTTCATCCAGTATAGCTGCCATTGTCCCACATCACCCCCATCAGTGGCACCAAAGAGCCAGCAGGCATACAGAGGGAAATGAGGCGGTGATGTCATCTATTATTCATTGTTCCTTATTCTTTTTTTCCTTCTAGTGTGGCCTCTTTCTCTCGGATCAAGTATTGTGTGGTTACCAGCGCTGGGCTCCAAATCCCAGTGTGATTCACTGTCATAATGACTGAATTTAGCTTGTTCAGCTAGTTCTGATTCATTGCAAACCGAGGCCCGTTTAAAATAGTGCGTTTTTGTTTTAAAACAGCGTTTGAAAATGAAAACGATCCTCGTCTGCATTGGCGTTTCCACAGAGTTTCAGAAACGTCTATACTACACGGCCGAAACCAACAAAGCCAGCAAAGATTGCAGTTCAGTCTCCTTGTTATTGTTTACAAGGATAGGGGTAGACCAGGTACAGTTGGTTATAGGGTACCGTACAGTTGAAACACCTTAAATAACTTGCGTTCGCAACAAGTCTGATCTGTGAAATTTTCTTAGCACATGTATATTAGCGCCCTCTTCAGTCGTGTGAAATTTGAAGTACATGCGCTTCTCCAGTCCGAAGATATCGGCGAAAGTTTTTTTCTAAGGTAATTTTTTCACTTCACCACGTCGCTTCCACATTGAATAGCTTCTCATCCTTACATGACTGTTAAAGCTAACTTACATTTTCGTAAACCTTATTTTGTGCTCTAAACAGTGACATATTGCATGACTTTGTGTCATACAAGGTCATCGTAAAATCTAGAGAAATGTTCGAGGTGGTCAGCGGGGTACAGTTGAGACACATACCCACACCATTGCGGCACATGCAGTTTAGTTGCACGATGTAAGTTCTATTAAGATCTATTAATCTATTACAATTAATAGATTTCATCTGTTTTATTATTGCTGTTTGCAATTGTTCAATGTTTTTTACTGTTACTCAACTTTTAAACTGTTAATATTAAATTTATGGCCTAAAATTAAATATTGTATCACTGTTTGCCATTACTGCACAATGTTTTACAAATGGACTACTTTTAACTAAACAAAATAATAAAATAAAATACTAAATGATAATAAAAACTGTTAAATTCTCATTTTTAAAGGTATTTTACATTTTGGTTAGGCAGCTTTACAGCATTCCGGATGGGTGTCTAAACTGTACTAGGGTACTGTTTCAACTGTACCTGACTGTTTTCGACATGGGTACAGTTGGAACAAAAAAGCTTCTTGTGTTTATGAGTTAATTGTGAAAAATATGACCTACTTATGGATGTTAATAATTAATAATATTTTAGTAGACAAGTAAAAGAAATGTCATATGAAAAATCACTTCGTTTCACTTCTTTTCAGTCCCATAATTTTGGTGTGGTAACGGTGAAAGCAAAAAGTGTACCAACTGTACCTGGTCTACCCGCAGAGCGAACGTGCAGCCTCGCCATCGTTTTCTGAAGTCTACGTTTTGGTCCGTTTATACTGAAACGCAACCCCAGCGTTTTCAAACTAAAACGGGGTTGGCAGAATTTTTGAAAGTCTCCGTTTTCGAAGTTCGAAAACACCGGCGTAACCATAGCAAAACTTTTGAAACGAAAATGCACTAGTGTAAACGCGACCTGGACATAGTTGTATTTTAAAATATGTCAGTGCCATTGTTTTGTCTCAAGATGCACATCAGTAATGTTTTTTTCAAGTGTACGTTACTTAAATATCCTAATTGAACTAAGGCCTAATCCTGGTTTAGGCTAAGCCCTTTCTGTGAAACCGGGCCTGTAATTCAAACCTACAACTTTAAGAATCACATTTACATTTGTTTAAAACAAATAAAAAAGTGTTAGTTGTCTATGCAACGTGGAATGTTCATGAAATTATTGATCAAAATTGTAAAATTTAAAATACTGATACAAGAAAACACCAACTCAATACAGTCACTGTTGTAGTTTTTATTAATCTTTTTCTCTTTTTTTCTGAATTTTGAACAAGTTTTAATCCATATTGTTTTCCCATTGTAATAGCAGTGCAAATTCACAAAAGGATATTAGTTATTTGTTAAAACTGACATATGAAGGTCATTGGATAGCTGGTCTGATTAGTAGAAACAACAAAAATGACAACAAAACAACAAAAACTAAGGCTTCATCGTAAGTCTTTAAGAATCCTTTCTGCTCGCGGCTGTCATGGAGTACAACGCCTTCTTATCCTGAGATGACAGCTGGCACATTATGCCAGGCTGTTGACTCACATTACAGAAATCCCATCGTACCATTACACACACTAAGCTCTGCAATCTTGTCTAGTTTAATTTATGTGAATGTATGAAAGTGTTTTTTGTGCACTTTGTGTTTAATGTTTCTGTTCATCTATTTATATGATATTACTACTTTTTTATGTTTTTGGTTTAGTCTTACATGGTCTAAAACATCACTGGACAAAGCTGTTACTCATCACCAGAGGACCAGGAATCTCCTTCATCAACAGAGTCATCAGATGGGACCATCTTGCCTTGCGTTGGCTGTTCATCTTTATGTTTCTCATCCTGGACTTTGAGGATGTCCATCTCTTCTTTAGGATTTCCATTTGATGTTGGCTCTCCTTCCGTATCTTTCCACTCCTCTCCAAAGACCATAGCCTGGTTGAAGTCTTCAGTTGTGGCAGGGTCATAGGTAGCTGCCATCTCCACTTTCCCTTTGCTCCAGAAATCCTCCTTCAAACTAGTGCTGAAAAAGCTATGAATCTCACTTTTCTTTTCCTTTGAGTCAAATTCCTCCTCCTCCTCTCCTGAATTGTTGCTCTCAAATTCCATCACTTTTTCAGAAAAGCTCTCCACTGTCCTTTCAAGACGTTCTTCAAATTTTCCAAAGATATTTTCTGCTACATTTGGCATTTTGTTTGGACTTCCCAAATTCTCAATCTCGTTTACTGGGAAAACGCCTACATTTTCATCCATACTTCCGTGTGTGAACTCGGCTGCATCTGGAATGCTCATGCTTTTGCCCCAGATGTTAGAATTCTCCCAGTCATCAATCTGAAAGGCTTTAGCTTCTTCAGTGCTCTTCTCTTTACTGAGCACTTCTTCAGGCACATCGTTGTTGTCAGAGACAGAATTAGTCTTGGAGACTCCATTAGTAAAGGTTAATGGCTGCTCAGTGAGAGTAGCCTCTGCTAAAAGGCTTGTTTTCTGAAAGCACTGGCTGGCATTTGGGGACTCATCTTCTGAGCTATTGCAATCTTCCTGGTCAGATTTTGGCATGTCTGATGTCATGATATTTGGCTCGCTTTCCAAAGAATGACTGTCCATCAGATCTATGTTGGTGTGCATGGAAACATCCAGAAGATTTTCTGGTTCTTTGGTTGTAGCTGCATCTTGGGACATGGTCAGAGTTGGTGAAGTTTCAAAGGAGACTTCAAGCTGTTCTTGCTGAGTTGTTTCGGAAAATGAGGATGGATGGTCCATGTCGACATGTTCTTGACTTTCATATGAATGGACTGTTTCATACTCAAGCTGTTCAGTGTGTATATGCTGGTTTTCAATCAGTTGTGGATTCTCATTTTGCTCATAAACCTTGACATCATGATCTTCATCTCTCCCCATCTCTTTCATATCATCATCCCCACTATCTTCTTCCAGGTTTCTCCTGAGCTCAATTCTTGGCCTTTCTTTCTCCACATCCAAACTTTCATTGACTCCAGAGCCACTCTGAAGCGTCAAGTGTGCCCTCTCATCATCATCCTCTCGTGCTTCTTCTTTAGAAACAACATCTTCCGTCATCATCTCTCCAATGATATCCATGTCTGGTTCTTCTGAGAGATCCTCCATAGTGTTGAATCGTTTGGTAGCGCTCTCATTCCAATGGCCTCCATCCACTCTTTCTTTTTCATCCTCACTGTTGCTGGTCTCACCAATGAGGTGTGAGGCTTGCACATTCCCGTCTGTTTCCTCATCACTCTTATAACGGATCAAGGGCCGAGTGTCTGCTAGCGTGTTCTCCTGGCTGTAGCTGTCACACTCACCAGGATCAATTCTCCATGAGGCTGATATGTTTGGAGAGTCGTCTTCATCACCTCTGTTCTCTTTTTCTCCCTCAGATTCCTCAGGTAAAAGAGGTTCTTCATTTACTGCCTGATCTGAATGAGCTTCAGCTGGTGGTACAGTCTTCTCTATACACTCCTGATGATCAATGCTCTTGGGGGAATCTACACCTCCATCCTGTACAGAAATGTCTTTCTCAATCACTTCTATCTCTTCTTCTTCTTCTTCTTCTTCTCTTTCAGTGACATTTTCATCTTCTGTTTTATCCTTTATGTCAATGTCAATACTCATTTCACCCTCTTCCTCCACCTCAGACTCAGGGCTCATCACATTCGTCTCAATCTCTGGTTCAATTTCTTTCTGTCTGTCCCACTCATTGATTGAATCAATCGCTGCCTCGGTATCACTGTTCAATTGCTCTGTCACCTCCTCACTAATATTGCTCACAATTTCCTGTTCATCTACCCTCATCAGATCATTTGTTTCTTCCTGACAGCCAAAATCAGCTAAAGCTCCTTGCTCAAGGAACGATGAAGCCAATATATTGGTGTTTGGACTGGATGTTAATGTATCATTCTCCATATCTCCATATTCAACTGCATGGCTTTCACTGATGTTCTCTGATCTTACATCCATCTCAGAGGTATCATCTTTTTCATCCTCTGCCACGGTTTTATTTTCTTCCCATGCAACCTTAGGTGCGTGTGAGATCCGGGCAATTTCGACAGACACTTCAGTGTCCTCATCCTTACCTTCTTCTGAAACTCTTGCAGGATCTGTGAATGGACCAGCCCAGCTTTCAGTCTCTGGAGTTTGGGACAAGCTCTTTGGTTGGTCAGCTGACACACTTGTCAATGCAGATTCATCAGTTTTAGATTCAACCATCTGAGCTTTCTGTAACTGTTTTGGTTCATCTTCCACCTTGATATCTTCTGGTTTGGTCTGTGGTTCTGGTTCTGCAGCTGTTTTGGGGAGAGTTGATGCGAGAGCCATGTCTTCGTGGACTTTTTCTCGCTGTAAATGATCCACAGACTCCTGATCAGCTTTCTTAGACTCCTCTGAGATATGAACCCCTGTCTTTTCTGGCACTGAGGTTTTGGTTGGTGTTCTCTGTGGAGTCCCTTGAGTCGGGGTCCATGATGGAGTCGCACTGGTCAGCAGAGTGCGAGAGGAGGTGATTGATCTGTGACTTGTAGACACAGTATTGCTGAAATGACAGGAAGCAGCAGTGGTCTGTAAGGTTTGGTGGGTCCCATTGGGCTTTGAGAGTGCATCTGTAACAAGAAACAAGAAGATGGTGAGACAGGCTTAATCACACAGACAGGGAACAAGCTCTGTAAGAAGACTATTTGATTAAGTCTACCTTTGACAGATCATCATATCTATTTTCTGAATCCCAAATGTTTTCAACATTTCAACATTTACTAATACATTATTATTATCAACAGTTATATGTTACAGGAAGCACCGTCATAGTATTATTTTAGTCTTAAATCTGTAGTCGTAGCACATTGAGCACTAATATTCAAATATGAGCAGAATACAAAAGGGTGGCTCATAACCTTTTATGTCCCATCTCCTGATAACTATGATGCTAATGGAACAAGTGTGGTTGACTGGAACAAATAAAGCTCCAGACTAAAAAGATAGATGGAGATAGTATGAAACAGACATAGACCCTTGTTCTGCCTCTCAAGGGAGTTATCAGAATACACACTAGTCCTGAACTGTGAGTGAGTTGTAATGGAGAGGTATTGATCTTCATTATGCTTTTCCAGCCCTGCATTACTGGAAAGTGGAGCCATCTGTTACAGTGACCTATGGGACTAGCACAGGAAGCTAGTTTTACAGGCTTAGACAGATAACCTCACCATGAAATCAGTACTAATAATTTAACCAGCCCAGAGCACAGCAATATTAAGAGAAAGGGGATCTGTGCTCAAATCCAAAATTTATATAGGCTGAATTTTGTTTACTGTAGTATATAGTCTATTGCGTAAACAGTCATGACTATTTTTTCTGTTTTTTTTTTTTTTTTTTAAGTTTGATTTCACTTGCCCATTGCACAAATAACCCTCATTATAAAAAGATAACAAATAATAAAATAAATGAGAACAATAATTTTAAAAAAGTATGTTACCTAAAAAGAAAGCAGAGTTTGTTGTTTTGTTTGTTGTTGGTCTGTCGATTCTCAGGCCCTCGCTGTCCAGCAAAGCTCTGGAAAGAAGCAACAGAACATCTGTTAGCATCACAGCACTTCCATTAATGCGAGGGGTGGGCTAAATGAGATGGAGTCACGTTCTTGAGCTGCAGTCCTGTGCTTTGTTCTGTTGTTATGCAAATAGTATGTCAGATTTGTCATTGTCAGCCCATCTGCAGGATTCAGTCAGGCATCGATTCATTTACCTCCTGCATGCAGCATTAAACAGTTGCAAGGGGTGGATTTTACAAATGTAAAGCGCAATGTTAGTGTAACAGGTGATCCTGCTAAAAAAACTCATGTATACATTTCTCTATATACATTTTTAATAACTACACATATTTAAAACCCATCCTTCTTAAGTATCTGTGCATGTAGTACTATGCACCTTCATGAAATGGAGGACCATGAAATGAGCAACAGCTAAAAAGCTGTCAAAATTTATTTATTTCCACCCTCAACAGACATAAATCGTTTTTGATGTTTTTGAATGAATCACCCACCCCCCTGTTTCCCTGCCCCTCCTCCAAGCAGATGGATCAGGGTCAGTGCCGGGTGGGTCTATTCGGATTGACTGATCTAAAGTTACCCCTCTCAGTGTGCCTGAAATGCTTTTTAGAGCCACTGATGCATGATCATATTAGTTGGGCCTCCAAAAACTACAAATCCCACAGTGCATGGGAGAGGCTCTCCACTCTGGCATCCCATTAGGAAGGAAGTGGGGCAACTTTACAAAAGCTACATGCATATTTTACTTCATGCAATTTTTTTTTTTGGTGTTGTTAAATGTACCTGTATGTGGCCACCTCCAATCCAAGAGACA
Source organism: Chanodichthys erythropterus (assembly GCF_024489055.1). Classification (NCBI taxonomy): domain Eukaryota; kingdom Metazoa; phylum Chordata; class Actinopteri; order Cypriniformes; family Xenocyprididae; genus Chanodichthys; species Chanodichthys erythropterus. The sequence continues at coordinate 27,530,445 of NC_090222.1, forward strand.
TTTTCACCTGCAGCAGATTTTGTCTGTCCACCATCAGGCTGTCTATCTGCTGCCCCAGACTGTCTTTCTCCAACTCCAGAGCATCAACTTGGGCCTGCACAATAACACGAGACATGTTTTCTTAAAAATCTTTGATTAAAGTGAAGAGGTTGCGTAAAACGGTATCATTTTAATATCATGCCATTAAAGAAACCCAGTTATATAAAATCAGATGGCTCTGCTGTCCTCTTTCAAACCTGTATGAGCTTCTATCTTCAGTGGAACACAAAAGAAGATATTTGAAAAATGTTTTTTGTCCATACGGTGAAAGTGTTGTTTAGACTTCCATCATATGAACAAAAACAGTCCTCAAAATATTTTATTTTGTGTTCCACAGAAGAAAGAAAGTCACACAGGTTCGAACTACATGAGGATGAGTAAATGTTGACAGAAACTGAACTGGTCCATGAGTTTCTATTCTTACCTGAAGATGCAGAAGCTCCTGATTCTGTTCTTCTCTCTGCTGCACTACATGTTTCTCCAGCATCTGCCTCTTGGTCTTCATACTCTCGAGCTCCTTGGCCAGATGCTGAACCTGATGCTGGTTCTCTCTCTTCTCCTGGTGAATCTTTGCCATGTTAGCTTTGGCCTGGTTCAGACTTTCCTCCAGACATCCAACCTGTCTCTGATAGTTGTTGGTTGCCTCCTGCCAGGCTTGAGCTGCTCTTTGGCTGTACTCCTGTCCCAGGTCAGGGATGCTGATAGTTTGAGTGTGCTGTGGAGCCATTAGTACTTGCTTGGTCTGTTTCAGAGAGACCTGCAAAGTTTCCATGTTCTCCTTGTGGATTTGCATCTGTAGCAAGAGGTCTTTCTCAAGCTGTCCAACCTTCTCTCTAAGCCAAATCTGAGCCCTACGCTCCTCTTCCAGCTCCTTCTTGCTCTCCACAAGTTTTCTCTGTGCTTCAGCCTGTGCGGTCTTCGCCTTCTGTCTTTGAATACTCACCATCTCCATATCCTCCATCAAGTTCTCCACTTCCAGCTCCACACGGTCTTTCTTCCTCCAGGCCTCCTCCATCATCCTCCTGGCCTGGCTGAGAGCCTCTTCTTGAGCTTTGTGCTGGCCTGGTGGGTCCCTGCTGCTCTTGAGAGTGTGGATTTCCTCTCGCAGTAGCTTGTTTTCCTCCTCCAGAAGCTTCACACGGCCCAAGTATGATTCAAGACGTTGGTTCAGCTCCAGCATCTGGTACTTTTCCTCCTGAAACTGGGTGAAGGGCTGTCGGAGACCCAAAAGCTCCATCTCAGAGTGCTGTGGAGTGTTAAGTCACACTAGAACTGTGCACAGAGGCTGTGAAGGGCTGCAGGTCTTTGTGGCTGCTAAGTGAATATAATGACAGGCTTGAGGGTGAGGTCTGGACCACAGTCCCAGTGCCCAGCGGCTGAATGGACAGGGGAGGGTAAGACCCTCCTTTCATAGACAATGAGGAGGGGGAGGGCGAGGGAATTGAGGAGGAGGGGTGGATGGACAGAATGTGCAAAAGCAGTGATGTAATTTGGAGAGTTAACTCTACCACTGCTGGATTACTTCCAAACCCGTACAACTTTCTTTCTCCTGTGGAACACAAAAAGATATGTTAGAGATTTTATATCCTCATTCAACATGCATTGCATCTTATTTTCCCCATACACTGAAAATGAATGATGACTGAGACAGAATCTGAAACAGCAGGTAAATAATGACAGAATTTTTATTTTGTTGAACAATACCTATAAATCTTGTAGTTTCACATATTATCACATTCATTTACTGCCCCCTCTTGTGGCAAGATGATCACAATACATCAGACCAAAGTATTTTTTTGTATGTTAAAGGATAGTTCACCCAAAAATTACCTCATTTACTCACCCTCAAGTTGTTCCAAACCTGTATAAATTTCTTAGCTCTTCTGAACACAGATGTTTTGAAGATTTTTTTTTTTTTTAACCAAACAGTTGCGGGGCACCATTGACTTCTATAGTATGACTTCCAAGTACCATCTCATGAGTAACAGACATTCTTTTGATTTAAGAATTATTGAGGAAACTAAAGGTTTAGCATTTAGCAATGTAACGGGATACGAATCTCATTCTCTTTACATTTTATTTTCAAAGCCTCTACATGAAATGGGCATTATATTCTTAAAACTGCTTACCTCAACACACAAATCTCAAATATACATAGTGCTGATCAGCAAATATTCAGTAAAAATTATGAAATCTCTTTGAATCATATGACAGCTGACAATTTTTTATTTTTTTTAAGCTGCACTGCCTGCTGAGGACTTCCACAACATTGTGCAACATAAACTTTAGATGACTCAGTTTGGAAAGTTGGGACAACATGCATTTGAAGTTTTGAACAAATACTTGGGTATCTAATTAATTGAATCAAAACAACTTCTGTAGAAATATGTTTAGAGTATTCCAGCTTGATACACTGACTACTAATAAATAATTGTTAAATCTTCTTGCTTTTTAATTGCAAGTTGGACTTTTTAGTGTACATTTTAGTTTAGACATTTGGCTAATTTAGCTTCAAACTATTAATTTGAAAAAGATGCACAAAATCCATCAAATTTCTGACAGAAGGAATTCCTTTAAAGTCAACCTCCCTGAAATTAACTGAGTAACTGTTTAATAATTTAAAATGTAATATGTTATTTATATTTTCAAATGATTAATAATTGAGTTTAACAAAAACAAGTATCAATTCCATTGCAAATGTAAAATGTAAGTTACATAGAATTGGTAATTATCACATCTTCAATAAAGTCTGGTTAGGCATTTTTCTTACTCACTGAAAATAACTAATTGCATTTGCATCCAAACTTCCTCTTGTCATCTCAAACCACAGAACATATAACAGTTCTGTATTTCCAAATTCTGAACATCACAAACGTCCCTGTGCAATCTGAGTGACTAGATTTAACATCATACTGCTCTTTTCTGTGTCTTGATCCAGCAGTGTTCTGTGGATTGTGAAGGTGAGCAGGTACAATGGAAGAGGAGTTGTGCTATTCAACAGTCATCTTCAAGCCAAGAGACAATGGAAAACCTACAGGTATGTTTAGATTGTTTTTCTTTCATTTAACCATTATGTTAGCACAACATTTCCCCTGTTTGCTTGGAATACTTTGAGTAGTTTTTCTATTTTTGGATGATCAGAATATTAATGAATTAATTAATGCTCGTCTGAATTATTCCAGAGTCAGAGGAGACTGTATTATACGCAGAAGTGAAAAGACTAGACTCAACATTACATACAACCTTAGAGACTTCAGGTTAGAAATCACTCACACACAAAATATGTATATATAAACTTGATATGAAATACAGTAGCCTATATGTTATAGTAACATTTTTTAAATCTTTGTGTGATATAAATTTTTCCCGTTTTTTAAGAAAAGCAATATAAAATATTTTTATATTATTATATTATAATATAAAATGTATATTAAGTATATTTTTAACATCTCTGTATATGTGTGTATATATATATATATATATATATATATATATATATATATATATATATATATATATATATATATATATATACATATATATAATTTTTTCAAGTGTGATATATCAGTTTTATATTAGCAGTTTTTAATTTTTTTAATAATGTAAAATGTTTAAACGTAATATCTTTAAACAAAAACATTACATTTGTTACAAATCTAACTTGCATATACATTATTTCACTTATTTTATAAGCTATACTTCTTCCCCCTCTTTTTCTTCTGCAGCTGCACAGTGTTCAACAAAAGAATTTTTGCCAACAAAAGACTGTCTGACTGAAGGTACAAAGAAATGATACCTGTCATTTCATCTAACTCTACTTTTTTTTGTCAAACTTGTCTGTTTACTGTCATATGCTCATGTACTCGAACTAATCTCATTCTCATTCAGAAGAAGGATCTTCCACCCCAGTCTCTCCGGCATGTAGACGAGCTGCAGTGTTTCTGGGGCTGCTCTGTTTCCTCCTGGTTGCTGCTGTAACAGCGGTCAGCATTTTCCGTAAGAATTAGCAGTTTCATTCATATACAATGGTATATACCAAATATACCATTCAATCTGATTTTTGGATGTCCACATTTACTGCAGTTTAGTTCCAACCCTGTGCAAGGATAGTCAAAGACCTTGATTAACAGGTTTAAGTGTATTTGCTTAGAGCTTGAACTAAACCTAAAAAGGGGGAACCTTGAAAAAGTCATTGAGTCTGTCGTAACCTTAAAAATAACCAGCAGGAGAAGTACAAATTACAAAAGTGCCCAGAAAAAAAAAAAAGTGAAATGTAATGTAACAACACCGGAAACTTTCTTGCGTGTCCTGCTGTTGTAAATCAGTTGCATAATTTAACTTTTTCTTACAAACATACAAAGGTCAATATGAGCCAATGGTGTAAATTATAATTAAATGTGGACTATGCCTGTCTAAACTCATAACTAATAAAATATCATAGAACCATTGCATTGTGGTTGAAAAATTGTCTACAAGTACTGTAAGTTTAACTAACAGGTTACCTTTTTTGTTTATCTGCTTTACAGACTACATTCACATGTCTAAATACAACAATATTCTGGTGAGAGCGAAGACTGAAACAACATAAAACACTTAAAGAAACTTACTCAGAAATTGCCCACATCTGCTAAACAACGAGTATATGTTAACCAAAGGAAATCTCTTCATATACAGGCCCAGCAAACTAAAGAGAGAGCCGACAACCTGCAGTCACTGGAAGTGCTGAAGCAGGAGAAAGCAAGGCTGATGACAAACAGTCAACAGATGAACAGCACACTGGACTTCATAATTCATAGAAGCAGATTTCCAGTGGATAAGTACTGCCAGTCCACTGGGAATGGTAAGCTGTTTTACTGAATCTTGAGTCTGCAGTGTAATGTTTTTTGTTTTGTTTTATACATCTAATCTGAGCTATTCTCCATCGCAGGGGTTCGGTGTACACCCTGCCCTCAAAACTGGATTCAAAATGGCTCCAGCTGTTACTATTTCCGTAGGCCTACAGGAAACGTCTGGAAAACGTGGAAAGAGAGTCAAGAATACTGCGAGGAATATGGAGCTCATCTGGCCATAATAGACAGCGAGGGTGAACAGGTATATAAAACAAAAAGCATGAAAATACATAATGTTCTAATTTCTCTCTCAAAGACAATCTATGATCTAACTGAAAAAAAAAAAAAAAACGTTTTTCAGTGTTGTACACCATTTCCACAGCTAAACAGGAGTATGTTTCCCAAAGCCAACCATCATCTCAAGTTCCGTTGTTACCAATAGAATTCAATGGAACTTGCGACCATATTGGCTATTGATGCTTTTGGGAAATGCATTGCTAACAAAACTTGAACTGGAAAGTTCTTCAAAGAACTGTAAACAGTCTTTTACTGAAAAGTATCCACTGTAAACATGTACATTGGGTATTTAGCAGTAGTTCTTACAAAAGTGACTTTTAAAAATGTGTTTTAGCGTCACAAGACCATTTTGATCAACATATGGCAAGTATGCAGAATCCTGTTTACACTGAAAAAGAGTGTAAAAGACTTTAAACATTATGATTTCAATGATTATAACATTGTTCTCACTGTATTATGCAAATTCAGGAATTCATCAATCAGCACACTAATTTTGACCAGCGTTACGGGTACTGGATTGGACTCTCTGAAAAAACGGAAAAAACTTGGGTCTGGATCAATGGCGCTCAGCTTGAGAAAGGGTAAATTGAGTAATTTAAGATATATAAATTAAAAAGCTTTTGATTTTTCAAAATATTAACTAAACTATTCATTTAATCTTTTTATACAGTGGTAAGAAAAAAAAAAACAAGTTTAAATATTAGTTTCCCTTTTAAAATTAAATTATTTCCTTTTGAAAAGATGAATAAATGAAGCAATTAAAAATGACAATTAAGAAATTACCTGACATTTCCATATTTTCCTTTCAGATTCTGGGTCACCGGTCCTTTAGAAAGATACATGTACTGTGTTCTGTCAATGCCCAGCAAAGACCCACAGAAAAGCTGGAAGTCAGAAAGTTGTTTTAGCTCAAACAAATGGATCTGTGAAGTGGAAGTTTTAACATGGCCAACCTTCCTTCAAGTCCAACAAAACCACAGTAACCCCTCAATATGAACAGTCAGTGTGTTACGTACGCTGCGCTATGTAATTGTTTTTTTTCATGTCGCTGCATATATGTGCGTGTCTGTACTCCATTTCAGGTGTGACTTCTGATTGGACGATCCGTCTGTCAATCTGCTGGCGTAAGGGTCTGACGTCAGGGATCGCGCTACCAATCGTGGGTTACGGAGCGGCTTGTGAGCAGCTTAAAACTTCAATGGCGGCAGCTCGAAAACAGACTCTGGGTTGGGGAGATAGGACATTCTCTGTGAGGATGGTTTTCTCGTTCGAGAGACCAGTTTGAGAGACTGATCAGTGTTTGCGACTTTACTGCTGTTATTATCTTGCAGTTGGGTCAGTTTCTCTTGTGTTGGGAGTGCTTATGTTCGTTTGTGCTCGTGTGTTCGATACATGCTTTATCTAGGATGCCGATTGTTTATGACCGCTGTATTCGCGGAACCTTCATCTCATGTTCCGGTTCAAAGCTGACCCGTGAAACCTTCATCTCATATTCTGTTTTAAAGCTATGTAGCCTGGCTGGAGAGGTTGCGAGTCAGGTAAGCAGGTCGCGACCTACATTTACACACGCAGAAGAAATATGTATTAGACACACTAGCCTTAACGAGTGGTGCTATTTCTGTATGTTTTGTTTGGTTAGACAGCGTGGTTTAGTTATAGCGTTTTGAACGTTGAAGATGTTTCTTTCTGCATTTTCTTTTGTTAGTTAGTTTAGTCCTTTAACTTTAGTTAGTTTTGTTTTGTTATACTTAGTTCTTTGATTTAAGCTCCACTCTCTCACTCCTTCCTCTCCTCCAGATCTTTTGCTGTTTGTTTATTCTTGTTACGTTGTATATATTGTAAATATCTACTTTATTATTATTATTATTATTATTATATTACTTCACTTATATTTACTGAAATTAAACCTTAGCAACGAAATTGCTGGTTTGTCTGTCCCTTTTCTTTTTGCCATCCTGTTACTGCCATTATACACACATTGCCACTGTTTTGTTATGTCTGATAATATTCCTAGACAAACTACATCTAATTAACGAGGGACGTAACATATTTGGGGGCTCGTCCGGGATCCCTTTCTCTTTTTGGGGAAGGGATCTCAAGTTTTTTATATTGTTTTCAATATCTCGGAGGATAGTGGTATGTGTGTGTTTTTGTATGGTGCAGGAAATGGCAATGAAAAGGGCATTGTTTGGTGCATTGTGAAGTGTATAGTGATAATTGGACACAATGAGTACTTTTGACTTGCAATCATTTGTTGCTAATCCAACTTTGCAAGTGTTTGAGCGATGTAGAAAAGATGAGTTGCTGCAGATAGCTGACCACTATCGCATTCCTGTGGTGAGGCAGTCTCTAAAGCGTATTATTAAGAATGAGATTTTGAAACGTTTGGTCGAATTAAAAGTGTTTCTATTTCCAGATGCGGAAAGTGAGCGAGCTGACACTTCGGCTGTGGAAAAGCGTACGCCTAGCGTGGGGAATTTGGAGGAGGCAACAGGTGAGAATGCTGAGGTGGAGGCGGAGGCCGAGCCCAAGGCTGTCTTACCGCCCTTCTACCCACTGTCTCCGTCTTCCGTAGAGTCTGGGGGTGACGCGCGACTTAAGGTTCGCATAGCCCGACTCCAGATGGAAGTGCAGGAGCGAGCTGAGACGCGCCAAGCTGAAATGAAGTTACGCTTAGAGATCCGTAAAATGGAAATTGAGGCAGAGACGCAGGTGAAATTGCGACAGCTCGAGTTAGAGTCAGCGAAGGCTGTCTCTGACCGAACTGCGCGGCTTAATCCTGTTAGCCCTGTTGTTGCGTCAGTAAATTCGGCAAATTCTGTGAGTGATTCGACCACTACATTCGATATTAGTAAGCAAATCGCTTTGGTGCCTCACTTTAGGGAATCCGAAGTGGACACGTACTTTGCTGCTTTCGAGCGAGTAGCTGCTGCACTTCATTGGCCGAAAGAGGTTTGGTGTCTGTTACTACAGTGTCGACTCGTTGGAAAAGCACAGGAAGTTTGCTCTGCGCTATCTTTAGAGGAAAGCTTGCGATATGATGTCGTAAAAAATGCTGTACTTCGTGCATATGAGTTGGTACCTGAAGCGTATCGGCAACGCTTTAGGAACCATAAGAAGGTAGCTCAGCAAACATTTGTGGAATTCGCCCGGGAGAAGGGAGTTCTTTTTGATAAATGGTTGTCTACTAACAATGTGCAAGATTTAAGTTCGTTGAGAGAACTAATGCTTTTAGAAGATTTTAAGAATTGTTTGTCGGAACGAGTAGTCACATACCTGAATGAACAAAAAGTTACGTCATTGTCACAAGCCGCGATTCTTGCGGATGAGTATGTGTTAACGCATAAGAGTGTGTTTGTTTCAGGTCGGCCAGAGAAAGCACTGAATTCGGCTTCAACTCAAAATTCGAATACCCGTAGTAAAAGTAGTTCCCCACAGAATAAAGAAACACGAGAATGTTTCTATTGTCACAAGGTAGGGCATGTTATTTCTGATTGCCTGATGCTTAAACGTAAAAACCAGCAAGGACAGGTAAAACCTGTTAATTTTGTGAAGGCTGGGTCTGAAACTGTTCTAGAGAAGGATGAAATTGATGCAGGGTTTAAGCCATTCTTGATGAAGGGGTTAATCTCCGTAAATGGTAAACCTGAGGAGCAGAAAGAGGTACAGATTTTGAGGGATACGGGAGCAATTCAATCATTTGTAATATCTGATGTACTTCCGTTGTCGGAACAGACATCTTGTGGGTCAAGTGTACTAGTGCAAGGGATTGAAATGGGCGTAATTAAGGTACCATTGCATCAGATACACTTACAGAGTGACTTGGTTTCAGGTTTCGTTAGGGTGGGTATACGTTCTTCCTTTCCTGTCAAAGGTGTGGCATTCATTCTTGGAAATGATTTGGCAGGAGGTAAAGTGTCACCTGTGCCAGAAGTTATTGATAAACCTGACTGTTTTATCCATGCGGATGACATCGCTGATCATTTTCCAGATGTATTTGCTGCTAGCGTGGTTACTCGTGCGCAAAAACGCAGAATTGGAGATGACATTGTTCTGTCTGACACTTTTATGTCACCGGTGTTCACTGAAGAAAGTTCAGGGTCAGATCAGAAGGGCGCGGATGATGTTCAGCATGATAAATATTCCGCTGAGTCTGAATTGTTAGTTGAACCGTTTTCTCATGAACGGATTAAGATCGCACAGCGAGAAGACGTGTCACTGACTAAATGTTTTTCTGCTGCCGAAAGTACAGACTCTGATAAAACCAGTTTTGTAAAATACGTGATTGAAAATGGGCTACTGTTAAGGAAATGGCGTCCTAATTCAGATGGGGAGAATGAGTGGGAGGTTGTGTGCCAGATCGTTTTGCCTACTGCCTACCGCAAACAAGTGTTGAGTTTGGCACATGATCACGAGTTAGCAGGTCATTTAGGCGTGACAAAAACCTATAACCGCATCCTCCAACATTTCTTTTGGCCTGGCTTGAAGAGAGATGTATCTCAGCATTGCCGTACTTGTCATGAATGTCAGGTGATGGGTAAGCCGAATCAAAAGATTCCACCAGCTCCGTTAGTTCCGATTCCTGTCATTTGCGGACCGTTCGAACACATAATTTTGGATTGTGTTGGTCCGTTGCCGAAATCCAAGGCAGGAAATCAATTTTTGTTAACCATTATGTGTTCTGCGACACGTTTTCCAGAAGCTGTTCCATTGAGAAAAATAACTGCACCTGTTGTTATTAAAGCTTTGCTTAAATTCTTCTCCACCTTTGGGTTGCCAAAAGTCGTGCAGACAGATCAGGGGACGAATTTCCTTTCTAATGTTTTTAGACAAGTGTTGAAAACCTTGGGCATCACGCACCGAATTTCGAGCGCCTACCATCCTGAAAGTCAGGGTGCGATCGAACGTTTCCATCAGACGTTAAAGTCGATGTTGAGAAAGTATTGTCTAAGCTCTGGGAAAGAATGGGATGAGGGAGTACCACTTGTACTATTTGCAGTTCGTGAGGCAACTCAAGAATCTCTGGGATTTAGTCCTGCAGACTTAGTTTTTGGTCACACAGTTCGAGGTCCGCTAAAAGTCGTGAAGGACAGGATGTTAAATGACAAAAAGCCAACCGAACAAAATGTGCTGGATTATGTCAGCCGATTTCGGGAACGATTGCATAATGCGTGTTCATTTGCACAAAAATCGTTGTCAATTGCTCAGGAGGGCATGAAGAAACGGTACGATAAGAAAGCTGTTGTGCGTGAGATTCAACCCGGTGACGAAGTTTTAGTACTGTTACCAGTACCTGGTTCAGTTTTGACCGCCCGTTTTTCTGGTCCGTACAGGGTATCTAAGAGATTGAGCGAGACTGATTTTGTGATACACACGCCTGATCGCAAACGAAAGTTTCGAACATGTCATATTAACATGTTGAAATCATATTGTTCTCGTAAGGTACCTGAGAAATTTTTGGAGGAACAAGAAAAGCCAGTCGCTGTTCCTACGGAGGTTTTAGCCGTTGCTGCTATTGCTGTGCCTGACTCCACTGCAGTGAATGATGAGGTTCTGCTGCCATCTCCTGGTGAGTGTTATACTGACGATGGTGTTACACTTCGTAATGATTTGTCAACGTGTGGTAGACTTTCAAATTCTGAAGTTTTAAAAAGCTTGCCAGAAAACCTTGATAATTTGCTTGGGTCACAGAAACAGGATATTATGAGACTAATTCGAGATTTTCCTATGCTGTTTGGTGATGTTCCGACTCGAACTAATGTGTTACAGCATGATATCCAAGTGACGTGCAGTTCTTCTATTAAACAACATGCTTATAGAGTGAACAATATCAAGCGTTCTGTGATGAAGTCTGAGGTGGATTACTTGTTAAAAAACAACTTGGCTGAACCTAGCTACAGTCCGTGGAGTTCACCTTGCCTTCTTGTACCGAAATCTGATGGCACATTTCGGTTTTGCACAGATTATCGAAAAGTAAATTCTGTGACTGTACCAGATAGCTATCCTCTTCCTAGGATGGAAGACTGTATAGATAACTTGGGTTCTGCTAAGTTCGTGACGAAATTAGATTTGCTGAAAGGGTATTGGCAAGTGCCATTGACCGCTCGAGCTGCGGAAATTTCAGCTTTCGTTACTCCGGATAACTTCCTACAGTACCGGGTTATGGCGTTCGGGCTGCGAAATGCTCCCGCCACATTTCAGCGCCTCGTAAACATTGTACTGTCAGGAATTCAGAACTGTAATGCATATTTAGATGATTTAGTTATCTATTCGTCTGATTGGTCTGCGCATTTGACTGTTCTTCGGACAGTTTTTAAAAGGTTAGCTGACGCTTCCTTGACAATTAACTTGGCCAAGTGTGAATTTGGTAAAGCAACGATTACTTACTTGGGCAAAGAAGTAGGTCAAGGTCAAGTCCGTCCTGTTAGTGCCAAAGTATCTGCTATTGCTGACTTTCCCGTTCCAACGACAAGACGAGAGTTACGTCGGTTTTTAGGAATGGCTGGTTACTACAGAAGTTTCTGCCGAAATTTCTCAACTGTAGTACATCCTTTGACCAGTTTGTTAAGCCCATCAAATGCTTTTATTTGGAGTGATGCGTGTCAGCATGCTTTTGACAGTGCAAAGTTGTTGCTGACTAGTGCACCTGTTCTCGCTGCCCCAGATTTTACACGTACTTTTAAATTGGAAGTGGATGCTAGTGCTGTAGGCATGGGAGCTGTTCTTCTCCAGGAAGATGACGTTGGTTTTGAGCATCCAATTTGTTACTTCTCTCGAAAATTCAACCGACATCAGCGAAATTATTCTACCATTGAGAAGGAAGCTTTAGGTTTGATCCTGGCCTTACAGTTTTTTGAGGTTTACGTTGGTTCATCTGTTCTGCCTGTTATTGTGTACACGGATCACAATCCCTTGGTGTTTTTGTGTAGAATGTACAATCACAATCAACGTCTTATGCGTTGGTCGTTGATTGTGCAGAATTATAACTTGATCATAAAGCATAAAAAGGGTTCAGAAAATATCATTGCTGATACTTTATCTAGAGTATGAAGCTGCTTTATGTTAAGTTTTTAAGGGGAGAGTGTTACGTACGCTGCGCTATGTAATTGTTTTTTTTCATGTCGCTGCATATATGTGCGTGTCTGTACTCCATTTCAGGTGTGACTTCTGATTGGACGATCCGTCTGTCAATCTGCTGGCGTAAGGGTCTGACGTCAGGGATCGCGCTACCAATCGTGGGTTACGGAGCGGCTTGTGAGCAGCTTAAAACTTCAATGGCGGCAGCTCGAAAACAGACTCTGGGTTGGGGAGATAGGACATTCTCTGTGAGGATGGTTTTCTCGTTCGAGAGACCAGTTTGAGAGACTGATCAGTGTTTGCGACTTTACTGCTGTTATTATCTTGCAGTTGGGTCAGTTTCTCTTGTGTTGGGAGTGCTTATGTTCGTTTGTGCTCGTGTGTTCGATACATGCTTTATCTAGGATGCCGATTGTTTATGACCGCTGTATTCGCGGAACCTTCATCTCATGTTCCGGTTCAAAGCTGACCCGTGAAACCTTCATCTCATATTCTGTTTTAAAGCTATGTAGCCTGGCTGGAGAGGTTGCGAAGTCAGGTAAGCAGGTCGCGACCTACATTTACACACGCAGAAGAAATATGTATTAGACACACTAGCCTTAACGAGTGGTGCTATTTCTGTATGTTTTGTTTGGTTAGACAGCGTGGTTTAGTTATAGCGTTTTGAACGTTGAAGATGTTTCTTTCTGCATTTTCTTTTGTTAGTTAGTTTAGTCCTTTAACTTTAGTTAGTTTTGTTTTGTTATACTTAGTTCTTTGATTTAAGCTCCACTCTCTCACTCCTTCCTCTCCTCCAGATCTTTTGCTGTTTGTTTATTCTTGTTACGTTGTATATATTGTAAATATCTACTTTATTATTATTATTATTATTATTATATTACTTCACTTATATTTACTGAAATTAAACCTTAGCAACGAAATTGCTGGTTTGTCTGTCCCTTTTCTTTTTGCCATCCTGTTACTGCCATTATACACACATTGCCACTGTTTTGTTATGTCTGATAATATTCCTAGACAAACTACATCTAATTAACGAGGGACGTAACACAGTGCAAAAGACAACCATCTTAGAAATCATCATTTTATTTTCCAGTTCAGTTTGATTTATTAGCGACATCTCAAGGTACTGACACAGACTGACATATTTCAGATGTCTCAGAGCTGGATTAAATCAAGACATGACATCCTATTGCACCCTTAATGTCAGTCAAAAAAGCTTTAGTGAGAGAATCCACACAGATCATGCCACGCTATTTTTTAAAACCGTTTATATATATAATCACATTTTTGTCACTGTGAATAATGCAATGTAATATGTATTACACAAATGTATTACAAATCAGACCAATAAAAAAAACGTATTTCATGTCACCTGTTGGTCTCAAGCTTAAAAGTTTGCCCATGATTTGTAAAAATAAATATGAGTGTAACAAATTCATTTGCGTCTTGTCACGTCTCTCAACTAATAGTCTGATAGTTAACAACAGCCCGGATTCTGATCATCAACTACCACCAGTGTTTGTAGTGAGTTTGGTACCATGTGCGTTCACTCTTTGCTCTTTTTTTTCTTTGGCATGGACTCCTCAAACTCCTCCTTTTTGCTTTGTTTCTTTTTCTTGTTCTTCTTCCTGTTGTTCTCCTGTCCTTCTGTTTGTGTGTCCATTACCTCTGCTTCGTTGCTAGTGTCCTCTGTCATCACACTAGTTGAGTTCTCCACATCTGTGGATGGAGATGTTTCAGAGAGGTCCACTGCGGATTTCTTTTTCTTCTTTTTCTTCTTAGAGGCATGGTCAGAGGTTTGTTGATTCTCAATACTGCCCTCCTGTGGTTGTCTGCTGTGTGCGTCTGTGGAATCCTCGCTGATCTCATCTGTATAGGCAGTCTCGGCAACCGCCTTGGACAGTTTCTTTTTCTTCTTGGGAATGCTGTCATTCATCTGCAAGTGTGTGTCTCTTTCCTCTGATTCATTCACGTCTATGCTGCATTCTCCATTAAGACCATTCTCAAGTACTTCTTTTTCTTTACGATTTTTCTTTTTCTTCTTCTTTGGCTCAATATCTGTGATATCATCATCGTTCAGAGACACATCATTAGAGTCTTTCCTCTTTTTGGGTTTGCCGTCCTCAATATCATTACTTGAAAGAACCTGTGTTGTCATCTTATCTTCATGGGTATTATTCTCAGAGGGTCCCACCTGGATTTTTGATTTTTTGCGTTTTGTTTTCTCTTTGATATCTGGATTTCCCGCAGCGTTTAGACAATCAGTGCTGCTTTTGGATGTTTCAGCAGTGTTGTTCTTCTTACCATATTTGTTCATAAACTCTTGCTCCTGCTGCTCAAGCCGAGCCAGTTTGGCGCTCATTGTGAGTCCATGTCTGGCTCCTCTATTCACACAAACAAACAAAGACATATATTAGAGCTGCACGACTGACCATTAAAAGTTTCATTCCTAAATGACAATGATTCGCTTGTGTCTATTAAAGGGATAGTTCACCCAAAAATGAAAATTTGATGTTTATCTGCTTACCCCCAGGGCATCCAAGATGTAGGTGACTTTTTTTCTTCAGTCGAACGCAAATTTGGATTTTTAACTGCAACCGCTGCTGTCTGTCAGTCAAATAATTGCAGTGATTGGGAACTTGAACAATAAGAGTTGAAAAATCTTCCATAGACAAATCCAAATTAAACCCTGCGACATTGATGTCCTAAGACACGAAACGATCGGTTTGTGTGAGAAATCGAACATTAATTATATATTTTTTTTACCTCTAATACACCACTATGTCCAACTCTGTTCAGCTTCCGGTTAGTGAGGTCTGATCGCGCTCTGACAACGGAAGTGATGTCTCGTGCTCATTGAAGTATATGGGCGAGACATCACTTCCGTCATCAGAACGCGTTTTTTGACCTCACTAACAGGAAGCTGAACGAAGTTGGACATAGTGGTGTATTAGAGGTAAAAAAAATATATAATTAATGTTCGATTTCTCGCACAAACCGATCGTTTCGTGTCTTAAGACATCAATGTGTCGTCACGAGCCGCAGGGTTTAATTTTGATTTGTCTAAGCAAGTTTTATTTACTGTTATAGTTGAAGTTCCCATCCACTGCTATTATTTGACTGACAGACGGCAGCGGTTGCAGTTAAAAATCATAATTTGCGTTCGACTGAAGAAACAAAGTCACCTACATCTTGGATGCACTGGGGGTAAGCAGATAAACATCAAATTTTCATTTTTGAGTGAACTATCCCTTTAAACCTTTGACAAAATCACATTGTAACATTCAAATCTGGCTTTGCGTTGTATGCAACTACTTCACAAACGGTCTTTTCAACCACACAGTATTGTTGTTTCTGTGTTACAAATATTTATATTATCACAGAAGTACTAAGTTAAAAGTTTATAGCTTGGATATAAACACTGATGATGTTTATGGAAGCGATCAAAATAGAAAATCACCTTTTGAAAGTGACTTGGTGCTTCAATTAATGATTGAATCGATTACATTGTTAAGCCACCAGGTGGCGACAAATGACCGGTATATAAAAAAAAAAAATCATTCATTTCTAGAGTTTTGTTCAACAACATTGATTCATCAAGTTATGAAACAAGTGAAGTATTTATGAGTGAATCATTTAAAAAAAAAAAAAATAATTCATTCATATTAAATCAAACATTTTAAATAGACTGCAGAAACTAACATTTTGTCAGAACCTCTAGTAAATTACATATTTTATTTAGTTGTTTGTTCAGAATCATGGGAGAATCATGATCTTTGTTTGAAGAAAAAAAAAGTGTGATTCTCAATTTACCCTGCTCTAACATATATAAGAAACCAACATAATAAAAGTATTACAAATATTTTGAAATATAAAAAATATGAAAATATTATGAAATATGAAAAAAGCCAATTTCAAAAATATTATTAGTATATAAATAACACTAATCTGACAATGTTAGGCTATATACGATATTCCAGCTCAAATGTGACAGAAAATGTGTCAATGCTATAAGTTCTCATAGTATTATTTATATCGGTTTGACTAACATGAATTATTGCAAGTATACTGAGGATTTGGATGCATCATATCCTCCTGGGACCTGAGAATAGACTTCTGTCCTCTGTAGTGTACATTATATTTTAGTGATTTTCTCTGACATCATACATGTCACAGGCTGGATGTCCTGTAAAGAGCACATTCAGGGCTTTGCAGAGATACCACATTTTCAGAGGTTTCACTATGATAACATCAACTTCTTGGTCTTTAAATAGGACTAAAAAAAATGAAAATTAGCACTCTTATGGAAATATGATAATATTTTTTAATTATTTAAATCTGATTAATTTTCAAATTGTTTGTAATAAATCAACATCTCAGGAAAATGTTATTGGGTTTCAAATCAAAATATGACTTTCTGATAAGAAACAGGACATTGATTTCATACATGACCACTGTCGAGGACACCAGGACTTAAATCATGTTTATCGGGCATTTTAGGACACACAACAAGTGAATAGGAAAATAAATTATATATCAATATTCCAATTAATTATTAGATCACTATGAAAATGTTGCCAATTATTACACTTCTTTTTTCTTTGCATGTTGCTCCAAGAACACATTAATATGCAAATGAGATACAGTGTATAGATACATTGTATTGAATGAGAAAATCCATGCATGTCTATTTTACCCACATAATGCATAAAGTATTGCATAATGCATAAAATGGTATATCAATTAATTTCATTATATCTTTCATGACATAGTTGAGAATCATCTTTATACAAAGTTTGGTTAAAAACAATCCTGAAGCTTAATAATTGATTGGCGATTTAAAAAAAAAAATCCCATTGTTTTTGCCTATACATATCATTTCATGCCATGTTATTTTTGTCCACTACAGAGGACATAGCATAACATATGAATGAAATACAACTTTTCAAAAGAGTTATTTTATAATTTGTTTCTTATGCTCTAAACAATATAATGACGTGAAAAAATACTAAATTCCAAAAACTTTTTTTCTGGGTCTCAGTAGGATATTGTAAACTTTAGGAGATCACAGCTTACTTGTGTGCTGTTCGTCCTCCACAAACTTTTAGTAGATCTTCGTCAGACAGCCTTAAAACAGACAGACAAAAATTAAGACAGCTGAGCTGGCTGAAAACATAATTGATCTAGAAATCCAACCAGCACCATTGTGGGACATTTTAAAAGGATCTTTACTGCCTCTGCATGTCACATACAGAAACATCTAAAGTGCATGCTTAGTACAGGATATGATATAATGATAATATAACAGAAATTAAAGTATTAAATGCTTAACTATTTTTAAAGGAATGTGTAACAATACTGGCAGCTCATACTTGGTAGTGCTGGAAAGGTCCAGTTTCTGGTCCTCATCTTCAGAATTGTCATCTGAAACAGAGGTCTTTTCAGGCAGCTCCTCACCTGACAGCAGCGTAGCTGACTGAGAATGGAAAAAGATGACTTTAAAACAATTGCACAATCCAAATATTCAATTATCACTCCATAAATGCTTGTGGTATTGATTATGCGTGCCGTTTATGGTTTTGTACCTTGACAAAACTTCCATACTTCATGTACTCGGCTTTCAGAGTCTTGCGTGGCTTCTTGATAGAGATTAATCCATCACTGCTGTCATCTGACTTCACCATCACACCGCTCTAAACAATGATAACATCAGATGATCCAACTTTACAAACTAACACATGACCTCATTCACATAAAACCCAGTTTGCAACTTTTTATATATTACTTACCTGCAATGTTTCGACAACCAGACTGGATGAGGCTTTGTTAAAAACATGATCCCACCAGTGGAAACTGAACTGCTCACCTTCCTTATGGCCTATCTGAAGACAAACAATACATAAAAACAAATGTGAGGTACATAACATATAAGAGCTACAACAGCTGGAGAATTCAACTTTACGATAACCTACAACTGTTTTTGACCGCATGTCTAATTTCTGATTAATTATTAGCCTATACATATATTTTCTAACACCTGTATAATAATTATTAAACATTATTCCAATCTCATATTAAGAAACTTGCAATTAAGAGACTGTAAACTGCAAAAGCTAAAGGGTAGGTTAGGATGGTAAACCAGACATCATCATAATTATTATTAAATAACTATACGATGATAAACTTCTTGCCCACGTTATTAATTACCCTCATGCTTTACTCATGCTTAACTATTAAAAAACAATAAATCTCTCACTCACCCCTCTTTTACCACATTTAATTTGAACTTTAATAGCCTCTGAGATGCCATTCTCTGATTTGCCCAGACCTTTACCTACAATACAACAATCCCAACATTAGCCATCATCAAACAGATTATTAGTCAGATCAGATGTCATTACAGCTGTCATTTATGCCAACGAAGCCCTAAAATCTGTTCTGGTTTCACCTTTTTCCCATCCGTGTCGCTTAAGCTGCTCCTCCGCGAATTTTAATCCTGTACTCTTTTTTTGGACCGTTTCTGCCATTTCCAGAGTAACTTCTCAGAATCTGAAAATGTGAAGCAGTTGCTAAAACACGGATTAGCCAACATTAAATATGCGTTAATTCTGAGTAGTTTTTCAATTTATCAAAGAACTGTAAATCCAATAAAACACTACAAATAATTTTAGGCACGTACCGCAAAAAAAGAGGTAAAAAAAAAGTAATAATTGCTACCACGCGTTCAGCAAGGCAGCAGACATGACACCGGCTGGGTAACTATGGAAAGCGAAAAGGGTCATTGCTCTCGATTAACGGAACGCGTTCTCTGAAAAAAATATTATATTATAATATATATATTATAATCAGAGGCCTGTTGAAACTACAAACTCTGAGTTTTAGAGTAGGTTTAGAGTTGACAAATCCATATAAATCCAACCTGGTTTAGATCAGGTTTAAAGGCACAATATGTAAGATTTTTATATTAAAATATCCAAAAACCACTTGCACAGTGTTATATACTTCATTCAACTGTGTACTTACATTATCCTAAATGTTTCCCGTCCTTCCCTTGTCACTTGTCGCCTGTCAATCAATGATGTAATATCTGCGTTATCCCTGGTTTCGGCTTGTAAGGCATAACCACGGCAAAAGATGCAGACAGCTGCATAAAGTCTACAGTCACTGCTGGAAAGGGTTCAAATATGCAAAAATGCTTGAAAACTGATGAATCTGCAGGACCTGGAGGATTTTTCTGAAGAACAGAGCTCAGTTTAACTGCTCAGGACAAACAATAGACTCAAGAACAACCATCACAAAACAAACAAACAGTCGTGGATCATCAGGTAACCACACACAGTACTGAGAATCAATGGTTCACATACTTATGAATGGGGTTATTTGAATAAATTCAGCTATTGAATTGTTTTGTGAACTAAATGTAAAAATCGTTTATGTAAAATATCTTACTCAGAACAGTACTAAACAAAAACTAACATGCATTTTGTATTATCTCTCTTATTTCATTAAAAAGGGGTTCACATGCAAGGGGTTCACATACTTTTTCATGCCATTGTATATTAAAGCTTGCATTTATTAATTTAAAAGCAACGATTAATATTAATATTTGAATATATTAAAAGAATTGTGCATAATTACAATTCGTATATATAATAATTAGTAGCAAAAGACTTTGGCCTACGTGTCACTTTACTCACTACTAGTACTCACAAGCTGATTGGTCCAGTTTTGGTATGCGTATGCGATCTTCAACCCGGAAATTAAAAGTGCAATGGTTATATTTATATATGTTAATATTTGTGTGTAATAATTCAGTCTTCCACAAAACCTGGTATAAATAGTAATTTTATTATTCGTCGCTCAAGACAAGTTTGTGCATCATTCTCAAAACTTACATCTGAAGCAAAATAAAACAAAACAAAACCATCAATATAAAAATACTGTACATGCCCCCCATATGTTCATATATTCACAGAATATACAGTCAATCTGTGTATACCATCAAAAACAACAGTGGTGAGAATCTGCTGGTTAGTGCTTAACAATGAAAATTACTTTACTGCATCTTTTGACATGTCAATGTTTCATTTTGTGCTCAGGAAGGGCCATAAAATTTGCCCACTAACTGCAATACAATAATCAGGCCATATCAGAACCTGAGCTGTTTTTGTGCTACAAATCTACAATAATAACTTGTACGCGTGTGTGTTGGTTTTGTTTGTGTAGCATGTGTCTGATAACATCTTCATATTTCATGGATTTATACTTCATATGTTACATAGAGACCTTCAGACCCGTTGTCACCATGCTTAAATTATGTTTTCAGCTGGTGTTAAGTGCAAGACATGGGATTTAGGTGCATGACTAATCTCCAACTAGAAGAAGTGCATCTGTGTTTTATTGCACAAAGACAACAGTTCATATGGATGGAGAAAAGTCTGATCCTTCCTTGACTTCAGGGCTCAGTCCTGCTCCTCATCAGTGGCAGACTGCTGCTCAGCAGCCTCGTCCTCTGAGCTGGCCTGACAAGCTGACGTATGGAAGAGACGCATCAGGTCCCGAAATCTCCTTGAAACCTAAAGAGATATTGATGTTGAAAAAGGCACAGGAAGGAATGGTAAAATTGCTTTACCTCAAAGATCAGTGCAGATCTGTAACTTTATATTATATTTCTGGTACCTCACTGGCTGTTTTGTTTCCAAGCTGCTCTGCCACAGACTGAAAGGTGCTCTGATTGGCTCCTTGCTGCTGACAGGCAGTAAGGATCACTCGATCAGCCTCTCTATGAACCAGATGATAAGCCATGTAAAACACAAGCACCAATAAATAATGCTCAAAAACAGGTCATGATCTGTGGCTGTGCTCACCTGGTCCAGAGAATGACCCTCTCTCCGCTGGGAGTGAGGGAGATGTTTTTGGCACACACAGGTGTGTCTAAGGCCGGGCTCAGTGTGCTCTGCTGAGTGGCATCTCTCTCTCCTAATTCAACTGAATCATCTTCATCCCTACTGTGCTTCTGTGGAGACGTATCATGTTTATCCTCTTCGTTTTTCTCGTTGTCTTCTTCATTCTGTATTTTTTGCTCCTCTGAGATGGGGGAAGGGGGTCTCTCTCCTCCCTCCCACACAGGCCCGTCACCTTCTGCAGGAGCAGGTACAGAATATTTTCAGTTTGTAGTTTCAGTTGAACTGTCAGTACAAATTAGATTCAGTAACAAATGACAGATTATAGGGTCAAAAAACCAATACCAACAAACATGTGAATGAACACTCCTGCATTTTAAAAAATATTAATGTAAATATTAGCAAATATAAAGTATATAAGAAGTCTCTTATGCTCCAAGGCTGCAGTTATTTGATCAAAAGTACAATAAGAAGAATACAATTGTGAAATATTACAATTTTCATTGTAACGTATTCCTTCAGAAATCATTCTAATATGCTTGATTTGCTGCTCACAAAACATCTCATCAATTTTGAAAACAGTTGTGCTGCCTATTTTTGTGGAAACCACTATTCTTTTATGAATAGAAAGATTTATTTAAAATAGAAATGCTTTTGTAACAATATAAATGTCTTTACTGTCCCTTTTGATCAATTTAATGCATACTTGCTTAAAGCATTAATTTCTTACTGACCCCAAAATTTTGAACAGTAGTGTAAATAAGTAATAATTCATGTAAATGTAGTAATAAACAACTAATTTCTTTAGATTCTTTAGAAACAAAGATTCTTTAGATTTTCCAGAATCTATCTTCAGAGGCTCAGTAAGAATACCTGTAAGATGCTGATATTAATCATTAAAAACCAGCGTAAATTAACTAAAAAACAAGCATTACCACAATGTGGACTGTTTGCTCCACTGCCAGTCTCATCTTTAACCTCTTTCTCTGCCTCTCCATCCTCCCCTTGTCCTCTTTCCTCTTCCTTTTCTTCTCCTCCCCTTTCAGATTGCGCATCAGCAGACGGAAAAGCAGAATCACGATTTTTCAGCACCTTAGAGCCATTAGTGGCCTGTTGACCCATAAAAACAAACAGGAGTCCTTCTCAAAGCATGAAAATATAAAATGAGAAATGTGGTCTCCATCAAAATGTGTCCTTAAAAATAAGGGTGGCAATTACACATATTTCAAGATGTTACAGCAAACACAAATAAAGCGAGCACCTTGTTGCTATGACAACGCAAGCATCCCTTCCTCTTATGCCTGCGATGTTTGGCATCATGGCTGGAGTCATGACAGGGACAGGAGCAATCTTTCTCAGGCCAATCACAGTCCTGAACAAAAGCACAAGATTAACAACAAAACAAGAATGGGAAAAACAACTGTGAATTCACTGAGATGAACAACATGAAGACACCTTGTAGTTGCCATGCGTGCGCATTTCTTTCCTCCTTTTGCTCCTGCTGCTGATCTGTCGAACCTTGTGAGATTCTTCATCCTCCTCTAGATCAGGGAGTGTGACCTCTTCAAACCCTCCCCATACACTTCCTCTAGAGCTCACACTCATCCCTGCTTCTCCATCTGTCCCAGTGGCCATGTCCTCTGGCCAAACAGCCTCTTCAAACTGACCAGGACGTGCTGGAGGTGGACGCATCTCGTCAAAAAACATCCAGAATTCTCCCTGTAGGTGCGTGTGGCCCTTTAGAAGGGTGGCCATCTGTGCTTTGAGCTGAGTTACAAAAGCAGAAATAAAGGGATTTTAGAGGACAAGTCTGGACAATGAACAGTCTAAGCCAGTGGTTCCCAAACTTTTTCTGCCAGAACCCCCTTTTGTAGAAAAAAATCCAATAGGATTTCAAATACTTAATTCACTTTTGAACAATTTAATGCATCCTTGCTGATTAATTTCTTTAAAAAAAAAAAAAAAAAGAAAAGAAAAAAAATCTTACTCGCTGCAGAAAAAAATTTAATTTATTGATTAATCCATCTATCCATACCTCTTCAACGCCAGCAGGACTGAGAGGACTTCCACTCTGCAGCGCTCTCACTATCTTCTGGTAATGAGATGGATTCTCCCCAAAACTGATCTCCAACTGACGCAGGAACCGACGACTCCTCTCAAAGGCCTGCTGCTCCTCAAACTGGGGATGGGAGAGAGAGGTTGGGAGATACAGATAAAGTATTACTTCCTTTTTTTAGCACTGACATTAATCAAATCACTTGTTATTTGCCTGAAAAAAAAATCTCTTTTTGTCTATAAAATGATTGCAAGTACCAGGCCACACTCCAGAGCTTGTTCGGGTAAAAGGAAAGCTGCAAAGTCCTTGAGAAGCTCAGGCCAATCTTTGAGGAGAAGTTTTAGCTGGGAAAACAGCTCTATAACACTGCGGCTCTCTCCTGCCTGGTCAAACTCATAAAGCAGCCCTAAAAACTCCTCCACCTTACCAGGGATGTCTTGCAAGACTTCACGCACCTATAAAAGCACAAGAAATGGAAAGAAAATGACAGAGAGAGAAATTGAGTGTTTCTCTAATCACTGGTGTAAAGGAGATGCTAGTGTGTCAAAGATACAATTGGTCTGACCCTGTTGAGATAAGCCTGGGCAAAAGCCATGTCTTTGCTCTCTCTCATTGGATCGTTGTCCAAAATGTGGTCATCATACAGTAGAAGGAGCTTTGAGGCATCTTTACTGCCTCGTTCCTGACGGCGACCACGCTTCAGACTACGAGGGGGTGGGCGACCGCGGCCTGTAAAAGTAAATAAACTATATTCACTGAAACATTTCATATTGGAAAACTAACAAGTCGGCTCATTTCACCTTGACATCACTAAAAACAACATTATCTGGTGTTTTATTGTGCTGACCTCTTCCACGGCCTCCTCCTCTCCCGCTGATCTGTGGGGGGTCGTCGCCCAGTGGCGCATCTCCCTCAGGAAGCTTTCCGCCTTCTCCCTCCCCTGCTTCCATCTCATCACCCTTTATCGCCCCATCATCCTCATCCTCAGAATTCTCCTCCTGCGAATTCTGGGAAGCAGGGGAGTTTTGAGAGTTTGGGGAGGTGGGGGATGTTGGGGATGTGGGCGAATTGTCCTCCTCTGAGTCTCCCTCTCTGCACAACCTCTCTGATGCCAACCAGGTCAACTTTTCCATGGTCTCCTACCGAGGGAACACAGAAATAAAACTTAATAAATCTACTTTTGTAAAAAGAAACAAAACTAATTTCAAGTTCTTAATAATACTAATACTTCATAATACACTTTTAACATTAAAATCTAAATTCTATGCCATTCCATGAAATAAAATATTAGAATTTTTATACCAATGCTTATCCCTAATATTTTAAATATCATAAACAGGTTCAACTGCAATTTTTTTTACAGATTTTTTGGTTGACATTTTCTGAAAATATAAACAAACCTGAAGTTCTGGAACAGACAGCACAGATTCCTCTGATGCTGATGACATCACTTCCTCCTCATCTTCATCCTGTGTGAGGTCATCAAAATCCTCCTCTTCCTCATCCCGCTCTCCATCACCATCTTTTTCTCCATCTCCATCCTTCTCTTCTCTTCCTTTATCACCACTTCCACCCCCATCTCTTTTTCTGCCGCCTTCTCCATCTCCATCCTTCTCTCCTTCTTTATCTTCATCACGCTCTCCATCTCCCCCACTGTCCCTTTCCTCGCCCCGTCCAACATCCTCATTCCCACTGCTCTGCTTCTCTCCCCCACTGGACTGTTGCTCCTTTCCATCTCCAGTGCTGTGTTTGCGCACTCCCTGTGTTTCCTGTCTGCCAGAGCCCGACCGGACAAGAGGACAGTCCTCAGTATCAGTCTCCACCCTCAAGGAGCCTTCAGCACCACAGTCCGTGTTTGCATCCATGCTGGTCAAACTGGATTCGGGGCTGCAAGAGGACTCTGAAAGTGTCAGGAGAGGACTACCAAACAGAGCACCTGCCATTTCCTCTTCCCATCTGTCTCCAGCCATTTCCTCATCCTCTTCTTTTCTTTCTCCAGAATCCTCTCCTCTAACTGGCAATGGTGTGGATGGTGTTATGTTTAAAGGCACCTCAGTCCTCTCTGTGGAGCTAGCTGGAATGTCAGAGCAGGCAGTCTGTTGGGATAAACTACTTGGTGCACCTTCAGCAGGAAGTGGAGCAGGTTGGTTCAGAATGAATGGGTCTTGGTGTAGAAGTAGGAACTGAGGCACTCCAGCAGGTGAAATGGTCTGAACCAGAACAAACTGAGAACTGTCTGCTGCTGCTGGTGCTGATGTCAGAGGAGAGAAGGCAGTCCTTTGATCATTTTGAACACTACCAGAGGCATTTTCCATGGGCTGTGTACCAGGAACTAATTGTAAAACAAGATCCTGAGAGGGAGATGTGACCATTCTCTGTGTGGTGGCAGTCAGGTGAGGTGCATTTTCATTGGCTTTGATAGCTTTATCTAATGGAAAATTCTGTGTAACATTTAAGGATACTGGTTGATCCATTACAACAGCAGGGTTGCTTACGTTTCCTGTTCTACCAGAGGGCAGGGGCAATAGCTGGGGAAGCTGGGGGGCTGGTTTCAAAGGAGCAAGTTTTCTAGGCATGGTCTGTTTCTTGCGGTTCTCGGGCATCTGCTGCATGCCACATGTCCTGACTGTCACAGAAGCAAGTAGAGGCATGTCACATGGGTGTATCTGAACTACAGTGGGGGGCAAGTTGGCAGAAAGATGTGCTGGATTACCAGCCCCCAATTCTGGAGTAACATACTGAAAATTAATAGGACAAGTAGTACTCAATGGGACGGTCCCATGTGCAGGGGTCACAGAGGGCTGGACCAAAGGGAACACTCCATTTATAGGAGTGCTAGGTGCTTGGGCCAATAATATTACACCATGTGCTGGAAGTGGTGTGGAGACATTGGCCAATACATTTCCTGCACCAGTGGGACACGGAGGGGCTTTCGCCAATGGTGTGAGAGTAGGGCGGACGAAACCGAACAGACGGCGGGATTTGGGCTGTGAAGGGCGACTTACACCTTTTGAAGGATGCAGACGCAGAGAGACACCTTTAGGGAGGAATTGTGGGTAGCGTGTTCCTTTTGAGAAGGACAGGGTAAGAGATTTGGTGGTGGAGGTCACCTGTAAACTGCTCTGACAAACTGCCCTATGGATGTATGGTAAGCTTTTCTGTAAAGACAAATTGGAAACCATTAGAGTTGCACCTGATATCAGATTGATACTTTTTTAAATTGTAGAATTTCTTTTAAATAGGTTTTAGTGAAAAAAAATCAAGGGAAGTGGTTCTCAACTAAGGTGAACTTCTAGGTGGTCCAGAATAAGAATTAATTTAAATTGAATTATTTTAATGCTTAAAAACACTAAAAATTTACAATTGTTGAGTTTATTTTTATTACAACAGAAGTACCAGTAGATATCAGTTTAGATAGGAAGGCCTTTGAATAATGTCTCTGGGAAAAGGGGGGTCTTGGTGGTTGAGAACCACTGGTCTAGGGGTTGTAATACCTTCAGCCAGTTTGGCATTATGTTCTGCTCTCTCTCCACAGGAGGGCGCTCCTCTCCAGGTACCACAGGTCTGCACATCACCGGCAAAGGAGGAACCACACCATTCTGGCAGTAAAACTAGGACATCCATCATCACATTGTCATGATAGCATGTAACCCACATTAAACATGACTGAATATTACGATTTCAATTTTCAGCTTCAGAAAGTGTAGAAATTATAGACAAACTGGGGAGCAAACGTCCACCACCACAAATAACAGTGTATATGAAGATGTGCAAATAAACATAGATGATCTACAAATCACCTTAATTATGTTGTGTGGGCTTTTGAAAGACGCCATTTCCTTTACACGTGTACGCAGCTGCTCTTGACGCTTGGGCCGGATCAGGTAGCGGCTCATCAGGTGATATGGGAACTCTGTTTGAGCAAAGTGCTTTAACCCCAATACTATCAGACTATAGAGAGGTGGGATCAGAGGAAGAAAGAGAGGCACAGGGTAAACTGGGTGAAGGTATGGCTTACTATATTATATATATATATAAGCAATGCAATTTCCTGAAATATGTATTTCTAGCACTACAACACAATAAAATATAGATCTAAATTAGCCATAAAAATGGTTCTTTTAATAATTGCCAAATTTTTCCATGGCAAGGATGACATATGCATGTAAATTCCCCACTACATTCACAGACTGTTAATGACTGAATAAAAACATTTCTATAAAACATTATAACATTTACTCCCATGAATGAAACTAGATGTGGTTGACAGAGAGAACCATTTGTACCCATCTTCTCCTTTGGTGTAATAACTTTTGCTCCATGGGCGATGCAGGACTGGATCCAGACTGCAGTGTGGTAGAAGCTCTGGGTACAGAAACACAGAGCGTGTGGCGAACAACCATGCAAGACCAGCAGGGAGCAATGGGTATGAATGAGCTACAGGAACAGAAAACATACTGCCATCAGATATAGACACACACACATCCATGCATGTGCTCTTCACTTGATTTATTGGGTCATATGAATTCATTATGAGATGCCTGACCTGAGTGATGGCGAATGGGTTTAGGAGGAAGATACAGAGGAGACGGACATTGTTTTAACTCCTCGAGCAAGTTGAGGGAGGGCTCCAAATTACACACCCTAAACATACTTCTAAAACTTGGATTAACTGCTGACCTCCCCTCCTCTGCCCGCTCCGCAAATGACAGCAACTCTCCCTATCAACACAGCACAGAAAACAATTTTAGTGCCATTACAATGAAACTGCAAACCAACCCTCTATGAGTAACCACTCGCATATGTGACCAAATTTCACGCTAGGCGACTAAAAAAATTTCTTCAATTAGCCAATGGCTAAAAAATTGTACGATTTCGCATGACTGTGACTGAGTTAGAGGTAAAACAATAAGTTTAGAGCAGAATCACCTGGTGAGCTTTATGCACCAATGCTTGGCTGAGTGCCCTCTGTCACTTTCTCTCCCATACACGCATTCAACGTATCTTAATAAACAGTCAGTCTGTGTTAAGTGTAAACAGTAAACAGTCGAGAAATAAAACGCATGTGTACAGTATCAGTATATTGAATTTGTGCATTATGTCTTTAAAGTGACAGCAGCCATATATAAAATATTCCTGCTGCTGTCTGTTTTTAATGTTAATCAAATGACAAAAGACTCACTGCAAAAAAAGAAATCACTCACTGCTCTTGACTGATTTTTTGTAACTTTAATAAGGATTCATCCATAATTAATTTATACAGTGAAGAGAATGCAG
Organism: Chanodichthys erythropterus; assembly: GCF_024489055.1. Taxonomy (NCBI): domain Eukaryota; kingdom Metazoa; phylum Chordata; class Actinopteri; order Cypriniformes; family Xenocyprididae; genus Chanodichthys; species Chanodichthys erythropterus. Next base: position 27,558,923 of record NC_090222.1, read on the forward strand.
TGTTACTTTACATTTGATTACTTTATTCTATTTCTGCACCTAATCCTAATCTGTTTAAATACTGTTAGATCTATCTAAAAAGCAGTTTTTTCATTTGAATCTTTTTTTCTATTGTTTATTTGTGCTATTGCTTGTAGTTTGATTATTTATTCTTATATTATTGTAGACTGTTTACTTGTATTTAATGTTTGAAATTTATATTTATATTATATTTATATAAAAAAAATTTTTTTTACATTGTTCTAGCATTCTTTTTAGCATTCTAGCATTCATTAAAAATTACTAGCTAATGGCGACTTGAGCTTCTATGTGTCCATAGAGAGTTGCAAATGGTACATTTTTGAAAACAATGAGATATACAAAAATAAAATTTGACATTCTGAACAAGATTTATTCATAAAGCTATGTTTATAATTAACCTTTTTTGGTTTCCCTAAATCATATGTTAAAAAAAATGTTAAATCTTCTGCTTCATATCACATTGTCTTTAATTTTTGTATGTAAAACAAATTAAAATCTTGGAAATTAAAAACTTTTTTAAACAAAATGAGGGGGAAATTACATTTATGGATAAGGGAATGAAGAAATTTTGTACTTGTAATTGGACTGGTTTTCTTGTAATTTTATTGGTTATAAAAAAAAAATAATAATCTGTCAAGCAACAAAAGCAGCTGAGAATTATTTCTTCATGTTAAGAAAAAAAGAATAAAACAATTTGAACAATTTATGTTTATCACACAGGAGAGGCAACAGGCTGTTCAAACAGGCAGAGCACCTGAAGCATGTTAATCAGTCTTTTCTTGAGCGTTAAAGTTTCTACAAACAAGCCACTGATGTGGTTGTTTAATCCCCAATTTTCTTACCAGGAAAAGTTTAGTTGTTTGAGCTTCACTCTGTAGCGCCCCCACTGGGTTGCACAGCATATTGACCTGTGTCAGTAACTGGACATGCTGCAAGAAAAAAAAAAAAATGTACCGGTAATCTTAAAATCAAATCAGCATAACACAAGAGCTTTAAAAATATGTTTTTCAATATTTTTCACATTCATCAAACAAGGATCAACAGCTTTTTGGTAAAAGATTTGATCCCTGTGACCAGGTAACCCTTTAAGAGTAAATTAAGAGTGTTCAGTGTGTATGGTGGTGTTTAAAAACGGCTTCTTACTTGCTGTATTTGCTGCTGCAGCTGTATTCTCTGAGGAGACGTGACCATCAGAGGACAGCTTTGCTGCACAAGAACCATGCCGGGCCCAGGTGCATGCTGGGTGGTCCGAACCTGGTTCTCCCGTCGCTGCTGCAAAGCATCCAGCTGCTCTCTAACTGTCCGCCTGCACGCTGTCAACATGTTAGCCAGCGGCTCCTCAAACCTGATGACAGACAAACAGAAACATACTGAATCTGAAGAAAGTGAGGGATGCTTTTAAATGTGTACTAGACGCACTAATAATTATTGCAAAGCAAATATGATATCTTGATGAGACGTAAATTGAATTGTTCTGAAATAGTGTTCTCAACTAGTGATGCATGATATATCAGTACCTTATCATTTATTGGCATATATTAAAGATTTTTTTAATTGACCGTATCAGTCATTATTGGATACTGAATAGTATAAATGCTCATTTCCTCAATTTAGTCATTGTAGTCATTGAATACTAACTTATCAATTCTCAAAATGAATAGCCATTTTCTGAGCATTATCATGTTGCGATACCTAAATTCACTTTTAGCATAATACAATTTTACTTTTTAGTATTTTATTTTTTTTAATTTATATAGAGAAAACTGTATAGAAATTTAATATAAGCCATTTATTGCTTATCTGCCATAAGATGACAATTATCAGCTTATTCATCCAGAGTTAAAATAAAATAATCATAAAAATAAAGTTTGAATATTTTCCTTTGTAAAAAAATGTTACTTATGTTACTTGGATCTAGTGACAATATTTTATAAAAATCATTGTTAAGTCACGGTCATCAAATTTGACTAGCTAATTAAGCAGGCCGAGTCTCTTATACTCTCTGTACAATGTACATGACCATTACAGGCACAGGTCCTTGGCATTTACACACACACATTCACAGTGTGGAAGAGACAGCACAGACGTCAATGTACCTCGTTAACATTTAAAAACCCCCATCAGCCACATCTCTGTCTGTACCCAGAACACAGTGACGCACAGAAGTCACATTCACACAGTGCAAGCTGTAATGACCCCTTCACTAGGTAAATAATAAGCTGTAACACTGTGACATGTCCATCTCTTGACAGTTTTGTGCTGACTGATACTGTACTATTTCCGTAACAACATTAATTACACGTATCTTTAAAGATCATAGAGGTGACAAGCCTGATGTGACAGGTTTTAAATAAGGGCTCAGACAGGGACTGTTGATGACTGTTATAACATCAGCAAAAGGGCCATATGTTTTAATGGAAGCCCTTTGAGTAGGTGTCAGAGGTTTGTTTGTGTGTGTGCGCGTACGTGCATGTAGCGGTTATCTGTTCCAGTAAATGAGCTCTATTTAAAGGCTCTGTGCCTGGATTCTGCACGTAGCAAGGCATACAGTGAAATCTTTTCAGCACGTTTACAGTGACGTATAGACCTGCACCTGTACAGAACTCAACAGTGGGGGTTCAATTTGTGTGCATGTGTTCAGTCTATACTGAATGTGTACATGTAGCTCCGCAGTGTCCATTCAATGTCCCAGGTCTACAGCAAAACACTCGGACACATTAGAGCATTTCTCTACCTCCCTACCCAAACAGATACAGCATTCCTTGGCTGCTCTGTCCCATAGGGAGGACTCATCTTGAGGGTTGCTTTGTACTGTTAAAATAAAATTGTATTTCCATTGTAGAAATGAAAAAAGACATATGAGCCTTGGACAAGGTGGTGTGTGCGTGTTACCTAATGGCTTGAGGAACATTGAACTGTGGAGTGTCATCGGCCTCCTCATCACGTTCCTCATCTTCTTCGTGACCTTCCTCATCTTGTTCATTGGCTGCCAACTCATCATGGAACTGGAGAAGAGGAGAGAAAATGAGTTAGGAATGACTGGCTTTATTTGTTCCTGTTAGTGTTAAGTCCTCTTACCGTCTCAAACAGCTCTTCCATGAGCTCATTGACTTCCTTCTCTGCAGAGAGAGAGAAAATAATTACTAAAAGCAAACACTTTAAACTGAGGGGTTAACTCAATCTACAACTCATATAAAAACCCACTTGTGATGCGAACAGCACGGTCATTTCGATAATCCTCCAAATCTGGCTCATCTAGATCATCTAAAAAGTTATATTCAGGGTCGTCATCTTCATCAGCCTCTTCTAAAATACAGAGAGAGAATCATCAGAATAACTGTTTTTCACTTGTGAGAATACACACACAAAGCAGCAATGCTGAAAAGGAATTGGGGAAAAGGTCAGGGGATGAAAAACATGGGTGGAAAAAACAGAGGTAGGTACTTAATCGCTGACTCACACACACATTAAACTCTCACACAGTGGAAGCCATTAAGACATTTAAGAAAAGTGCTTTGACAGCATCTGTCTGAGTGCAACGGGCATGACAGTGATTTGTTTAAAGGACATGATTACACTTGCTGGTTCACTGGTTCAGCAAAGGCCAAAAAGCGAATGATAGATGTCAAAAACAGCCCCAAATAATATCAACAGTTTCAGGTTGGTACGAGTTTTTAAAATGTTTTTGAAAGTCTCTTATGTTCACCAAGACTGCATTTATTTTATAAAATAATACAGTAAATATAGTAATATGTTAAATATTATTACAATTTAACAACTTTTCTAATTGAAAATATTTTAAAATGTAATTTATTCCTGTGATGGCAAAGATGAATTTTCAGTATTTATTACTCCAGTCTTCAGTATCACATGATCCTTCAGAAATCATGATGATTTGGTGCTCAAGAAACATTTATTTTTATTATCACTGTTGAAATCATTTGTGCGGCTTGATACTTTTGTGGAAATCAGTTTTTTTTTTTTATTTTATATAGGATTCTTTGATGAATATAACATTCAAAAGAATTAATTATTTAAAATAGAAATCTTTTGTAACAATGTAAAAGTCACTTTTGATCAATTTAATGCATCCTTGCTGAATAAAACTCCCATCCACCCGCATAAAAAAATTATTGACCCCAAACTTTTCAACATTAATGTAAAATATTTAATTTTTTGGATAATGTTTCAAATAGTTTAAAGAGTAGTGTTTGCTTCTTTCAGCTTGTGGTCTGCATGTTCATAAATACCCATAAATATCTCTGTACAAAAAAGATCTAAATTATACAAATTATGGATATAAATATTACTAATAATAATACTTATAATAATTAATAATTTAATTAATCAAATTTAAAATCAAAGGGAAACATAATCGTGCTGCGAACATAATCAAAACAAACGCAGATCATATCCATTACACACTACGCCTGCTGACCTTCATTGTCCAAGTGAGAGGTCATGAGTCCCTGTAGCCATTGGGTCCATTCGCGGTCCTCTGGTGTGGAGACGTTATCGTACATATCTGGTGTGATGTCTGGTGCATGGAGCTCTGCCTCCAGCTGATCCAGAGGAACATCCCTCAGTGGACGTTTTGACCGAGTACGGCAGGCTACCAGACTGTCATTTGGCTCCCCTCCACCGCCAGTGCTCAGAGCCTTCAGCAGACAGACACACTGAATTTAGAGAGAAACATATATAGTATGCAGAGGGACTTTTTTGTGTCTATGTGATTCAGTACCTGGTAAGGCTCCATGCAGAGAGGACTGAGTTCAAGTTCTTTATCCACAGCATGGAGTTTCTCAATGAAGGGGTCAGGGGCCCTGAGGGATCGTGAGGGGCCACATGATTGAGGTGGTGGGGCAGGGGGACCCATAGGCACTGCCTCAACTCTCAAGTGCCTGGAGAGCCTGGGCTTCTGTGACAGAGATAGAGGAGGACAACGAGAGATAAAGAGACTTAAACCTTAAAAAAAGTACAGAAAGAATGAAACATAAGTATGTATATGTGATCATAATACTGTTTAAAGTACCAATCTGGGGCTGTTGTTGGCATCATCACATTGGGAGGGCGTATTAGAGGAAGAACGTCTGCTGCCACGTGGTGAGGAGGCCGTGCTCTCCACATCACTCTCCAAAAACATCTGAGAGAAAATTCAAATATATGCTTTTATGAATCAGTCAAGAGGCTGTTATTGAAGAATGAGTAGTAATAGGTAGTAACAAAAAAACAAAGATTGAGTATAAATGGCAGGGTTTTTCCTGCAATGAAAATATTTTGGCGGCCACCAAAATGAATCTTTGTCCCTTCAAAGATTATTTGATCATTTAATGTGATGACACCTGCTGGTCTGCAGTACCAGTACCCTCTGATAGCCAGCTGCTTTAAAATGCTCCAGTGAGTGTTTGTGTAAGCACTCTGTGAAGAGCATCAAAGGTTTCTATTTATAAAGCGTTTTTGCAGCGTTGAGATTTGTAGCCAATCACAGACATGTCGGTTGAGCACTTGAACACAATGGCCAATCAGATGCATTTAAGTTGTCAGAATCCACTCAACACCGCTCAAAGTGGCGAAGTTTTTGTTCAGTGCAAGTTCTGCAGACTTGCGATTCCTTTCATTCACTATGGGTAAACGTGTTTCCATCTTAGTTTATGTGCCTATCTTCTCATCTGATAAAAAAAGGTAACTGCCTCAATAGAACGCATACGTTTTTTTTTAAGCGCATTTGTAACATTATAATGTCTTTTTTTGTCTACACCCCAACATTTTGAACAGTAGTATTTGTATAATAATTTTGAACCATAATATTTGTATAATTTTTTTTTAAGTATGATGTGAGTGTTATATGCACCTCCTCAGTGGTTTCATCCTCCTCATCTTCATTAGGACAATACTCTTCATCAGAGGAGTCCTCCTCCTCTTGCAGGGGAATGTCCACAAACTGGGGTGGCTAAGGAAAGAGTCCAATTAGCAAGGAACATCAACAACCAAAAACAAAACAAAACTCTCACAGGTGATACATCACAACCATTTGATACCTTAATCTCACTTGGCTTCTTTATTGGGGAGATGTTCCAATTGCCCATCCCCTAAAAAAAACAACAAAATTATTATAACACTCTCACATATAAGAGCTTAAAATGCTTAAAACTTCCTAATGAGAAAAAACACACTCACCACCCCTTTCTCAACAACTTCTTTGAGCTTAGAACGGGTCATTTTAGGCTCCTACATTAAACAGAAAATAAATATAATAATCAAATAAAATGTTCATGTTCAATTAGACTTCCACTGTAAGAGTTAAATAATGGAGGAACTTACAAACATGGGCATATCTTGTGTGTCTCTTATAGCAGCTTTCATCATGGCCACAACATGCTCATTAGTTATCACCTCCTGAGGTCAAGAGAAATCAGTTTATCAATAGTTTTTAATTTTTTTTTTCAAATTACTACTGATTTGCATTTCCTTACAATGATGTTATTTTCCTGATGATTCATAAAATAAGCTCAGATCAGATAATAATTCAGTAATGTGAAAGCATTTGTTTAATATTTCAAGAACACATAAGCACAAAATCTCAAAAGAACTTGCATCTTGTTGAAATCAGACTCACATGGATGATGTTACGAACGTTGACAGAGGAGAGCTTGAGTTTTTTAGATTTGAGCATTAAATCTCTGTCCAGCTTCCTCAACTCTTCCTCACTCTCGTCCTCTTCCCCAATCTCTCCTGAAGTCTCTTCCATCTCTCCATTCTTCTCAGGGGTCTCTCCTTCCACCCAAGTCATTCCACTCTTCTTTAAATTCACTCCATTTCGTTTCCTCAGCCACTCCTCTCCTTCACACCTGTCCTCATCTAAGGATTGGCAATGAATGAGAGATCATTCCGATTTCAGAAAACTCCTAAATCCAGTAGCGATGTTTGACTTGGAAAGTAACACAACTAAGTTAAGTGTGATTAATAGCAAGGCCAAATGTGTTGACTCACCCACAGTGATGACCAGACCCAGCTCTGCATCCACCTCTGACTGCAGGGGGGATGAAAGTGGAGTGGAGTCATGGGCACTGTCACTGTTATCCTCACCATGGTCTGCACACACACAGAAAACAACCAAATATCAAGCTCTGCTATAAACTTCCCTCAAGGAATACTGCTTATTTCTGCATTACCTGCACTGAAGTTCTGCTCCTGGCAATTGGATTGAACTGGAGTTTGTATTGACTTTGCCTTAGTAGGGGTGGAGACCTTCCTTCTCCAGGAACTAGGAGACAGTTTGAGAGGGAAAGGAGATCTGCAGACAGATTCCCTCTTAGGTGCTTTGGCAGGATTCGGTTGTGGTTCTGGAGATGACGACTTACGTTTCCACCCCATGTTCAATCTGTCTCTGAGCCTGAAAACACAGGTTAGGACAAAGTGATGTCTTCTGTCTTCAAACTGATCCCTTCCAACTAATCTTTAACAGACCTTATTCAAGAAACTATAAATATAACTGTCATACAGGGAAAACTATAAAAGGTTAACATTCTTTCTGGTTGTGTATCAACACCAAGTGAGGCGCTTACCTAGACAGCTCAATAGTAAGAAACATAGACCAATAAATTATAAATACAGCAGTCTTATGTTTACGTCCGGTAAAGGTTTTTCTGGTACACCAGGACAATGTACAAAATAAAATATATGTGTGTTTTATTTATAATTCATTGTTAATCAAGTATAGAGAGACTGAGATCACAAACAGTGAATCTGTAGGATTGTATTATTGACTGCTAGCTTATTTGCTACTTAAAGTTAGCATTGCGCACCTAAACAAAACACGGGACTCGTAAATAGTTTATATTTGTGCCACGCAACGATGATATTTGCTCTGTTCACATTTCATGATTTAAAAATCCCTCTTACCCACGAACAAGTATTTGCAGCCATCGGTAGCTTTATACACACAAGCCCGCCGCTTCACAACAAACGGCGGGTGTTCTGGTCATTTCCTTCCCTCACAAACAGAGGCGATGACAAACCGTTCCCACCAGTTTTGCCAACTGCTTTCAATTAAAAGTAGCTAAAACTGGTAGCTAAATGTCACTAGATGACATCATAATGGCAAATGCATTGATCTATATAAATATGAATTTAGATCAGTGGGCAAAATAAGAATCTAGATAAGATTTGTCCCTAAACTTTTGAAAAGTCTCAAAAGGGACGGGAAAGTCGCTAAACCTCAGCAGATCCTTCACACTGCCACTGTGCAAAACCACGACAGTCTTTCAGCTATATTTTTGAGTAGTTTTAATAAAATTACATTTTTTTAAAGCGTTTTGTAAAAATTGTGACGCCTTGAAAAAATATAAATAAGTAAAAAACAAATAAATGTAGGTAGAGCACACCTGCAGTCAGACTTTTTTGTATTATATACAAATGTTGAAATTAAGTGTTAGGCTATTTTATGTCTTTGATTGAAGGAAAACACCTGTTAATGTTAAATTATGTTTGGAAGTGTTTGTTAGTTTTTATGGTTACCACCATTGTGCAGTAGGCTAACAATTATCTTCCTGCAGACCGTCTTTTAATTATACACACAACTGAATGTAAAAAATAAACAGATCTTTTCCATTTACTCAAAATCATAGAATTTAACTATGGAGGACCAAACCTGCAGAAATTAAAAATGAATAAATGAATAAATAAATGAATGAATAAATAAATATATAGATGAATAAATAGATAAATAGGTAAATAAATGTGATAATAGGAAAATAAATTAATGAATGACAAAAAAATAAATAAAAATCATTTTTAATAAAATTCATTTTTTTAATTTTTCCCCCTTAATTTATTATTTTCTGCGTTTATACATTTTTAAAACTTTTTTAAATTTATTTTTATATTTATATATTATTTTTACATTTATTTTTACATTTATTTATGTATGTATGCATTCATTTATTTTTAGATTTATTTATTCCCACATGTATTTATTTTTAGATTTATTTATTTATTGATTCATTTATTTTTACTTTTCCGTATGTAACATGGAAATGAGGAAGGCGGTCCTTCTGTAGCTTCAGTGCATCATTGGTTAAGAGCTTACGCACAGAATCGTCAGGCCAGCTAAACGATAGAGATCGTAGTTTGCAACGAAAATGCCAGCAGCCGTAGAGTTGTAAGTTATTTTCACCTACTGTTATTCGCGTTATGCCGAAATATGTAAACTATTTTCCAGAAATAAAAACACAAAGCTGAAGCTACTTATGTGATCACCCACAGCATCATCGTCATCGAGTCGACATCAGACGCTAGGGTGATGACGCCTAGAGTCAGACACTCAGTGGACGATTGGTTAGATTATTAATAGCTATAACTTTAGCAAAATGACAAATAACGTTAATGCAGTAAATGTTTTAAATTGGGAGTACGGAGAAAACTTTATACGACGATCAGATGGTCTCATATCGACATTGTTAACGTGGGTAGACGATATGAAGAAGTGGCCAGAGGAAACCATGGGAACGTCAGGAGTTGATGGAGCAGCATGTAGAGGGTGTAGGTGAAGAAGACTGGAATTATTTTAAATCAGCTTTGTAAAACAAGAGATAACTTTGTGATTTGTTTTAGAAAATGTATCATTTAATACGAGTTGTATAAAATCAGTTGTAAGAACTTTTACTGATCTTCATGTAATATTTCACCATTTAATTTTCATATGCAATAAACCAAGATGGAATTTATTTGCAAACTTGACATGACTTATTCCATTTAAATCAGTAGACTTCATTCCTTCCAGTTTTAAGGGGAATCTACAGATCTTACATTATATGGTTTTATAAGAAATTACTGACAGCTAACATCTGGCCACATTGTAAAGATTAAAACAAAACTTCACAAAAGATAACATTATCATATTGTAAAGGTTTATAGAAATAACTTTACAGATAAGTAACATAGTAAAGGTTTATAAAAAATAACTGCATACACTATTTACACTGATTAGTTAAATCAAAACTACAGCACAGATAGAAGTGGAACACACCTACAAATCAACACTTATTCCTCCTCTACATCAGAAATTATGTTGCTTAGGTTACACAGGACAAATTCTCTAAATGATAAATTTTAGGGGTGAGTTTAATTGGAACTGTTTTAAGAAAGGATTTTGAAGTTTTTCAGTCATATGACCACTTGGCGATGGTGATTTCTTCGGAGAGTCTCTCTTGGTGAATGCTGGAATGACGAGTTTCACCTTCCTTTCATAGTGGAAATCGGTAATGGTGAAGCCTCTGTCTGCATTTACTTCAGCGCCTGGACGAAGGTATTCCAGGAACTCTGAATTTGCAGTTATGAATTTATCACAACACCAGGATTTGAAACACCAAACCTTTAAGCAAGATCACCCTGCAATAAATTAAGACACAGCTTCATCAGTAATCAGGAGCTGATCCCAAGTGTGTAGCTGGAAGCTGTTGGTGTATGTTTTGGTAAGGTGCTCGGCGACTGAATGAAACACATCCGATGTCAACCCTGTGTGCTGACAAAGATGGTTGTTTCTCAGAGTTGTGTACAATGGCGCCGGCTCAACGCATTGTGTTCTCATCTCAGATGTAGGTGGCTTCAGGTTGAGATGTGATTTTGATAAGTAGTTGTGGTCAGAGACAGATGGATCCTCCTATTGTGTTTCTGCATCACAGTTCAGGGCATGTGGATGTGAGCATCTTAACTGTTGTCTACATCACTGACGCTCATCGATGCATCTGTGGAAATAGTATAACCAAACACATTTTTACATTAGTAATAATACATCATGAGAATAAATATACAATGCCACTCATACTTGAACAGAACAGTGTGAGAGAGAGATGCATTAAAAACGAGACAGTATATACACAATCTCTAACTCTAGTGTTGATACGTACATCAATATCAATATAGATTGCCTGCTATCATCTGCAATCTCTGTAATTTACAGGAATAATGTAAGCTACTGTAAGACTATTGTACCATAGTACTACAGTAAATGTACAATCGTAAATATTAAATATATTGGTGGCAATGGTAATAGTGCAAGATTCATTGTGTTTTGTGAATATTACTGATCTCAAATTCATAGAACGGACTTCACAAATCTATCGTTAGGTTAACAAGCACATGGCTAGCTAAGTTAGCTTACCTGAATCTGACAACCTGTTCAGCATCTGGCGTGACTTCTTTACGGGAACATCGTAGCCGAGACATTTCTCGGGTAAGGGTGTTCGTCAGTCAGCTTCCCGTCCATGAAATGTGGGCACTTCAAGCCATTGCCTCAGGTGCTCCTCCTCGTCTTAAGGCGGTGGGTGTTGAATTGTAAAGTGCAGCGCAACACTCCGACCGCTTAATATAATCTACCGTTACAGTTATAGGATTACGGCTAGAGACTAGCATTAGGTCCCTCTCAACCAGAAGTAAAATAATCTAAACGAACGCAATGGTGTCACCCTTGTTGTCGTGAAAATAACGCGCAAGAGCTACAACCTGTCACTACACAGCCAGCCAGAGTAATCGAGCAAGCGCTTCAATCAATGATGAACCAATGGTAAGCAAGACCAACCCACCTAATTATCATACATGACAAAGAAATGTAAAAATAAATACGAAAATAAATTTAAAAAGTTGAAATAAATAAATGTTACAATAAATAAATCTGGAAATAAATACATATTGGAATAAATAAATATAAAAATAAATGAATGTATAAAATAAGTAAATATAAAATAAATGGAAAAAATAAATAAAATAATAAATAAATAATATTAGAAATAATTAAAACATAAAAGCAGAAAATAATAAATTAAGGGGGGGAAATGAATTTTATTAAAAATAAATAATATTTATTTTATCATGTTGTTTATTAATTAATTTATTTTCCTATTATCACATTATTTATCTATTTATTAATTTATATATTCATTCATTTATTCATTTATTTATTCATTTTTAATTTCTGCAGGTTTGGTCCTCCATATTTAACATGGGGCCTATTTTACTCAATATATTCAGATTGAACTAACTAACAAACAAAACACTAAAACTATGTTTAAAATCAAAAAGCCTTTTTTTCAGTGTAGGGTTATAGCTTTCCTGTTAGTAGCTTAACATACATACTAACAACAGTTACATACATCATGTTTTATTATTTTGAAAGCTATTGGTATTTTGTTGTAACTTTTTGTTGTAACTTTACATTTATGTAGGCTATGTGAAATTTAACTAATAGAATTATAAGACGGCTTATATGTAGGCCTATATATAGCCTACACTTATATATATATATATATATAGTACTGGGAGGAGTCTATCAGGACTGTATATTTAGCTTCAGTTGCCACTTGAGTTTTTCGTTTGTTCTGCACTGGAGCAGAGCAAGACTTCATCCAGACTTTCATAAGCTGTTAAAAGTTATAGAATAGCTGCAGAGAAAATGGCATCAACAACCAGAAAGGTCAGATAGAAAATTATTTGGCTCAACGGAAAACATTCTTTACAGACTTTTACCCTGAAAGTTATGCCATATGTGAACAATGGGCAGAAATCAGCCAGCTCGTGATTTTGCTCCTAAGCGAGAAAAATCGTGGCAATCAAGCGCTCGGGAGATTCAACCGGCAGCAACGAGGCAGGTGCCTCTTAGGAATATGGTGGTGACACCTGCCAGTGTACCGGAGTTCACCATCCCCTCACTGTGCCCGGCTAGACTCCAGGGATGCGGCAGGGAGAAGGCTGGAGTCGGGCACGGACGGCGGCACACTATTCCCCGGTCCACGAACACATCATCATTAGTGCGAGCACTCGCGCGCTGCTGTCCGTTCTCAGAGGAGCACGACCTGATCATGGATGATCTCCAGACTTACATTCTGTCAGACCCGACCACCAGAGCGGCGATGTCCTTACCTCACCTCGGCAAAATCACCACTCCGTATGGCTTTCTGACACTTGCTGAAAGTCCGTGCGTGCGCAGGAGGGAATCGTTGTTTTTCGAGGAAAACGGATTTCAGGAATGTCCAAACGATGCAGAAAATGCACATGGTCACGTGAAAACAAAGAATCAACGTTATTACTCTTTCTCACAACAAGTTAGAAACGTGGAAACTGAGCTCGCGCGCGCCGCTGGTGATGCAGCTCCCCTGAAGCTGCACGATTCATGTGACTGTTCAGAACTACTGAGACCTGCTCATCACGTCTGCTATGGATTTTTACGAAAAGGATGGAAAAAATGTTTACCTAAGTTTCCCTGGTCTCGGTGAAGTAACTTCCTAAAGAAAATGGCTAAATAATAATCAATCACTCACATCTGTGTGTCTCAGACGCAGAACCTCAAAGGTCACAGATTGGACATCCTTCATGGTGTGATTATAACTGTATAAATCTAATGTAGCATTTTCCAATAAAATATCTGTAAAACTGTAAAAGGAACATTGTGGTTAATAAAAAACAAAAATGTTCACTATTAAAAATAAAATTCTACAAACTTTTTTTGTAGCGATTTCAGAGAACAACCATTTTTATGCCATATAGCATTTCAGTGAACTTTTCTTTTCTTAGTGTGAAGAACATTTGAATAATCTTAAGAACTTTTTGCATTTGAAAGATTCCATGGATGCTAAAGGCTCTTCACGTACGTCAATAACAAATTTGTTTTTAAGAGTGTTCTGGCCTTTAGTATGAAAATAAATGCTGCCCAATATGTTGATGAATGACAAATACACTACAATTATATTCATAAATGAGTAGCCCATATGCATTCAATATCACACACGACTCATTATGTACACTATTAAGGACTAAATTGTTCCCTTTCTTGTATCATATGATTTTAGTTGAGTGCAAAGTGGTAAGAAATGATTAATTAAAAATGAAGCTAATGGTTTTTTTTTTTCTCTTTGTCTCCACATGAGTTTCTATATGTGCCTAAATGAATACTTAATTGCTAAAAAATATCTCATATGTGGACTAAACATGGAATGCTGAGTATAACACAGCAGTGGTAATCAGAGGAAATCCTCAGGCAGAAACAGAACTTGAGCCTTTCCTTCCATAACAGTGCCTCTAAATATTATAAAAATGAAGTTTAAATATCATTGGTGCTTCTAACATTATAATGAATGCACTTTAGTTTGGTAATATATGGGTTTAAAATATGTGGAAACATTTGTTGTACCTAAATGCAAGTTTAAACACTTCTTAACTGGGATCATGTTGAAGGAGCAGTTATTAAAAGTCTCTCTCTCTGCTCTCTCAAAAGTGTCACCTTTAAGTGCACATGGGAATGACAATCTGAAATCAGTGAGAGAATCCAATCAAGGTGGTTAAAAGTAATTAAAGCGTCAGGCAGGTACTTATGTAGACTCTCAAGAGAATATATAAGAAATTAAAAGATGATTTTAAAAGGATTCAGATCTTGATTGCAGTCAGAAATTAATCTCCCATGAAACATACCTGTAGACTCTGCAGGGATAATGGAAAAGATGGGAAAATGATCTGAGTGATGTTACTGATATGTTAGCAGGTTGATTTTATTTTTATGGTTTATTAATGCTATGTTAAAGCTCCTGTAATTCTGCGTGGCTCACAAAATTGCATCAATTATACCAAAAATAACAAAAAATAATCACTAACAACCATCTGTCAACAAGCTCCTCGTTCAGCAAGACCATGAACCTGAAAACAATGTGTCTAAATGGCTTAAGGAAGAATGTATATGTGTGCAAGAGTCTGACTGGGTGGTAAAAATTATTTGGAATATAAGAATCTATTAATACTACTTCAGTGAAATAAATGACAAAATAGAAAATAATTTATGGATGTTTGTCTTCAAAACATTTGAATTATGAAAGCCTTGTTGTTTTTTTTGGTGAGCTACATTATGAGTAATAACTTCATTTTTTTTTCATCCTTTTCTTTAGCAATCATATTTATTTAGTCTAATATATTTTAAGCCAGCAGTGCTGCTACTTATCCACCAGGGGACGATATTCAATCACATTCAACCTTCACTTCATTTACAGCTGCAGCTGGTGCTCTTACAAAAGAAAAAAAGAACATCTTAAAGTACATATATACAAGGTCAGACATCATCTAGTGCTGTACAGGAATATGTGTGTGTGCATTTGGCCAACAGAACCAGCCCCCAACAGTCTTGGCTTGGTTCCCCTGTGGGTGTATTTGACTAGAGTCAGTGTGTCTCTGCTGATCCCATGATTTTCGCTCAATCACTGTCCTTCATTTCCCCCAGAAGCCAGTAGGTCCTCATCTTCCCTTTTCCCTTCATCTCCACATCTCCTCTCAGCTCCAGCTGGAAGCAGTTGAACTCCAGCAGCACATCTCGAGTGGCTGACGACACATGAATCTTCAGAGCTGCAGGATAACAGCGTGTCATGATTACAGTGTTACTGTATAAAGCCTGATTAGTTGAGTTCACACAGCTCACTTCACCGGGTTGACTAACGTGTTTTGGCAAACTTAGAAAAGATTTACTGTACTTTCCACCAGCAGGTACTTTAAAGAGCCAATTATTTTTATTGGCAAACACAGTGTTATTTTGGTATTATTTATATAATATTATAGTATTAATATTTTGAATTAGCTTTTATTTTTTTATTTTCAGATTTCTTTTTAATATTAGTTCAACTTTTTATGTGCTTGTCATTTTTTTTTATTTAGCTTTATTTTATTTCAGTTTTAGTTTTAGTCATTTTAGTTTTAGTCACTTCAATTTAAGCTTATTTTTATTCAGTTAAGGCCAATTCACACTGCACCGACAGACACCAACCAGCGGCAGCAAACAAGTTAATCGTTGTTGTTTTGTTTTATCGGATCAGTGTGTTACCCCTGTCAGCATTTATTGGCATTGGTTGGTGCTTGTTTTTGCCAACTGAACGTTAAATCGATGTTGAATCGGCTTTTGTCGGGTCCGGTATTTTATATATATATATATATATATATATATATATATATATATATATATATATATATATATATATATATATATATATATATATATATATATATATATATTAGATTACCATATTAAATATATATATATATAATATATAATATATATATATATAAAAGTATTCATTTCTTTAATTTCTTTTCAAAAAAATTAGAAATTAAAATTCTTACTGACCCCAAACTTTTGAACGGTATATAATGCTAAGCTTTGTATTTCAGATAAATGCTGTTCTTTTGAATATATATATATATATATATATATATATATATATATATA
Organism: Chanodichthys erythropterus; assembly: GCF_024489055.1. NCBI lineage: Eukaryota > Metazoa > Chordata > Actinopteri > Cypriniformes > Xenocyprididae > Chanodichthys > Chanodichthys erythropterus. The sequence goes on from NC_090222.1 coordinate 27,575,196, forward strand.
TATATATATATATATATATATATAATCCTTGATGAATAGAAAGTTCAAAAGAACAGCATTTATCTGAAATACAAAGCTTAGCATTATATACCGTTCAAAAGTTTGGGGTCAGTAAGAATTTTAATTTCTAATTTTTTTGAAAAGAAATTAAAGAAATGAATACTTTTATTCAGCAAGGATGCATTAAATCAATCAAAAGTGGCAGTAAAGACATTTATAATGTTACAAAAGATTAGATTTCAGATAAACACTGTTCTTTTGAACTTTCTATTCATCAAATAATCCTGAACACAAATATTTTGTACAATTGTACACATTAAATGTTTCTTGAGCAGCAGATCAGCATATTAGAATGATTTCTGAAGGATCATGTGACACTGAAGACTGGAGTAATAATGCTGAAATTTCAGCTTTGCCATCACAGGAATAAATTACTTCAAATAGAAAACAGTTATTTTAAATTGTAATAATATTTCACAATATTACTGTTTTTACTGTATTTTTAATTAAATAAATGTAGCCTTGGTGAGCAGACCAAACTTCTTTTAAAAACATTAAAAATCTTAGTGGTTCCAAACTTTTGGACTGTACTATATATATATATATATATATATATATATATATATATATATATATGCTAATCTAATTCTGTGAGGAATAAATTAGAAACGTTCAAAATTAATCACTTTCCTGATTGCAATTTGTTTTGCTTTTGTCAAGTGTTATCAAACGCCGGCTGATATGTCTCATTTATCTGGCAGTGTTTACGTGGGGAAACAGGTGGTGGGCGAAATAATTAAATCTGAATTACAATAGAATCTTTTCATCAACTTTTTTTGTTTAGGCTTCTACAAATGATTGTGAATTTCATTATGGAAAACTGGTGTTGATTATCCAACATATGAAGATGCATCTCTTTTGAAATATTAAAGCAGATGTTTAAAAAGGACAGATAATACAGGAATAATAATAATTTTTAATATTAAAAATGTAGCAATCTCAATCTCACTGTGGTCTGCAGAAATTAATTGAACTTTTGACTGGATATTTGTCAATTTTATACCTCAAATCTATTATAAAAATGAAACATTTAGTATTTCTTCAGTTCTTGTTTAATACCCTTAGTATAGAGTCATGGCTCAAACCACTAAGCCTTTACTAACTGACCTGGGCTGCGTTTCCCAAAAGCATCGTAAGCCTTAAGTTGAGACCATTAGTGGCAATTGTTCGGCGACCAACTTAGGTTTACGATGCTTTTGAGAAAAGCAACCCTGAACTCTTCACCTTTAGTTCTATGCACAAGTTGCCATTTGGTGGGAATGGGAACAGTAAGTTCTTACGTTCTCCATTTGACTCCATGCGAGAGGATGTGTTCACTGTGTCTCCAAAGAGACAGTACCGAGGCATCTTCAGCCCAACTACTCCTGCACAGACAGGGCCTGAAACACAAATACACGTAGAAATGCTGTTCAAAACTATGCATGTTAATGAAAAAATTATTAGTCTATGTATGAGTTTGAGAAGTATGTCTGCAATGGATAGCGATTATATACTAACAAAGCTTATTATAACCATAAGAGTCAGTTTTCTACTAATTTAAATAGACTAACAGTATGTTAAAGACTAGTTTAACTTCATTAAGATTGATGCGATCATTCTTACCACTGTGAATGCCGATTCGTAATTTGAGCTGCTCATCAGGTCGGTGGCGAATCTTAAATGTTTTAACAGCCTCCAGCAGAGCAAGTGACATGCGTGCGATCTCACGACCGTGCATTTTCCCGTTCCGTACAGGCAATCCTGAAACCACCATGTAGGCATCTCCTATTGTCTCCACCTAAGGAACAATTAGAAACGAAACCACCACAGCAGACAGAGATCCACATCAGCACAAAACACAAGACTAATACATGTAGGCCCCGGTTTCACAGACAGGGTTTAGATTAAACCAGGATTAGGCCTTAGTTTAATTAGGGCATTTTAGTTGTGCCTAAGAAAAAAACTATACTGGTGTGCATCTTGAGACAAAACAATAGCACTGACATATTTTAAGACACGTCAGTAAAAGTTGCTTTCAGTTAAAATAGCTCAAACATGCATTTAATCTGAGACTATGCTTAAGCTTTCTCTGTGAAACCGGGAGTTTTTAAGTTTTTACAAAAAAAAAAAAAAAAAAAAAAAAAAAAAAAAAAAAATATATATATATATATATATATATATATATATATATATATATATATATATATATATATATATATAAAAACTGTTAAAACTGAGGATGTTTCTTGTTTAATTCAGTGAATGTTCAGGAGAATAGACCTTAGTAAGAGTAGCACCATATTTCATTTTTGATAGAAATGAAAATGAGGCTGTGAGGGCTAGAAGTATAGTGTGATCAATAAATTAGAATGTTGTTGATCAAATAATTGCAGCGTTGGTGAGCATAAACAAAAAACAAAAAATCTTACCAAATGGAAAACTGTAATGTACCCTAAATAAGTTCTATAAGCCATAATTTTCCTTTATATTAATGACAAACTTTGCAATATGAAAATACATACATTTTCTATTAGGATGCATTCAATATTTATTAAACAAATATGCAAATTAAGCATTGTCTTATTAAACACTTTTAAATTTGATTTTTTTTTTAAATCCTCATGGAGGCTTTTCCCCCTTTTTAAAAGAAAAAATGTCCCATACGATTGTAATACAAAAAAAATTAAATAAAACCCTTTTAAAATTACCAGATATATATTTTTAAGAAGCAAAAGGTAAAATTGGGGATCTGTTATAAAACAGAAATAATTAATTTGCTATGTGACCAAAATGTCATTTCAAGAAAATGGCCATAAAAAGATGCTCATTTACTTGTCAAAATTTATATAAAATCATAACAATACAATTTTTGTTGACTTTTTTTAGTACGTTTAGAAAGCTAAAATTTTTAAATGCAAGAGGAAAAATGAGGAATAAATAAAGTGAAGACATAATTGTTGACAAAAGAGAGATGTATACAGCTGTCTAGGACAAATATGTGGTCAGGTATGAGGTGGTGATACCTTGTAAACATCAAAATTGTCTATAATGGCATCAAAGCAGGTGTAAAGGTCATTGAGGAGGGTGACGATCTATGAGAGAGACATACACACACTTAAAATCTTTAGTGTCAAACTAAAAACAAAGCAGAATTAGTTTTGTGCAAGGTACCTGCAAAGGTGTGCTCTCTGCTGACAGGGCCGTGAAGCCCACGATATCACTGAAGTAAATGGTGACAGAGTCAAAAGCTTCAGCCTGCACTGTCTCACCTTTCTTCAGCTGCTCTGCCACTGAACTAAAACACACAAGAGAAATCAAGTCCTATGAGGGTTAAACAAGTGTGTAGAGGGTTTTTTTTTTTTATAGCTGATTTATTATTTGTGCAGCATGTCAGCCAACTGACTGAGGGAGGATCTGATACAGTAAAGCTTCTGCCTTGCGTTTCTCCTCCAGGTAGGCTTGAGTACGCTCCTCTACCAGCTCCTCTAGATTATTTGCATACTGCTCCATTCGAGACAAAAGATTATCCAAGATATTACTTCTGTGCTCCCTGAGAAAAGAGAATAAGAGACAGAGAAAGAGACAGGATCTGGTGAATGTTCATAATAATAAGTGAACAAAAAGTGGAATTTTATAAAATTGTTCATGAAATGACTATTTGCTCTGAGAGAAATAAATGTTACAGAAATAAGCAAACAGACAGGTGAGGCAGTATAGACAGCAAAAGGGGATAGACCTGTTCTGTTTGTGAAGTAACACACTAATATGGTTGAACTCTGGTCTGTCTGATGGCTCTTCGGCCCAACAGCGCTGCATCAGCAGACCCAATTCTTCACTGTGGGCCTGAGGGTTCAGTGATGGCCGTAGGTATGGCCATTCGCCCAGAGCTAGACGGTCCACAATCTCTATACACAAAGAAAGAAAGTGGGAGAGCAGGAATAGAGAGAGGGGAATTTTTGAGTTTAATGTAACAGATCACCCAAAAAAATTATCTTGACAATTTACTCACCGTCAAAACCCTATTTTTACATTCATATTACCCTTGCCATTATCTAACGCTCAAGTTTAAAAATACTAATAATTTAACACTGGTAAATGTAATCTTTAGCAAATATCAAAATGAAAATTCATTTTTTATACTGTTCATTATAATTTTGTGACGCCTAAATTCACCTGTAGCAATTAAAGCAACTGATTTTTGTTTTTAGTGTTTACTTTTTAATTAACTTAGACAAAATAATGACCATTTTATCAGTTATGAGTCCTGATTTTAAAGGTGCCCAAGAAAGATGTAATATAAGTCTTAGGTGTCCCTTAAATGTGTCTGTGAAGTTTCAGCTCAAAATACCCCATAGTTTTTTTTATTATTAATTTTTTTAACTGCCTATTTTGGGGCATCATTATAAACGCGCCGATTTATGCAGCGAGGCCCCTTTAAATCTTGTGCTCTCCGCCCACGGAGCTCGTGCTTGCCTTAAACAGCTTAAAAACAAAGTTTAAACAGCTAATATAACCCTCAAAATGGATCTTTACGAAGTGTTCGTCATGCAACATGTCTAATCGCTTAAGTACAGTATTTATTTGGATGTTTACATTTGATTCTGCATGAGTTTGATGGTGCTCCGTGGCTAACGGCTAATGCTACACTGTTGGAGAGATTTATAAAGAATGAAGTTGTGTTTATGAATAATACAGACTGCAAGTGTTTAAAAAATGAAAATAACGACAGTCTTGTCTGCGTGAATACAGTAAGAAACGATGGTAACTTTAACCACATTTAACAGTACATTAGCAACATGCTAACGAAACATTTAGAAAGACAATTTGCAAATATCACTAAAAATATCATGATATCATGGATCATGTCAGTTATTATTGCTCCGTCTGCCATTTTTCGCTATTTTGCTTGCTTACCTAGTCTGATGATTCAGCTGTGCACATCCAGACGTTTATACTGGCTGCCCTTGTCTAATGCCTTTCATAATGTTGGGAACATGGGCTGGCATATGCAAATATTGGGGCATACACCCCGACTGTTACGTAACAGTCAGTGTTATGTTGAGATTCGCCTATTCTTCAGAGGTCTTTTAAACAAATGAGATTTATATAAGAAGGAGGAAACAATGGAGTTTGAGACTCACTGTATGTCATTTCTGTGTACTGAACTCTTATTTAACTATGCCGAGGTAAATTCAATTTTTGAATCTAGGGCACCTTTAAATTTGGAAATTCACCCTATCTATTTTCTAAATACATGTTATTGATGTTATTGATTTTAGTGTGAATGAATGTTTTTTTTTTTTTTAATTTTTAATTCAAATGTGATAATTCACATTCAGATCTATCTCCATCCAATCAACTACTGTGAGATTAAACCAAGTGCCTGTCCAACAATTTATTCTTTTCGATAATTTGTTTCACTTTCACAATATGGAAGAAAAATTAGTCAATACTTCCATTACGTTGTAACTTTAATAAGGCATAACCAAAAGAAAAAAAGGTAACACTTTATTTTACAGTGCCGTAGTTACACGTTACTACATGTACTTACTATAGTAATAATAGTAAATTATGCATAATTAACTAACTCTAAACCAAACCCTAACCCTAACTGTAACTCTACACTACTCTACACTACATGTAGTTCATTAATAGAATTCAGTTCTTATTTGAGTAATTACAATGTAACTACGCCACTGTAAAATAAAGTGTAACCAAAAAAACAACATTTGGGTGAACTGTTCCTTTAACTTCAACAGTATCGGTAGTCTGAAAACATTTTGCCTGTCAATGCTCCTTCCTTCCTTTTCTCTCTATTATCTGTTGCATCAGGGCATTTTCCGTCTGTCTTATTCCCACAAACTCCCACAATGTTTTATCTCTGTTTTCCATCCTCTGCCTGATCTCTCTCAGCTCTATTCATCAGGCTCTTACAGCTCTGAAAGCCTAGAAGAAACGGCTGTGGGTTGTAGCACTCTAGTAAAAACCTAATTTCTCAGCTCCATCTGAGGCTTTTCACAGACAATCTGTCCTGATAAGAAACAGCTCTTCAAAGCTCAGGTCATCCTTACTGCTGCACAATTTCTTTGTGTTTGGTATTTATATGTGTGCTGGTGGTGCCAGGTTGATTGGTTGGCCAAGCATACACTAGGCCGATTGATTCACCAGTCTACAACCATAATCTTTGCCAACAGTAATCTCATCAGCAAGGTGCCCAAATGCATGCATGCCGCCTGAAGACTGATATGATCTCTTCTTCTACGTCAGTTCTGATTATAATGCTGAGATCCCAAGCTCCAGTGATGCTGACAGCACATTATCTGTGTTTGTGTGTGTGTGTACCAGAAGTCTGTTGTTCAACTAAAAACAAACATATACACACATACAGACCAATCACTTTTCAGTATTCTGAATCACACGACTAAATCAATGAATTAGATTAGAGAGGGAAAGAGAGTAAAAGAGACAAGTGTGGATGGATGTGTGTGTGTGTTTGTGTGACGAACAAATGAACATTTTAGTGTCTCTGAAAGTGATATAAAGTGACAGTGATTCATAAAGCTTTTCTTTCATTTAATGCGGATCGAAATTATAGAGGCAATGGAGACGACTGGGAATGTTACTTTAGCAACATTTTAGTAAGTCGTGATCTCCATATTTTATGGCAATTAGCAACTCTGTATAATCATACAGAATCAAAATGCAAAAGTCTGACACTATAACTGACTTCTATATACAAATTAGAGAGCTCTTCACCACCTAAGAGCTGTTCTCTGCAAAAAAAAAAAAAAAACAGAACCATAAATAGGGGATGCAATTTGTGAGAGTATTTTGGCAGGATGACAAGATAATGTCAAGTGTCTTCCTCTTCTGAAAAACTCACTGACGGCGGACCGAGAGGGGTAGTGGACTGGCAAATTAAGAGCTTGTGAGGGTGTTCTTATGCATATATAGTGTATGTGTAAAGGATCATGTTTGATGTGTCTGTAGTAAAGAGAGGATGCTAGAAAATGCATGTGTATGTGTGTGAGCACTGTGAATGGTGTCTGGTTGTGTATTTGTTGACCTCTCTGAAGAACCTGGTTCATTAGCGTCTTTCATTCCCGTCACTGTGGAGGCTCTCGAGAGTAATTTGCGTGAGTGCAGAGACGTGCATCAATATTTTGAAGCGTTTTAGAAAGAGGCAGAAAACCAAGTTTTTCATCCTTCTCAAATTGTTCAAAGGCCCCAAGAATTTTAGAGCCCAAATTTCACAGAGAAGCAAAATTAATCATATTAAAGGAATAAAATGAATGACATTATTTATTAATTAAATGGAGAACACATAAAACCAGGCTTTACCAAACTAAGGCTTTTAAGCTTTAAAAAGGATAAGAAAGTACTATAAAAGCATCAGTCCAGTTTGACTTGTGTGCAATATTTCAGATGTTCTAAAGCCAAATTACAGCTTTGTGTGAGAAACTAAATTTAAAGGCTACATAACTTGAAATCTAAACAAATTTGAAAACGCTAGACATCATATAATAGCAGAATTCGTAAATGGTTACAGAGGAAAAAATGACTGAGGATCACACACTACTTTCAAGTTGTTCCAAACACAACAAACCTGTCTTGTTGCTAGGATACGCATGACAAAAGAAAACAATCTGTTCTAAAATTGGCTCAAAATATCTTGATATATTGATATCTTCTGACTGGATGGAATCATAGTCTGAAGCTAAACCAAAGTGGGTGCACTATACACTATGCAATTTTCTGTCAAATCTGACTGGCCATTATCTGCAACTGGTTCTGACTTTCAGCTATCATAAAAAGCAAACAAGCCTCTTCAGAAAATGTGGACTAAACCGCTCGATTAATATGGATTCGTTTTCCAAACTCTTTATGAACTTTTTGAACCACCAATGGAAGGAAAATCTGACAGCATTCTGTCATCAAAAATATGTTCTGAAGATGAACAAAGTTCTTACGGGTTTGGAACGACATGCGGGTGAGTAATTAATGACAGAATTTTCATTTTGGGGTGAACAAACTCTTTAAATTTCATTCCATTTTTCATAACAAACCTATAAAATGACCAGAGGACTTACAATATAGTTATATGGATGAGTCAGATAGATGATACTTTTACATCCTATATAAAGCTTGAAAGAATTGTATAGCTCCAGACCTGTACAACTTTCTTTCTTCTGTGGAACACGCACAAAAAATATATTTTAAAGAATGTTTCAGCTGTTTTTATCCATACAGTGAGTCACTGAGGGCCAAAACAACACTGACTTGGGCAAAAAAAAAAAAAAAAAAACATTTTCCAAAATGCTCCACTGAAAGTCATAAAGGTTTGAAACTAAATGAGGGTGTGTAAATGTTTAAGCTTCAGGATTTAATGTCGAAAACAGGATGGAGACAGGTAGGCCTAGGCTAATTGTGTAATATATGACACATGGATTGGCAAGATTTGATCTCTGACCTTTGGGGCTTAGCGAGTCTCCCTCCAGGTAAAAGACTCCTCTGCGCAGAGCCACTTCCTGAAGTATGATGCCAAAACTGTAGATGTCGGCCTTTTGCGTGCCTCCTGGAGGAAAGCACTTCAATCTCAACAGCTCTGGAGCTGTCCACAGCTTACCTACACACAGGCATATGCAGATGCACACAGAGACAGACAGGGGACTGACAGTGAACAACAGAGACCGTGACTGAGGTTTGTATGCATGCTTGTTGTGGAAAATGCAGCCATGTGAGTCAATTTGACATGAATTGACGAAGACGAAAGGTCACATGACTGACGTGCATAATAAGAGTGTGCGTCCTCCGTGTCTGACTCTGTCCTGATGCTGGACAGCCCATAGTCAGTGATCTTTAGCACAAAACGATTGTCAACCACACAGTTGGATGACTTCAAGTTGCCATGGGATACAATCACACTGTTATGAAGGAAAGCCATGCCCTGAGGGGAGAGAAAGATTGGAAAGTATGAAAGAAAGCAAGAGGGTAGGTATGGAGCAAAATTATAGAAAATGGAAAGTTATCATAGAAAATAAATGCATGAACACTTAAAGGGTTAGTTCACCCAAAAATAAAATTAAAAAAAAGTCATCAACTAGTCACCCTCATGTTGTTCCAAACCTATAAGTCTTGCGTTCATCTTCTAAACACAAATGAAGATATTTTGATGAAATCTGAGAGATTTCTGTCTTTCCATTGACAGTCCATGCAACTACCACCTTGTCGATTCAAAAAGTTCATAAAGAGATCGTAAAACTAACCCATATGAACTGAATGGTTTAGTCCTAATTTTCTGAAGAGACGGGATCGCTTTTGTATGATGAAGAGACTGAATTTAGGCTTTTATTCACATATAAACATTGATCAGTGAACATAAACAGAAGCTAAACTGTACTTGCCTGATGCACCAGAAAAAAAAACCTCAGTGATTCTTGAGGAAACTCAAACGTGCTGTGTGACACACGAGATAACGAACCTCACTTGTTCTCGCACATCAAGCAAGCGCATGCTTCCGTTTACATTTACTGTATCTGATATGTGCACTGAAGAATGTTTATAGGTGAATAAATGCCTAAATTAAATCTTTTCATCATATAAAGCGATCATGTATCTTTAGAAAATTTGGACTAAACTCCATTCATATGGATTAGTTATGATCTCTTTATGAACTTTTTGAAGCATCAAAATGTAGTTGCGTGGACTGTCAATGTAGGGACAAAAGTCTATCAGATTTCATTAAAATATCTCCATTTATTTTTCGAAGATGAACAAAAGTCTTACGGGTTTGGAACGTCATGAGGGTGAGTAAATGATGACCGAATTTTCTGTCATTTTTTAAAGTACGAAGAGGGGCCTCTACCTTTACTATGTCACTGACTAGTGAATATTTGAACATCCAGTCTAGTGTGATGCTTTCATTCTCCAAAACATCCTGTACGCAGATGCAGAAAAAGATACATACATATAAAGCCCAAAAAGTATTTAGATTCAAGGCAAACTTAATAATGCAGTGGTTCTCAACTGAGGGCTGGGGCCCACTAGGGAGCCTCAACAAACCTCCAAGGGGGCTTCAAGATGAATTAAAATTATTTAAATAGTATGAAAATAAGATAAACAACTAAAAATCAAGATACTTGGTATTAGTTGGAAACAGAATTGTTTCTGTAAGGGTTAAGTTTAGGGTTAGAGGATAGAAAACATCATTAGCATAGTATGTCAATAAGCCCCTACAATGACAGAATCATGCGTCTGTACCTGTAGGCTGCCTCGAGGGCAGTATTCTGTGACAATGCAGATATTGGGCGGGTCGATGCAGGCGCCAATAAAACGGGTCAAATGCTCATTCTGCACATCTCTCATCTGGAGAACAAACATGCACTGTTATTCATAATTCACAGTATATCTCTACAAACATTTATAAACGAAACACTTCACTTATTGTTGGCATTCAATGAACCTACAGTACCATTTAAAAAGTTTAGGGTCAGTAAGATTACTCCATTCTTCAGAAATCATTCTGGTTTGGTGCTCAGGAAACATTTCTTATCATTATCAATGATGAAATTGTAGCTGCTTAATGTTTTTATGGAAACCATGATCATTTTTGATGATTCTTTGATAAACAGAAAGTTCAAAAGAAAAACAATTCTTTGCTGTTACTTTTGATCAAAAATAAAAGTATACATTTCTTAAAAAAAAAAAAAAAAAAATCATACTCAACCCAAACCTTTAAATGGTAGTGTATTTGTAATAATTATAATCCGATTAGCAGAATAATCTACTTTTAGAACACTTTTAGAACTTTTAACAGCATGACACACTCACATGCTTCAGTTCAAACAACACTTTCCTCGTTAACTCGATGCGCTTTCTGTTGATGTATTTAATGGCTACAATGTTTCCCTGGGAAAAAATTGACACATGTGTTATGTTTGCAGTAGGTAGCATTCGTGCATTTTGAGGTTCTAACAAGCATTTAAAGGTGCCCTAGAATCAAAAATTGAATTTACCTTGGCATAGTTGAATAACAAGAGTTAAGTACATGACATACAGTGAGTCTCAAACTCCATTGATCCTCCTTCTTATATAAATCTCACTTGTTTAAAAGACCTCTGAAGAACAGGCGAATCTCAACATAACACCGATATAACAAAACACTGTTACGTAACGGTCGGGATCATTAATATGTACGCCCCCAATATTTGCATATGCCAGCTCATGTTCAAGACGTTACACAAGGGCAGGACGTCTGGATGTGCACAGCTGAATCATCAGACTAGGTAAGCAAGCAAGAACAATAGCGAAAAATGGCAGATGGAGCAATAATAACTGACATGATCCATGATAACATGATGTTTTTAGTGATATTTGTAAATTGTCTTTCTAAATGTTTTGTTAGCATGTTGCTAATGTACTGTTAAATGTGGTTAAAGTTACCATCGCTTCTTATTGTATTCACGGAGACAAGAGCCGTCACTATTTTCATTATTAAACACTTGCAATCTGTATAATGCATAAACATCTTCATTCTTTATAAATCTCTCCAACAGTGTGTAATGTTAGCTTTAGCCATGAAGCACAGCCTCAAACTCATTCAGAATCAAATGTAAACATCCAAATAAATACAATACTCACAGAAATCCGACGCATGCATGCAGTATGCACGACGAACATCTTGTAAAGATCATTTGAGTGTTATATTAGCTGTGTGAACTTTGTTAATGCACTGTATTATAGGCAAGAGCTCAGGGGGCAGGGAGCGCGCGATTTAAAAGGGCCGCAGCCTGAATCGGTGCATAGTTAATGATGTACCCAAAATAGGTAGTTGAAAAATGTATTAAAAAAAATCTATGGGGTATTTTGAGCTGAAACTTCACAGAAACATTCAGGGGACACCTTAGACTTATATTACATCTTGTGAAAACTGGTTCTAAGGCACCTTTAAATGGTAAATCTGTACTGTTAAAATACTGTTAAAGCATTTAATGTAGGTTAATGTAAATTACAACTCATACATTTTTAACATTTCAACATGTATAAATCAACATTTTAAAATGTATGATAAACAAAAATAAACTGGCAATTAAATAAATATTTCTAAATTATCATTAACCTATTAAAAATTAATAAATGCTGTAAATAATGTTGTTCATTGTTAGTTCATAATACCAAATGTTACCAAATTGAAGGGTTACTATGTAAACATTTAAAGAGAGCTTATCAGAAAGATACCTTAAAGTAGCCAGTTTTAGCGAACAGCTGGAAATTACCATCAGCTGTCAGCAGTGATCCATAGTTTGAACCTCTCTGTAGAGAATGAGAGAGAACAACTGATATAATTACGATAATAAGCATAATAAATAATCAAATCAAATTAATATTAAATGGAAAACCAGAGAGCTGGAAAAGACATTTGAGAAATATGAGTGTGCACTAGTATGTAGTATGTACTGTATCTGTGTTTTACTAGAGAGAGTGTAAGTTTGCTGCCGGTGCTTCTCATGGCCTTTTCCAGATTGCTCATCTGAATGTCATCCCAAGAGATCCTCCATAACTGAGCGACCAACTCCTTCTCCAGCTTCAGCCTTCTGTATGTATATATAGTAGGTGTTTTAGACAAGGTCATATTTGTAGAATAGAATCAGAAGAACCAACATTTATAAATGATTGATTAGGTATCAGGTATCAAAATAATCTTGTTTGCTCTCACCTGTATATAAACACGGTCACAGTGAAGATGATGACAAAGATGAGGAAAAGCACAATGGAAATCATCTGTTGCACTGTGAATGTTGCTAAAAGGAAAGAGGGAAAGTGATGGCAATTGAGAGGTGTATAAGCAGTTTGACTGCAAAACTAGTGTAAGTTACCTACATGGACGACAGGCAGGATTCTCGTTCTTAAAGCCGCATTTAGGCACATCCAAGGGAATGTTACCACCTGGCCACTGGATGGTCATCCCAGGAAGAATCTTCATCTGCTTCTGAGTGCCGTTATACACCGCCACAATCTGCAGCACAACATGAAGTAATCAATAAGAGAACAAACAGTCCAGATAGAGATGGATTATTTTATTCATATGATTCAATAAATTCAAAATCTAAAATGGAAGGAAAACAGCAGTGTTCAATGTTAGACTTGTTGCAATACCTTGAGGACCCAAAATCCCATCAAAATTGAATTTTGTTTTGGTTTTTAGTTCATGTCTAGTTCATTAGGATTAGTATGAATACTTTATTTCATTAAATCTGTCAAAGGAGACAGCAAAGATATTTATAGGGCAAATTCCAAACTGCGTTTTTTTATGTTAACAGCAATAATAAGAAACTTCTGTTGTAAGAACAGCTAATGCTGCGTTGTCATGGGAACATCCCAGGTGAAGATGAGGAAATTCATTTGTTTTTCATTGCTCACTTTGCCAAGTGCATTCCAAATGGCTATGTAATGACACACAAGTGCCCTGCTCATTCCAAAGTCCCCACTTCAAGGGCTCTGCCCTTCAAAACGAGTAGGGCATAGGGATGCTCACTTCCATTTGGAATTTGCCCATAACGTTACAAAAGATTTTTATTTTAAATAAATGCTGTCCTTTTGACCTTTCTATTCATCAAAGAACGCTGAAACAAATGCATGACTTCCACAAAAATATGAAGAAGCTTTTCAACACTGATTATAATAATAAATATTTTTTGAGCAACAACACTGATAATAATAATAAATGTTTTTTGAGCAACAAATCATCATATTATAATGATTTCTAAAGGATTGTGTGACACTGAAGGCTGGAATAATGGCTGCTGAAAATTCAGCTTTGCCATTAGAGGAATACATTTTAAAAATATATTAAAATAGAAAACATTTTAACATTTCAATATATTACTGTTTTTGCTGTATTTGATGAAACAATATAAACAAAAAATCAATTTCACACTTCTAAGAGCCCTCAAAACATTTGGCACTGCTAAAACATCTAGTATAATATAATGTAATTTTAAAAATTACTGGCAAAAATTATTCCATTTGAATACACTGGTAGTTTTCAATGGCTTTCAGTGGTGAAAGATGTTTTTTGTGTCCAGATGGTTTAGTTATGGCATCTACCAGCCTGAGCTATAATCTTGACCTCCTTGACGTCAACAAGGATAAAAAAAAAACTGCACTTGTCAAGCGAATTCTTTGACTTTCACAGATAGCAAAAGCAAAATGTTAAAATGAAAAATTTAGGGAAACAATTACAAGGACAAGCTTCATTCAGAAAGCAGCTGAGATCTTTAATATCTTTTCAGCATCTATCCTGTACACACTCACACAAACAAAAAACATTCCCCTGACTGAATATGTATCCTATAATTAACCTCTCTACAGCCTGGCCTCCCAATTACCAATCAAGTGTCTTTCAGAAAGGAGAGAGAGTGTGTGTGTGTGTGTGTGTGTGTGTAGGTGTGTGTGTGTGTGTGTGTGTATGTATGTACTCTGGTTTTAAATTTATACTACCAATCTGCCCCTTGTTTTTGATATTCAGGTGTTATATTCTAATTCATTAGCCTGCAACAAAGGCAAAACTGTTTGGATGACACACGCATATCTGCTGTAAGAAAAATGTGATTGCATTTCATCCATCTATTACTAACAGAAGCATCATTGCTATTCGAAGTAAGGTATATATATATAATGAATTAACCACGTGCGCCTCTGAAAAATAATGAAAATTTCCCCCTGACTAAAACTTGATAATATCAATAAGAAACAGACAAATGAGAAAGCTGTGAGACAAAATGAATATGCAATTATCACAAACCTGAAAGTCACTGCTCGTGTCATTCATGTCCCACAAGGCGAAATCAGTCTCTCTGTCTCCATTCTCATCAATCTGCACCAGACCAGTGACACCTGGGAAAACCAAGAGACAAAGTGCTTGTTATAGAGCTCACTGCAAAAACCAACACCAGAACACTAAAGAAACATTAGCTTTGATAAAGTGAAGTGTAAACTTCGACCTACTCAAAGTTCATGACCTGCCTGGCCATCATTTGCAGCTGAATTTAAAGTTCAGAAGTAGTCCCAGCACTCAAATGACAATCTAAACAAAATGATCCCCTCAAATGATGTACATCTTTTATGGAAGAGTTAATATAATTGCTTTAAGAAAAACAAAAACAAGAGCTTAACATTTTAGTTTTTAAACTCTTTGAAACTTTACTTCCATTATAAGTGCCTTTTTATATTCAATTTAAAAAACAAAACTAATATTAACGTGGGTCCTAAAGATGTCACCTGATCATAACGCTTCTTTTTTCATTGATAATCATCTGACCTCTTTTGAAATGTCTCTCAGCCACCACTCTTTCTACAGTCTTTCTTCAAATCCCCCTTTAAATCAATCTCTCTCCTCCCCCATCATGAGTGTATGCGCCCCCTACTGCTTATTGGCTACAAGTGTGTCGTGGTGCTCGGTCTGATCCACTTTCAACAGCATTTCTTCGAAATCGCTTACTGCACCTTTAAGGGAGCAATAATTCTGCAAACACAGTGAGTATCAACCACGTTATGGTCATTCATAATGATTATAATCACACAGTAAATCAATCCGTACACAGTTTGTGTATGTGAGTGTTCAATCAAATGTAATTGAGTCTCTTAAAAAGCTTCCGGTTGTGCCCAGTGGTCCCATCTTCCGATGAGGGTCAGGTGCGGGCTGTAATTTCCTGTGGAGGCCACTCACCTCTTTAAATGGGCTACAGATAGACGCCGAGTCCAGCTCAGAGGAAACACACAATGACATTTAGACTGATATGAAAAGCTTAAGCGTTATCAGACTGGAAATGTCAAAGCCATTGGAGAGAGGGAGAGAAGGAGAGAGAGATGTCCTCACATCGGTTGATGATAAGGATAGTTTTAATAGGCCTACATGATCTATAAAAGGAATGGATGCACACAGACAGTGAACAGGGACTGCTTGTGCAAATTGTATTCAGATTGTGAGGAATGTTTTGCCACATATTTCCCTTTGGAGGACAAAGGGAAATATCTCTGAACACTGCCACTCTTGCCAATGTGCTCTCAGAGGAAATGCAGACTAAATTCTGAAGGATATTAAAGAAATTTCTGCTCATACATTTTACATTCAACATAAGAGTGTTATGAATGGAAGTATAATGTTAGTTGGAGTAATCTGAATTGAAGACAGGCAATTTATTGTAGTGTAATGACTTAATCAGCAGGAAGAACAGGAAACTAATTGAGTACAGCATGTCAGTATGACAGTATAAATGGAAGATGGGTGCTGAATGAAGTCTTGAATAAAGTCAAAGTGAAAAGGCATCTTTCATATCACCTATGAGGTTGACATCTGTTTTCATGCCTTGGAAATTTAGTTATCTACCTGGATAATATAGATAAGGTTTTGTCTAAATTGTGAGAATAACTGGAAGCATCAGAAAGAACAGACTGAAAATCACTAACCAAACCATGAAGTTTTTGCATTGTATGCCAGAATTTTTCAACAAAGGTATAGAGTATTTATGAAAATACTTGAAAAAAAAAAAAAAGCAAAATGTTTTTGAAAATAGTTTTAGATATAAAAGTATAATAGTCTCAGCCTCAGCCATCATGCCCATGGACCGTTGGCTGAACGTCTGATGCATATGGCACACTTATCTGGAAACACTTCAGGATTTTCGAAGTCGTCATCTGGTTGGTGGATTTCTACAGGATGTCGGGGAGACGTGTGTGTCACATTCTTTAACGTTCCTGTGACAACAAACCCCCTTGTGGGAGAACAAAACGGTCATGTTTACAACTGTGACTATGAGCACTTACCAGGATCAACTAAACACTGGATTTTCAAAAGCGGCTCCATTATTGCAGTAAACTTGCACAACGTTCTTAAATAAATAATTTATTAGATGCATGCCGGTCTGGTATAGAGTACCTCATGGATGACGCATTTTTGTAGGCCAACCCGGAAGTTAGCGGCGCACGGGTTCCCTCGGTTTTAAGCCTATGCATTTTTCCCATAGACTTTTGGAAAATCGCAGAAAATAAGCTCTGTGTTTAACAAAGGGTTATGACACTTACACGTTTTGTCTATCAAGATAATCTTTACATGTTAAAACAACAAAAATACATTTTGAAGCCTAAATAAAGTCGTCAGATATAAAAAGCTAACAGTAGGCTATAAACGGACTACAACACACCATGGTCCTAGGTCAACGTCACCACCAAGCTTCCTCAAACTTTATTTAAAAAACAACTTTATTTAAAAACATGCTCGCTGATTATGATCTGCACTGTGTATGAATACTTATCCACTTTTTCATGAGAAATGCTGTCCAAATGTCCTGTTTGTCATGATTACGTCTAAAGTACCCGCCAAAGAAAGTAGTCCCTTTTAGCAATTTGTTAGCAACCGCCGTTTTTAAGACACAGTAAAGGTTTAAAAAAATCACAAGCGGGTTATAACTGGTGTGTTTTATGTCATAGATCAAAACGTGAAAATATTTAGAGGCTTTGTTAACCACAGACCTTATTTCAGGCGATTTAGCAAAAACCCATTAAAAAAACCCATAGACTTTACGGCGTTGGAATCGCTTCTGGGTTTTGCCTACAAAAATGTGTCATCCCTGAGGTACTCTATAGAATCCAGACCTTCTGCCGTCAGTCTGAAGGTCTGTCTACGCGGGACTAAATAATCATGTTGCAGCTAAGTATTTCAGATCAATTACCGATTTATCTAATAATCACAAAATTAAAATGATGGTACTTTAACAACACAAGGATAATTTATGTACAATACATTCATATCAAAGATTAAAAATATTAATTACAAATAACAAAACATGAAAAGATAATTAGTTCTAAAAAACTAATAAAGGTGTATGAAAATAATAAGCAATGGGCAGATTGTACCCATATTCGACCCATTGAGTCTGTCTCTTTCTGAGCCAGCTATATGGGACAATGTAACAGAACTATGTACTCAATAGATCTGAAAAGGATTTCATTACCTTTATAATAAAGATGAATGATTTTAAAAATCAACTGAAGAGAGTCTATTTCCATTTTCAAAGGTCATATAAAAGGCAGAAAAGCATGTAGAACATTCCGTGCTTCCTGTCTATTCAGTGACTTTATACTGCTGTGTAACCCTTGTGCACTCAAGTTTGTAGTGCAGTCTTTCTAATTTCCGTTTTTGGGGCAGCTGCTGTTAAAGATGTCTGAATGAGCATCTTAATTTTTACAGAGATCTAATTGCAATCAGCAGCCAAATAAGTCATTCTGATAAATATGAATTTCACACATTCTGTATAGCCTAAAAATCTCTTCTGTGAGTGATGTTTTGCTATTACGGCATGATTGAGAACATTTTGAATAAATGTCTTAAGGTTAAGACACATTGTAAAGGGAACCTTGTTTTGGGGGTCTACTAGAATAGGTTTTCATGCTTGAACGGTTATTTTTCACATATTTTACATTACTGCAGCAATCCTATCATCCCAGTCTATAATGCTCTGTTTAGTTTCTGTCTCTATGAAGCTTTCCGAAAAGCGCAATGTGCTCTGATTGGTCAGCTGGACCAGCTTGTTGTGATTGGTCAACCGCTTTGAGCGTGTTTTGGAAATGTCACCATAACTGTGAGTTTCAACACACTACTAACACAACTCAGATGTGAAAATGTGAAAGAATTTTTTTTTTTTACTTAATTGATGATGATAATAACTGTTTTGTTTTACATTTTATTCTCCCCACTGTTTTAAAAACCAAATTTATTTAGAGAAGGACAACTACAGGAAAAGCTACCATGCCTGAATGAGTCTGGTGGTGGTCTATCACATTCAGACCAATAGCTTAGGTCACCCACCAGGAACACACCTGGCAGTGTGTGGGTGGGCAAACCAACCATATAAGTAACCATCTTTTACTTGAAGCAGATCCCATGGCAACAGGACACCTGCTGATTTCAGAATAATGTGAGTGAAGTCAAATACTGTAGATTGGGATCAAATAAAACGGAAGGTGGTGGAAGAAGGCATGAGTGAATGGATTGGTGATAATAGAAGAAATCTCTTAAATGCTTCTAAAATGGCATTTTCTCTCTAATGGGTTATGTTGAAAAAAATAAAGGAGATAGGCCACATGACACTTGAGTTTGAGTTCTCTCAAGAATTGTCCTTTGTAATGCCAACTTGAATTTGTTTGTTTGACTGAATGCCAAATGCATCCTTTAGCCAAGAGACAGCAACAACAGATCTTTTGTTAATTAAAATTTCCAATTAAAATAAAAGGGAACTTTGATTTGTCATTGTCATGCAGAGTTTGCTTCTAAAACAGAGAAAAACTCCCATATCTGTTTGTCTCTAAAAGGTAGGACTTCTTTCAACATGAAAATGTTTCATTTAGGAGTTTCAACAGACCCTCAGCGCTTAACACATAAAAAAATGAGCTCTGAACATCAACAAATGACAAGAAACTAATAGTGAGGACAAAAACAACAGCAACAGCATTAATAAGCAAGCAGTAAAACAACAATCCTATGACAGTAATTATAATTTATTTGTATCACAATGCATGCTGGGAACAAACCAAAGCGTTCATTAGAATGTATGATTTGAGAATCATAACAAAGAGCATCTTGTGCTTTAATGAAAGTAAAAAAAAAAAAAAAAAAACTTTAACAGTTCACATGCATAATGCCACAAATGTTTTTATTTGATTAGTGACCAAAAATAGTGCAAAATATTGCATATTTCTTTTTCATTTTATGCAGTAACTTTGTATACTTTTTATTTTCCCATATGCAACTTTATTTTATTTTTATTTTATTTTTTTAAATCAGATGTTCAATATAGTCTCAGAGTTTTGGTCCCAACTGTACAAAGGCTTGTTTCATGGACAGTGCTTGTTAATATAAATAGATGGGTAAAATTGCTGGTGGAACTAGCATCTGTATCTACCTTATTGAAGGATTTTTGTGAAACTAGCTAAAAACATTTTTTTTTTTAATTCTGTGAAAGGTTAAAAAAGCACTGGAATATGTTGACAGATATGTTATATGTTGACGGTGTTTTATGAAGGATGTGATACAGCAAGGGACAATGAACACTATATGATCAATTAAAACTTAAACAACTGTGAAAAAAGAACCTTGGGGCTCCATGTCCTTCAGACACTTCATCACCATTCACAGGGAAACAGCTCAAAAAGAGTGAATGAGTTATAAGAAGGAGGGAGGGGGAGAAGAACAGGTGGAAGGACAGAGGTACAACAGATGCATGGAATTAAAGGCACAATATTGAAAGAGAGAAAGAGAGACTGACAAAGGGTATGTCTCAATCAGCTCCCTAGCTTCCCTAGGTTGTGAATCAGTATATCGTGTACACTAATTTGGGCACTGGTAAGGACAGTTAAAACCCTGGCTCACTACACATTGGGACACTGATGACTATTTCCAGCGACGTGACAACGTACTCATTGTAAAATGTCACTAATGGTATTTATGAACAACAGAAGAACAGATATCTTTCAGACATTATGTTTTAATGTTATTTAAAGTAGATTATGATAAACGCTTTGCTTGTTACATATACATGAAACATTTCAGTCGTAAATAAATTATGTTAGCCAGATTACGTTTCTTACCCATCTAGCGATGTATGCTTATGCAGACATATAAATAAACAATGGTTTGTATTGTAAAAAACATCTATTGCGTGTCATTATGTGTAGGGAGTTGGCTCAAGTAATTTATGTTTCATGCTTCAGAACTTCCACTAAGGGAAGATACTGAACATTGATGCTCCCTGGTTTTCACGGTGAATTGTGGGACTTTTGAGGGAATGTTTCAGTGCACTGGAAGGATTTTGCGATTGAGACAGCCATTAAAATGGCTGACTCTCTGATCAGTGCCCTGACTACTGAACTAGGGAACTGATTGAGATGTACCCCAAATGTCTGTACTATAAGCATATTAGAGTTAGGAGGAGAAAACACTGCCAAAATCCATAGAAACTATTAAGGGATGAGGAATCAGTAAATGAGTCTGGGTAAGTTTGGTGAGAGAGAAGACATTATGTAAAATGGCGTGGCAGAAAAGCAGTTGGAGCATGTTGACTCTGATGCACATTGAAATTAATTGCATTATATACACACACACACACAATTATATTAGATTAGCGAGGCAAATGAACACAAAAGACATTATGAAAGGTGTCTTAAATCAACATATTGTTATATTTCCATATCATTAAACTTAAGTCTATCAATAGTTCACATCAATCCTTCAACAGAATTTGTCAGTCTGTCTGAAACAAACTATGGGGCCATTCAACCAGATTGATTAATTGCATGATTTTTTACCCTGTTATTTTTTACTTTATAATTAATCACACTGAATTAACATATTTAATTGACAGCCCTACTAACATGCAGACAGACCTAAGGGCTTACATTTACATAAAGACTGTATACACAACCTTAAATGGTAACACATTCCAATCCATGTACACAATAAATCTACTTAAAGGCACAAAACACTACTGATATGAATGCAGTTCTCTCTAGTATTTCAGCTCTACAAAGGAACCTTACTGTAGGATATCGAGGTTTTGCATGAACCATCATATTGTGATTGATTAATTAAAGGTGCTCTCAGTGATCCTGGGTGAAGTAACTTCCTGATGACGTTCGAAGTGTTGTCAAACAAAACAGAGGCTATCCAGACCTTCCCTCCTCCTCCTCCTCCCCCTCCCCTCCGTGCTTCCTGAACGCGCATTTAAAATTATTCTTGTCGTTTATTGGTTGGAGCATGTTTATTATGTTTCGTGGTCCAGGCTGCACCAGTTTGTTTTTATTGCCGTTTTCGGAGCTTGTGGCGACTACAGATACCGCATTTTTTTACAGTGTGTTCAGGGGACAGGCAGCTAGCAGATAGTGAGGAGATGTTTGCTGTATGTGACAAAAAATGTTTTGGCCTAAAAACGCAGGAATACACTTAGAGCACCTTCAATATGCATTTTTAAATAGGCAGCTGAGTGTCATCTGCAAAATGTTTGTGTGAGTGTCTGCACACGTGCGACTGCTTTTCTTTTCCTAAACCTGAAATTATAGAAGTCACATGATAATTCTGGAAAAAAGTGCGTCATCAGATACATCTCTGCAGTCAGCTTCTGTTTGTAGAGGGTCTGTAATGCCAGACTTTTTGCTGCAGGGCAGATTCATACATATTCTGTTTAACTGATAGAAATCAAACTGTACCTGGCACAGACAGAAGCCTGTTTCTCTTTCTTAATGATTAATTAAGCTGGAATAAAGCTTTTTTAAGTGCCTCCCTGAAATAAATTAATTATTTTTTCTAATGTAATAACAATATATATATATATATATATATATATATATATATATATATATATATATATATATATATATATATATATATATATATATATATATATATATATATATATATATATATATATATATATATATATATATATATATATATATATATATATATATATATATATATATATATATATATATATATATATATATATATATATATATATATATTTTTTTTTTTTGCATACTTAAAATGTACTGGAGAAGCAACACATAAAAAAAGCATTTAATGTCAAAATTAATTGAGATCAGCATAAAACTTGATCTTAATAATGACGGGTTCAAGGAGAGGAAAAAAATAGCAAATGAGAAAACTCTCTTTTTGTTACACAGCATAAAATGTAAATGTAGCAAACTCATGAAAACACTTAAAAAAAAATCACTTTGCCCTTCATAGTTCCTGTAGTGATGATGGAACCATGATATTTTTTGTTTAGATCATTTAGCTAAACACACAAAATATTGCTGACAAAAAAAAAGTCTCAACCAACCTCAATTCAATCCACATAACACAACCTAACCACCATTAGAAGGTAAAAAGAATGTTTATGATGCACTGAACATTTTCAAAATATCTGACCTTCAGCCAGAGACATTAACATAACTTTTCTCAGCAATCCCAATTGACCAAAGTGTTAGACAAGAAAGACATTTGTGCAGGATTCGAACTCTACAGAAGAGAGGAGAAAAGGCCAGAGATATGCTTCTGTCTTTAGTGGACATGAATCGCTTTTGAAGCTTTGTAATTTAACGTTATTTAACATGAATCACCATCACATGACACTATAGTCTATGTGGAAAAATACATGCAAATAAATAAATAAATAAAAAGATGCAGAACGTCATGGACCTGCCATTGATAAAAGATCAGCATCATGATCTAATTACTCACTCAAAAAGCACTGTTTGAGGATTTGTGTTTCATATTTTGGTTGCTATGAAAGACAAATCCTTAGCTTATAACTGGATTATGTGCTCACCATAATATGTCCGGTTCCACATTCTCTTTGTGACAGACTCTCCTGAAGGTCGATCGTGTCCCTCTGAAAGACTCTCATTTAGAGCGTTGCAGTACAACATCAGACCATCATAGAAACCACCCGAAATGATGTTCATCTGAAAGAATCAAATACCCACATAAGAGAATACATATAGGATCGAAAAAGTCATAATCATCACTTTCAGGCTCTTCAAAGACTGTACGATTATTTTTCAAGTCAAGTCACATTTATTTATATAGCGCTTTATACAAAGCATTTGTATTTTCAAAGCAGCTTAAAGGGATAAACAGAAAAATAATGATTCAGTGATACAAATAGAGTTCAATTCTGCTGTAAAGCATCTCTAAATAGTGTCATTTTACAGCTTAGATCAGTTCAGTTTTGATTCACTTCCATTTATTAACGGTGTAAAAACACAAAACAATGATTGTCCAGTTCATTTCAGTTCTCATCCATTAGTGTCAGTACAGTCAAATCAATAATATTGCTGAATATTATGTCACCATTTTTTTTTATTTACATAAAACCTAATTTCCTATGTGCATTACAAATCAGTGTTCACTGTTCAGCTTCCAGAGTGAATCAAGCTGGTACTGATGGACATGTTAGATTGATTTTCTCGAAACACATCCTACTTATTATCCTGTTGGTTTTTTGAATACACCTGATCTGATCTGAATCCATCACCAAACATTTGTCAAAAAAGGAAAAATAAAAGACAGACTGTGTGAGGCACAGTCTAAGTGATTCATCTCTTAATCTTTTGTCCCGATCCATTCAAACCATTTTACCCCCGCAGAGATTCATTTACATGTAAATGAACAGAACTGATGAGGGAGTTGCTTTTTTTGAGGGACACAGTCACTGGATAGAGTTTTTTCTTTTCATATTTCATCTCACTCAAGCCCTGTCACTTTCTGTATGTGAACTGGGATCCAGAAAAACACTCAAAGATGATCTCTGAAGCAAATCTCTCATTTAGAATCCACACTGCGGGGAAAATCCACAAAGCCTCATACAAATTAAGACAGATGTGCTTATACGGCTAGTTCAACTAGGACAGAACAGTGATAAATAGAGTTCCTCTCAGGAGCAAACCCTGGTGTTAAATACCCCATGAAAAACCCTGTTTTCTCTCCTGATCTGTATAAATGTGTCTTTATGCATGTTGTTTTGAGATGCACCGTGGAAAAAAAAGATCATATTGAGTTGAATTTGTTAAATTGAACTAAATGACCTGTCTACATGCCTATTATATGCACTCTATTCTCTTAAATACAATAAGCAGCACACACGTCAACAGACAAATGCATCATACAGAATACATTTAAATCCATGAACTTTAGTCTCCTGATAGATGCAGTGCAGCTTAAACTGTTTGACCTGAAAACTGCAGGTGTATGTCACATTAATTTCATATTCTGGGCCTCAAACACACACACACACACACACACACACAGCAAATAATTATGTTCAACCTTTACTGTTTGAAGAGAAAGAGAGCAAAAGTGCATTGCATCCTGTTTTTTTTTTTTTTTTTTTTTTTGTGCATTATTGAGTGAATAGATGACTATTATTAAAAAAAAAAAAAAGTAAACACACATAATGCACTTTGGCTGAAAAAAACATTCATTTATTCACTTTGAGGAAGAAGGTCTCTTCAAGCACTTTATGAAAGAAGTCTGGCTGTAATGAAAGCACATAGAGCTTCTAACCAGATAAGAGAATAAAGAAATAAATAGTAATTGCAAGGGAAAGAAAAGATGGAGAGCACAGTAGAGTCTTGGCAGAATAGGCATAATAACAAAATAATGAAAAATGAGAAGATAAGGATAAATCACTTCACAATGATCTTCTTACCAAAGAATCCTCCACTGTGAAGTTGAACATCCGTTTGGCATCCGATTTTAGATGAGTGACAAACTCTTTGTACTCCTGATTCTGCGGCTCTAGGTAGGTCAGAATCTTCACACTCTGAAAAATATACAAAAAAAATACACAAATTAATTTACCCTATATAAGAGGCAAATATCGAATCTAAAAAATATATCAAACATATATAAGTAATTATCCTCAGAAATATTTAGGGAGGAAATCACTAAGAATTAGATGAGCTGCTAATATCTGTAAAATCTAAAAGCCTAACAAACAATCTTTGTCCCTGAGAAAATCCTTTTCAATGTTAGGAAAATAGACTTTTGACTTTTCCCTCTTTCTCATTACAAATTAATAGCAATATCATTATTATGGACAGTATTCTGGTACATATCCTTATTATTAGATTCAATACTAATGATTAATATACAGTAGGTACTTAGATATGAGTTGTGTGGGGTTTTTTTCTGTTATTTAGTTCTGGTTTTGCAAAAGAAAATGAAAAATGAAAGCTGTAATGTTATGTATAAAAAAATCTTGGTAACACTACGTAAAGTTTTCATTTCAACTAAATTACATAACATGAACTAAGAATAAACAATACTTCTACAGCATTTATTAATCTTTATCTTAATGAATTTACAAATACATTTTTAAGATCTAAAGTTGTATTTGTTAACATTACTTAATGCACTGTGAACTAAATATGAACATTTTTATTAACCAACATTAACAAAGATTAATATATGTTGTAAAAATATACTGATCATTGATAGTTAATGCATAAACTAATGTTAACAAATGAGACCTTATTGTATAGTGTTACCCAAATCTTTAACAGCTTCTTTTCTTGACTGACTGAAGTATTTCTCTTATAATAATGGCATACATAATGTTCCATACATATGAATAGTTTTAATTTGGTCAGGTAGGAAAAATTTTTAGTTCTGGGGGAAAAAAGAAGATGTTGTAGGACAAAATATGTATTATATGACCAAATGTGTATTTATATCATGCAACTTCAATAAAAAAAAAAGTTTGTTTTTAATGTTGTGTGCAATCATTATCTGTAATCTACCAAAGCTAAGCTCCAATGAGCATCAGCATGTCTTGAATCTGCTGTGCGTGGTTTCATCAGCGGGTACTGAGTGTTGGAGTTCAGGCATTTCTCACGCTCTGCAGAGAAACTCTTCCACTCTCAAAACAGGCGGCTGTTATCACAGTAGGGGCTGGTGACTGTGGTTCTGTGACACCAACCAAATCTAGAGTGACCTGCAGAGCTTTTGATAAGAATAAGACTCAGATTTTGAGCCCCCTGAGGCATAACGGTGATTGTTTTGTGTTAAAGGGGGTTTAAATAAAATGCTTTGTTATTCTGTCACCATACAGACTAAAAAGCAAGGCTCTTTTTAAAGTTCAGGAGATGAGACAAGAATTCTGATGAAAAAGCTTTATAAAACTTCATAACTGTCCCTCTTCTTCTCCTCTTATCATAATCATAATCGTTATCTCAAATTGTATAATATCAGTTATATTTCTGGTAGCAAATATAGAACCAAATTCTCAGAGAAACTTAACAGACCATGAAATTATGGATGTTGATTTTGAGTGTGTGTGAGAGAGAGAGTATTATTTTAACTGGAAAACAAAACAAAATAACTGAAAATGACTATTGGCAGTGTATCTCCTTATCCCTCTCTCTCATGTTTTATGAAAGGCTTTAATCACCTTGAAGGCCTCCTTCGCAAGGTCATCATCGGAGTCTCCTCTGGCCCATGGCCGAGAAGGCCTGGCCTCCAAACTGCGTCCAAAGATATCAATGTAGAAGAAGACATACTCCTCCTTAGGGAGACCTGCCCTGTGGAAGTGCACCATCAACTGCCGGAAAATATCCGGAGAACAGCATACAAACACCACTGCAGTGAGAAAGAGAGAGAGAATGAAGGATATTGACATGAGAAAACTTTAACTGCTTCATAATTCCCTTCCCTACACACACAAACATATCCTGATTCTGTGGAGCATTGAGGATATGTACCTTTCCTTAATAAGAAATAGGAGCTCAAATATAGCTTTTTTTGTACTTCCATTAGCACTTTTACCAGAAATGACTTAGCAATCAATACCATAATGTCATTACCTCAGCATAATGTGTCAATATAACACATCCAGACAGGAATTAGCATGTGCGTGTTCATTTCAGTTCATGTGTGTAAGTGTGTCTGTATGGTGCATTAATGCATTTATGGCTCTTAGTGAATCTGGACTGTCTGTTCTATGCTTTTAGCATTGCACATCATACATTAAAACATGATTTTGATGATTCATTCACACTGCATAATATCATCTTCCAAATCAGTATTTTTTCAGTAATATAAATTTCTTAAAAACATTTATTTGTGAGTTAATTTCACTTTTTTAACTACATGCAAAATTGCATGAAATATTAAGACTTGTTTTCAGATAATACATTCCTCCATCCATTCTCCAATCCACTACTACTACTACTTCTACTTCTTCTTCACCCACAGAGAATATATAATAAAGTTATTTTTTTACGCTTATTTTATTAAAAATATTTTGTGATGTTTGTTTAAAAGAGGAAAAAAATGAAAATGGGATTGGTCAATAAAGTTACTTAAGATATAATATATAATATATAAATCATTCTATGAAAATTGTTTTTTTTCTTATGCAGATTTGCTTCTCAATAAATATATCTAGTTTAAAAGATGTTTCGATATGTTTATTGGAAAAGGAGTCAAAAAACTGATAAAGAAAATTATTTTTGCAGTGTAAACATAACCAGCAGAAACATTTTCTATTTCCATTATTCATTTAATATTGCACTAAACAGGAAGTTTCATAAGAATGATAAGGGATGGATTTTATATGAAATGGATGTTAACCTTCTCCTCAACATTTCTGATAACAAAAAAACAACAACAAAAAAAACAAACAAACATGCAGACGAGAGAAGGAATCACAAATAAGGAAAGAAAATATATAATAAATCTGGACAAAAAAACAAAATGCTTCATTAACTCTGATCAAATGAGTGAAGTGATCACAGAGATAGAGAGAGAAAGCGACAGAACTTGACTCCAGACCAGACAGTCATTTGCAGAAGGAGGGTAATTACAGGAGACCTAGGCTATTTTGTGTGTGTGTGTGTGTGTGTGTGTGTGTGTGTGTGTGTGTGTGTGTGTGTGTGTGTGTGTGTGTGTGTGTGTGTGTGTGTGTGTGTGTGTGTGTGTGTGTGTGTGTGTGTGTGTGTGTGTGTGTGTGCTTTTGTTTATATTACATTGTGGGGACCAAATGTCCCCACGATGTAATATAAACCTGAGTTCACCTACATTGTGGGAACCAGCCACCGGTCCCCTCCCCAAAATGTAAATTAATTAATAAAAATACTAAATGATGTTTTTGTGAGAAAATAAAGGTGTGCACAGTTTCCTGTGATGGTTAGGTTTAGGGTTAGGGGTAGGGTAGGGGGATAGAAAGTACGGTTTGTACAGTATAAAATGCATTGCGGCCTATGGAAAGTCCCCACAATTCACAAAAACAAACGTGTGTGTGTTGCTGCTCAGTGACAATGTGATTTCAGTTTGTGGATCATATTGGACACAAGGTGAGAGATGGATTTAGAATTTTAGAAGAATTATAAATGAACAACTATAAGCATGCCAATACAATTATGGAATACGAGTGAAGAAAAATGAGGAATATCAATCAATCTATCCATCCATCTATCTGAGACTTTACAGGCAAGACAACAGAAATACACAGAGGATATAATTAAACATGTACACAGAAAACTGGTTAAATGGACAAATCAAATTAAATGAGTAAGAATTTTAAACAATGTACCTTGTAGGAACCTGAAACAAAAGTATTAACCTGAAAACGTAGCCTGAGAACGAACTGATCAGTATCAACCTGTGAAGGTCAGAATAGACGGACAGTATCTAGACGGAGACAGACAGGCCAGTCAATCTTTCTCACTCTATCTTTGTATTGGTGGATCTGGCAGAGTAATGAGGGTGTCCAATGCCAACGACAGGCAAATGTGTGTATGTTTCAGAATCTAACAGCAACAAACCAGCTACCAAATTTTGCCATCACACGTAATTCCAAATCTGTATGACTAAATTTTTTTGTAGAGTACAAAAGAATATATTTTGAGAAATGTCAATTGGAACCAATGTTTTTTGGTTCCCCACATTCTTCAAAATTCTTTAAGTCATAAAGGTTTGAATGACATGAAGGTGAATAAATAACTTTTATTTTTGGGTTAACTAGCCATTTAAGGTGTAACTTCGCCAATTTTCAACCCACTTTGTATTGTTACAATGCTGGTATATGTGAGGCAAAATGTGTCACCCGGCACACTTTTGACAACTACAGGGCTTTCATGAAAACTACAGATTACAGTTTGAAATGTTGACAACACAGTTTTTTCATATTTTCTGTCATAGCGTTCTCTTCGTATTTACGATTCTTTGCAGCATTTAGCCACTGCCTAAAACACTCTGGATCCTTCACTGGAAACCGAAAATAACTCTCTCTCGCTAAATGTTAACTCCTTGAATTCTTGCACCCTGGAACAAGACAAGTTGACACAATTATGACTAAAAGTTTGCCATGAACTATTTCCTGCTAAGCAAGGTGGTATTTGACTCTGGTCGAGTGTATCCATAGCAGACTGGTGGGAGTGGCCTTGGATGGCAACATGCCCAGTGCATTAAATTTTCCTACCTATTTAGCAAAAGGGAAGACAACAGCCTTTTTTCTCTAGACAGGTAGCACCGTTTTCCAAAATAATTTCGTTTTATTGTAAGCCCATTTTGCCAGTGGTGAAGTACCCTTTTAAGGTGGTTAGTTTTTGTAACATGGTTTCTGGTTAACCAGCTAGGTGAAAGAGAATAAATGACAGCTTACATCTTAAAATCCCCCTGTAGTGAATAATTTTACCATTTAAAACTCATCTTTGATCACCAAAATTACATATTTAAATGTTTTTTTCCTATGAAAAAAAATTCTTAATGCTTTAAAATAGCTTGAATGTAACTCTACACCCTTGCCTCATTTAATATAAACAGATCTATGAATATGATAATTAGCCCCGCCTCCACTCACTTGAACGAGCTCAGACAAGATCCACTCGGTCAACTTACAGATGTAAACGCTGCACAATGGTTTTACTTTTTACAGTGTGTGAAGCCTGTGAAGGCCTCATTGACACGACAACCAGTGGCACAGATCCCCAACAAACTGTTTCCATACTGGCATGATGAATCCGATCTTCTACTAGATGGAACTGGATTAAATATTTTGACTGTTGCAATCCTAAATCTGACTTATGCCCTGTAACGCTCCCTGAATCATAATCATGCACTGCTCGCTGTTGGCCAGAGGAGAACTGGCCCCCCTGACTGAGCCTGGTTTCTCCCAAGGTTTTTTTTCTCCATTTTGTCACCTGTTGGAGCTTGGATTCCTTGCCACTGTCGCCTTTTGGCTTGCTTAGTTGGGGACACTTGATATTCAACAATGTAAACTGAACTGAGCCGGACGATGACCACTGTTTTCTCCAGAGCCGCTGGAAATGAACTAAATTAATAACTAATGATTTTTACAAAGGAATGAATCAATATTGAATTTACATAAGCTGTACGACAACACCATTTTCTTCTATAGCAGCTGTGCAGCCAAAATTATTTGCCAGTAATCACTGTAAAGCTGCTTTGACACAATCTGCATTGTAAAAAGCGCTATATAAATAAAGGTGACTTGACTTGACGAGTCAGACAGCTGCCTTCTAACAATCAGCATCCTTAGAAATGCTTTAAACAACTCAGAACATCAGTGAAGAAAGGCATATAGTTAGTTCATCATAACATCGTAATATGGATCATACACCTGCCATATTGCTAAATCTACCCAATTTTTCATATTAACAGAAAAATATACCAGGATAACCTTCTATTGAGACTCCCTTGCGAGGTTAGTTAATGATATTTTAAAGCCCGGCCGAAACTACAGTATGTGGCATTACATCCTGTCATCCTCTCACCTCCATCAGAGTAAAACACTTATGGACAGAGATTTAATGTGCAAAAACACACAAAGTAGTCTGCATTCTACTAAAGTAACACATAAATATGAAGTAAAACGGAGAATATAAGAGGGTAAAGTCCTACTGTGACTGAGTCAGAGGTGCAGTTCTTTGTGTCAAGTCAATACTGAACTACCACAGAACAAGACCTTTACATCTGCCCACATGACTCTTGCCATGACCAAACCCACATTAGCTGTCTATCACACTGAAGTGAAAGAAAGCAAGAAAGAAAGAAAGCAGCATCAATCTGCATAATTTGTGCACTCAGCTGATGCCAATGTTGCAAATTTAATCAGAACTTTCTGATTTCCCCCGTTCATGACAGATCAGGACCAAAAAGAGCAACTGCACCGACTACATTTTCGCTATGATTACGAAGGCATGTCCATAGTATAAATGCAATTCTGTTTGGGAAAGGAGTATGTCAGGTGTGAGAAGCAACCTGTCCGAGAGATAAAGCAGTCCATTACACACTCAAATGCACATCATTATCAGATGAAACCCTTGAGAGGGACTGCTGGCAGATATCCAACCTAACGGAGAGAATTGCTATTTTCAACGCTGTTAAACATTAACTAGCACTGAGCAAATGAGTTCATTATAGGCACTTTGCTTTCCTCAGACGCACACATAAAAACATTCCTAAACATGTTTTCCCTGGACAGGAGTGACAGACAATGAGTGGGTGTTTTTGTGGGCCAAATAGAGTTTAACTTCTGCATATACTCAGTAGAGTTCAGTCTACAAAGTGCACTAGTTAGTAGCTTTGGTACTCTAAGAAGGCATCGACTAAGGCATCTACTAACATACTGTGAATAGGTAATCTGAAGCAATGTGCCATGTTATGTCTTTATTATCTAAAATTACTTAATTTTTTAAAAACAACAACTGACCTCACATTGAGAATGTATTTTATATATTTATTTGTCACACCACAACTATTTAAAGATACACTCAGTATTTTAAGCTGATCATGTGATGGCAATATGTCCACTCCCATGAGATGACCCACTTTATATAACATTAAACAGGCTACTGATTTAAATTGTCTCATGTAAGCATACTTGATTTTAAGCATTTTTTTCCACCCAAGTTGTCTTTGCGATAGAAGTTCAGGTTAAATAACGTCTCGGTTACAAAGGTAACCCTCGTTCCCTGAAGGAGGGAACGGAGACGTACGTCGGACAGACCGACGAATAGGAATCTCGCTAGAGAGGCCAATCTACTTCGAGTGTAACTAAACGAGCCAATGCACATTGGCATGCAATCATATGCATCAGCTGCTCGCCTCGCAGCGCGGGTATATAATGAGCAGCAGGTGCGTTGCATCTTCAGGTTTTCGCTGAGGAGCCGAACCGGATAGGCGGCAGCATCAGCGGGGTACAGCGACTGTGGCGACGGGACGTACGTCTCCGTTCCCTCCTTCAGGGAACGAGGGTTACCTTTGTAACCGAGACGTTCCCATTCAGTCGGTCACGTTCGACGTACGTCGGACAGACCGACGAATAGGAATCCCTACCAAAGCGCCACAGGAGCTGCCCCCTTCCAGCGCTCTGTTGCAAGCCACCTGAACCCCCTTGCCTGAGGATGGTGGGACAGGGCTAACACAGAGAGAGTCGATCACTGCTGTTCCCCAAAACCCATTCAGTGAGACTATTGGATAACGCTGGGAAAGCGTACCCTTCGCTGGGAAAGGAACGCTGCGGAAGCCACATCCTTCCCCGAAGGAGTTATGTGGAGAAGTACATATGGACTAACCCTGTAGGGCTGTGCTACATATGGAAGAGCTGGGGTGACTCCAACCCGATGAAGGGTAGGTTCTCCCAGAGGGAAAGACACGGGCTTCGTTTAGGAGCAACCGTGGAACCAACCATATGGGATCCCCGTAGGGTCACACATATGGAACCCAGCCTAAACCCGGTTCTCAAGGATACAACGGAGTATAGGCCTGGCGCCAGACGCTCCGCCACGTCGGCTGCCGAAGGGATATCGGAGGACTCGACAGGGTCTGCCTTGTAGGGACTCTCTGGAGAAAAGAAGCGCATGTAGCGCAGCAAGCCGACACTAAGCCGGGGCCTCTCCGTGCCTCTGACCTGTGGCGAGAACATGGGAGGAGACCGGCTCGACACGAAGGCTATAGTATCTAGCGAACGTGTTAGGTGTCGCCCAGCCCGCAGCTCTACAAATGTCTGTCAGCGAGGCGCCACGAGCCAGCGCCCAGGAGGATGCGACACCTCTCGTGGAGTGAGCATGCAACCTGAGCGGGCAGGGCACACCCTGAGCTTGGTAAGCCAGGGCGATGGCATCCACTATCCAGTGGGCCATCCTCTGCTTGGAGACAGCCTTTCCCTTCTGCTGGCCTCCATAACAGACAAGAGCTGGTCTGAGGTCCTGAGGCTTTAGGTTCTGTCTATGTACAGTCGCAAAGCGCGGACTGGACAGAGTAAAGCCAGGGCTGGGTCTGCCTCCTCCGAGGGCAGCGCTTGCAGGCTCACCACCTGGTCCCTGAAGGGACTGGTAGGAACCTTGGGCACAAAGCCAGGCCGGGGTCTTAGTACCACGTGGCTATCACCCGGCCCGAACTCCAGGCACGATTCGTCGACCGAAAATGACTGCAGGTCCCCTACCCTCTTGATGGAGGCCAATGCCACCAGCAGCAAAGTCTTCATAGACAGAATCTTTAAGTCTACTGACAGCAAAGGCTCAAAGGGAGCAATCTGAAGTGCTCTCAGCACCAGAGTGAGGTCCCAAGAGGGTATGGAGAGGGGACGAGAAGGATTTAACCGTCTCCCCCCCTAAGGAACCTGATGACCAGGTCGTGCTGACCAACAGATTTGCCATCTAAGTGGTCGTGGTAAGCGGATATAGCAGCAGTATGGACTTTTGAGGGTGGAGGGGGGACAGCCTACGCTCCAACCCTACTGCAAGAAGGAAAGCACGACTCTGATCGAGCATCTTCGGGGGTCTTCCCGGCGAGAAGAGCACCACTCGACGAACAGGTTCCACTTTGGAGGCGTAAGCACGTCTCGTAGACCGTGCACGTGCCGAAGTGATGGTGTTAAGTACCTCAGGGGGTAAGTCACCTAGAACCTCCGCATCCCGTCCAAGGGACCAGACATGGAGTTTCCAGAGGTCTGGACGCGGGTGCCAAAGAGTGCCCCGTCTCTGAGAAAGAAGGTCTTTCCTCAGAGGGATGGGCCAGGGAGGGGCTGTCGCGAGGAGTGAGAGTTCTGGGAACCAGGTCCGGTTGGGCCAGTAAGGCGCAACTAACAAGACCTGCTCCTCGTCCTCCCTGACTTTGCACAGGGTCTGTGCAAGTAGGCTCACTGGGGGAAACGCATATTTGCGCAGGCCCCGGGGCCAGCTGTGAGCCAGTGCATCTGTCCCAAGTGTCCCCTCGGTCAGAGAGTAAAACAACTGGCAGTGGGAGGTTTCTGGTGAGGCAAACAGGTCTACCTGAGCCTTTCCGAATTCCCTCCAGATCAGCTGAACCACCTGGGGGTGGAGTCGCCACTCTCCTGGCAGCGCAGCTCGTGATAGCTCGTCGGCCACACGGTTGAGCACACCGGAGACATGAATGGCGCGAAGCGACCTCAGATGCTTCCGACTCCACAGGAGGAGATGGCGGGCGAGTTGTGACATGCGACGGGAGCGTAGACCACCTTGACGGTTGATGTACGCAACGGTCGCAGTGTTGTCCATACGGACCAGTACATGCTTGCCCTGAAGCAGGCCTTTGAGGCGGCTCAGAGCAAGGCGTACTGCCAGCAACTCGAGGCAATTGATGTGCCAATGCAGATGGGGTCCCGTCCAAACCCCTGAGACTGCATGCCCGTATTACGTGGCACCCCAGCCGGTGGCAGAAGCATCTGTGAACACCACAGCATGCCGGGACACCTGTTCTAGGGGCACTCCTGCCCGAAGAAACAAGGGGTCCGACCACGGACTGAAGGTTCGGCGGCACTCCTGAGTGATTGGCACCCGGAATGTGCCGCGCTGCCACGCCCATCTCGGGACTCGGCCATGAAGCCAGTGCTGAAGCGGT
Organism: Chanodichthys erythropterus; assembly: GCF_024489055.1. Lineage (NCBI taxonomy): Eukaryota > Metazoa > Chordata > Actinopteri > Cypriniformes > Xenocyprididae > Chanodichthys > Chanodichthys erythropterus. The sequence continues at coordinate 27,610,675 of NC_090222.1, forward strand.
CTCATATGAAGCAGACCGAGCGGTGTTACAGCCGCAGCAGCCGCCATATGCCCCAGGAGCCTCTGAAAGAACTTCAGTGGGACCGCTGTCCTGCCATTGAATGTATTCAGGCAGTTCAACACTGACCGAGCACGTTCCTCTGTGAGGCGTGCTATCTGCTCGACCGAATCCAACTCCATACCGAGAAAAGAGATCCTCTGCACCGGGGCGAGTTTGCTCTTTTCCCAGTTGACCTGAAGCCCCAACTGGCTGAGGTGTCTGAGCACCAAATCCCTGTGTTTGCACAACTGATCCCGGGACTGTGCTAGAATGAGCCAGTCGTCGAGATAGTTGAGAATGCGAACACCCCGTTCTCTCATGGGAACAAGGGCTCCCTCCACGACTTTCGTGAAGACGCGGGGAGACAGGGCCAGCCCGAAGGGTAGGACTCTGTACTGATATGCTCAACCTTCGAACGCGAATCTCAGGAATGGCCTGTGTCGCGGAAGAATTGAAACATGGAAGTACGCGTCCTTCAGGTCAATCGCTGCAAACCAATCTCGGGGACGGATGCACTCGAAAATGCGTTTCTGCGTGAGCATTTTGAATGGTAGCTTGTGGAGGCTCCGATTCAAAACTCGCAGGTCCAAGATCGGTCGTAACCCGCCGCTTTTCCTGGGTACAATGAAGTAGGGGCTGTAGAACCCCGACCTCAAATCGGCTGGAGGGACCGGCTCTATCGCGTCCTTCGCCAGTAGGACTGCGATCTCCGCACGCAGGACAGGGGCATCGGCATCTTTCACTGTAGTGAAGAGGACGTCCCTGAACTTGGGGGGAGCCGGGCGAACTGAATCGCAAAGCCGACCCTGATGGTCCGAAGGAGCCAGCGAGACGGACTGGGGAGCGCTAACCCGGCTCGCAGAGACCGTACAAGCAGGACCAAAGGGACCACCGGTGTACCCGCAGCAGGGCAGCGAGGTGGAACACAGGGACGCGGCTCGGGGGGCTCTCTTTGTGAGGCGGCCCGAAGCGGCGTCACAGTGTGCTAGGCAACACTTACCTGGCTCCACGGATGGACAGAGGGAGCAGTCGAGGCTTTGGCTGCCCGCTGCTCGCTGCTGTCCACTGGCGACAGAAGAGGGGGATGAGAGTGGTGAGGTTTTTCTCCTCCCACTGCTCTCCAAACCCTCTTCAGACCTGGAAATGGAGGAACTGCTCTTTAAAATTTGGGTACCGCTGCCTCTTGGGTCAGTGGCGGAACAGAAACAAACCCAATAAAGGATTTACCACCTGGCCCTCCTCCAGGGGTGGAAGAGCAGCCCCACCCATCTCTGGGTCGCCCGTCTCAGGGGTGATTCTCACCAACCAGTTAAACAGCTGCAGAGACGGGAGGCGTCATCTCCCCGCAATGGATACAGCAGAGCCTGCTGGGCCGGAGTTTCTTGCAGGGGACGACACCCTTGGCGACGAGCAGACTGAGGGGCGGCCCAAGAGGAACTCAATGGTTTGTCATGGGAAGCTCCCCTATCCGCTACTAACTGAGGAGAACCGCTGGGCTCAGTCCTCGACAGTGTCACCGAAAGGCCACCTCGTAAGATGGGAGCATTGAGAAAGCATTTAGCTTGACAACCTCTCACACCTCACAAGGTAAGCCAGGGGGCACTTCTGGACCACGGAGGTGGACATCGTCTGGCTGAGGGCCTGCGCCGTGACTTTGATCACGGTTAGTCAACAAGCGCAGCTCAACCCCAGCACAGAACTACCCTCATGCAAAAAGAGTGCCTTGGCCTCACATGCAGGGTGGGTGTGGTCTGTGTACAGCCACCCCATCCAAGAGGGTAGTGAGAGAGGAAAAACTTATGCAGATTGGCACCTTTGGCATTCCATATTTATGGCACCAATATACCCCCATACTGCCAAGTTTTCCATGCACATCTGGAAGACCCAGGAAAGCATGGCTGTAAACTCTGAATCTGAGTCAGCATAAGCACACACCATTACAGTGGGCAGCGTCACCCTCATTTCCAGAGCATAACAGCACTCTCTCCGATGCTGCAATCGACGTCTGTCCCTCAGCTGGAGCTCTGAATGAAATGCTAGGTTCCCCTATGAAAAGGACCAGCAATCCAATCCAGAAACTGCACAGCTTGCAATGCGCTAGAGAGGGAGGGGCCCTAGGGGGTTGGTTCCCCGAAGGAACCCCTCAACCTCATGTCACCCAAGCCATATCAGCAAAGTAGACCTCTTCTGGTGCACCAGAGAGGGCGCTACAATGGAGATTACGCAAGGGAACCGCGCATCTAGAGCGCCGAGCGAGCGCTGGGTTGCCGTGACAACCCGCGCTGCAGCCCGGCAGCTCGACGGCACACGACACGCAGAGGAGCGAGAGGTTTGCTCTCGCTGATCTCCGCGGTCTCCCAGAGTGTCGGGCAGAGCCGCGGCTGTGCTTTTACACACAAGCGGCAGCTGGCCAACAACAGAGGGGACTCAAGCTTCCCGGAGAAAGAAGAGTCACGACCGGCGTGTCGACGTGATCATGTTCTCATATGAAAACATGAACACCCACGAACATCATTTCAGCACGCGCCCAGACATGCGAAACGGTGATCGTGGCCGTCAGTGAGGACAGGAACGATCGCATCCAGAAACACAAGTAGGATGTCGTCTTTAAAAAGACGCGAATCTACTTGTGTAAGCTCTTTCAGGGACTTTACTCTTTTAGAAGTGCTGAAGCACGCAGGGGAACGGCCACCGCAACACAGACAGGGATTGTGTGCAGCCTGTCATGTGCTTTCTCTCTCTTTGAAGGCGCTCACTCTTACCAGCCGTAAAAACGGCTTTTCAGCGCTCAAAAGCGCACCGTACCGGCCGTGAGAACAGCCTTCTGACGCTGTCAAACAGCTATTTGCTCAAAAACGGCAAACGAAACAGAAAAAGAGAGGACGTCGACCCCGCTGCTGTGCTGTTCGCCCGCACTCGGAAAAAAAGAGAAGTTCAACCAAAAGCTTGACTCGTCTTCTAGCAGACACTCGCTTGCAGAGAACAGGAACAAACACCGTTCGGCTCCGAAGCGAAAAGCTGAAGATGCAACGCACCTGCTGCTCATTATATACCCGCGCTGCGAGGCGAGCAGCTGATGCATATGATTGCATGCCAATGTGCATTGGCTCGTTTAGTTACACTCGAAGTAGATTGGCCTCTCTAGCGAGATTCCTATTCGTCGGTCTGTCCGACGTACGTCGAACGTGACCGACTGAATGGGAACTAGTTCTTCCAATATTTCATCAAAACAAAATTAGAAATCTTTAAAATAGCATAAAAGGGGGCACTTTAAATTTTCTAATTAAACTTTATAAACATGAGGCCAGATATACTAACAGCTTCTTTTGCCATAAAAAAAAAACTACGGTCAGGATTTACTAAAAGTGAAAAATTAGAGCTGAGACGGCATGGACAGTTATTTTTGTGGCTGACCTTATTGCATATGCATTTGTAGGAGTTTCCCTTTCAGACGAAAAATTTATGGGAGGAGAGTATTTAAATGAATTATGCAAGGTGATTTACTATGGTTTGCGCTAATCAATTTACTCAAATACTATTATTTACCACTTCAAAAAAGCATGTCTTAAAGGTGCAGTATGTAATAATTCTGTCTGTTAGAGGTCGCTAGAGGCCTATTCAAAACCAAGGCATAGCTTGATGACGCCAGGTTTGAGAGCGGAATCTTGGGACATGTGGTCTCCACCTCACGGATGATGCAAAAGAATAGGGATAGGACTCGGGAAGAAATCATGTTCATGGATGCGATTATTAACACTACTGTAGTATGAAGCAGAGCAGGAGCGAGTGTTGTGGGAGCTAAACGAGGCCGCTGAAGTGATTGCGCAACACATGCCTAACGAGCAGCGGAACTTTTATTATGCCACAGTCGCTGGCGCCGCTTCCGCTTTTCAGGTCATGAGTATGAGGTAACACAGCTCTGTTTATCATATTAGATACATTTGAGAGTGTTGAAAATGATCTTATAATGTTACTCTGTGTGTTCGCTTGGCGGCTGCTGTGAGATAGAGACACACTGCAGTAAGATAGATCGATTTTAGAATATCATATTAAATGCTGGATGGCTTGTGTTGATAAATGGCATACTTTTCTTTTTAAAACGTATTGTATGATGGAGAAAATTCTGTATTACTGTTAATAAAAATAAAGCTGCATCTGATTATGTTAGCTACTTGACAAAATAGTGTTTTTCAAGGCATGTTAAAGCATGGTACTCTCAAAAAAAAAAAAAAAAAAAAATCAAGAAAATTAGATTTAAAGATTCTACAAAGTATTTGTATTTTGTAGAAATAATTCTACAAAATAAAACCGGAAACCGAGGCAGACCGAGGGTTAACGCAGGTATGACACAATTGACAGGTGACTGATTCCTCACAAGTCCCGGAGCCTTGGTTAAAATTGCAATTTTCTCATGATTTACAAATAGTTGGAAACATTTGGGATATTGTAAGTACTCAAGTGAACAAAATATATAACACTGGCCTAGTGGTTTTTGGATATTTTGCTGGAAAAATATTTCATATTGCACCTTTAAACCAGACACTAATTTGTGCTGCTCTCGGCAAATTGCGTTGGTCATTATGGCAATGATCCGGCTGTGTCTGTGTTCTTTAATTTGGGAAACATCGACTTTCCACTCCCATCAGTGCTTTTTCAGAATTGCGCTCTCACGCTAATTTGCCCTGTTTAGTAAATCTGGCCCATGGACTCCTATTCTTCTGAAGTGAATGGGCCGAAAAAAGAAAAAAATCTTACATTTAATATATAGATAAGGGAATAGTCTATTTCAAAACTGTGCAATTATATCACCACACCAACTAGACCATGAGTAAGAGCAAGTCTGCCCTCCCAACAAGGAGCTTGCATGCAATCAGACGAGGAGGTACGTTGTAATTGCAATCGAGACAAATGGCCGCACACTGCGCTCAAACAATAATGATGGACTCAGCTCAGAAAATGCAATGCCATTCTCTAATACAAACTTGCTACAATTACACTCACAACCAGAATCAGTGTGCAACTGTACATATTTCTATGTATTGAGTTTAAAGAACCAAGAAAGACCGCTTGTGTTCTCTGAAAATAACATCATTAGGAAACAACCTCATGTTCATATCAACGTATGCTCTGCTCTTTTTTTTATTCTGTTTTCTCCATTTGCCATTTTAAAGCTGTCTGTCAGCATTCTTTTCTAAAACAATCACAAAAATGACCAATTAGCAACATAATTTGAGTGAATAGTTGAAACGAGTCTGGACTGTAGATGTATGATCTGAGATCTAATGAAAATGTTTGATCAACCAGAGCAGACTGTTACAGCTTCACTCCTGCACTGACTCTGATCTATAAATGCAGGACTTGATCTGTTATGTTTAATCTGCACCACCCTTCCCTTTGACCAGTGATTAAGGTGCTTCAGTCTATTTTTCTAAAGAATATCGACACTACAGTCACAGGCACAACACTCACAAAACACTCCATGGCTACAAAAAAAACGATCAGAGCAATTACAACAGGAAATAGCAGCAGTTCTATTGATCTGGATGGAATCCTTGAAGCCCATTTTCTTAGGTGTCTGATGACCATGATGGGGAGCAAATGGGGACACTGACGGGCTTTATGCATGCTCACTTATTCAGTTATTTATTAGAAAGACAATCCATCTGTGCCTTGAGTGATCTGACAGAAGATGAGAGAATTGGAGTGATGTGTTCAGACTCTAGAATATCAGGTGGGACAAAGCATCCAGACTGAATCTCACTTTGAGAAAGAAGAAAACATTGATTATCACAATGTCAATTCTACTAGCATCAAACAGGGTGGAGAGGAAGTAAAGGAAAGCTTAAACCACAACTCTCACAAGAGCTATTTGCTTGGCTTCGCACAAGAATACAAATGAGATAGAAGGGCCTAATAGGGTTTAAAGGGACTGCATCAGCATTTATTTTACATTTATGGACATCTATGAAAGTTTACGTATTATTTATTCATATGAAGTGGCACATCAGTAGTACATCTTATGACCCAAACTCTTTTCTTATAACTTAAAGACATCATGATTTTAACATTATAAAAGAGTTTTGTGGATTTTAGTCCATGTTTGAGGTCTAGCATAATTTGAAACATTGACAAAATCCACTTTTAGAATTTAAACACAAATTTACAGTCTTTCTCTCCCAGGAAAACAGACAAAAAATACAATGACTCATCTTGCACTACACCGTTTTCTGTTCAATCAAATCACTTCTAGAACAAGAGAGTCCTACCCCCAAACACCACCTGCAATCAACAAGTAGCAAATCATGATTCATGAACGAGACCTAACTAAAGCTGATCCCCTAATATTTCCCACCTAATCTTCCTGTTTAAAAAAGAAATGCATCAACATAAGGGGAAAAAAAGCTAATCTTTCAAATGGTGATTTTGCGCAAAAATGGAGATTTCCAATCATGCTCATCAACAATCATGCTCAGACCAACACAATGAAGTTCATAAATCTGAGCACAAAATCAGCCTTGAGGGAAAAAACTGAGCACATTTAGAGATGACTGTTTAATGGAAAATCTAATGTTTGACTGTAAGCAACAACAACAAAAAAATCAGGTTCTGGCACTAAGAAAAAGGTAAAAATAATCTAATTTACGCCTGTCGTGTCAAGTCAAGTCTGTCATGTTTCTCTTCTAATGCTGTTTAACATAAGCCAGTATTGGGTTTCAAATTATATTAGCGCAGGAATCTGTGTGATGTAAGGGAGGTCTGCCTAACATTACCTCATTCTAGAGGATGTGAGGTCATTCTTGTATTAAACTGAACCTTATGTTCTACTGTCACGAAGAGAACATTATGACATGAATATTCTGTTCACGGGGGGCAGATTCAAGATCGAACTAAAAACAAGCTTTCACCTCCATGAATGAATCTTTTGATATGTTTGGGTTTAGTTCTGGAGGTATTCAGTTACTCTGCATTACATTCAACGGTCAGAAATGATGGGAAATATCGACCTGAAATATCTAAATACAGCATTCCTCCAGCAAGCAGAGGATCTGTTCTAAAAGTGTGTGCTATGTGAATTGTTGTAGTTTTCTTTTCTTTTTTCTTTTCCATCCTTCTCTACACCTCAGTTCAGATTAATTTTTAAGCTGATCCAGATGGATGGAAATGTGGAGAGAAGCAGAGCATGGCCTTCTGGGTAGTTTAGTTCAGCATGGCCGCTCTTGCGCTCGGCAACCATGACGACAAGAGGGCATGAAGCTCTAGTCACAAAGATTGGCATTTTAGTTGAAAAGATGACGACAAGGTAGACTGATGCTACAACTCCTTCAGAAGAGGAATCGGAGCAGAATTCTTTCAAACAATTCCATAAAATGAGCTCTACTAATTTTGAAGAGCTCATACAGTTCTGTTTGCCCTCGTGCAAAGAATTGAAGACTTCCAAAATCTGGTTGAGGAGCTTGAAAACCAGATCTTCCTGTTGGCACTCTTGAGTAAAGGTCCTCTTTGATGCTGGTTTCCACCATGTACAGGTGCGATTGAAGTGATTGGGTGGAAAAATTAAACCAGAGGAGCACAGTCCTCATCAACAGAGCAGCTTTGAAGTGTGTGTGTGTGACAGACAGAGAGAGAGAGATTGATGGTGAAGCACCTGCTGACTTCTGGCCATTAACAGCCTTGCTGTGCTGGAGATTTTATCCAAGAGAAAAGCAGCAGCTAAGTGCACATCACTTCAGCACTACAGAGAGAATGAGAAGTATTATAAATATGTGCGTATTTGTCAATGTTTTTGTGTAACGAGGTGACTAAATAATAATAAAATTAAAAATTAATGTTCCGAGTACTGAATGGACGTTCAGATGGTTGTAATTATGAACTTGTTTGCAGGTCAGACGTTGCAATCTCCAGCTAAAGCTCTTTAAATGCCTCAATGTCCAAGAGAGTTCAAGTCCACTTTCATCAGCATTTATAAGCTGGGTGTTTTCCAATCTGACCCATCCAGATAATATAGTTTTGTTCAAATAAAATGCACTTGATGATCCCAGTTTTATAAATCTAGAACTGCACTTTGAAGAGACAAGAATTCTCAATCTCCAAATGAGAGAGCACTCATATGGAAAACTCCAGCAGAAGAGCAAGAATACATTAGAGATTCCAAAACTCACAGGAGGCGGTGTGCCTCCATGTGTTGTCTTCCTGCTGCTGATGATGTGAGGATGTTTTTACAGGGTTGAGAGGAAAGAGGCAGGAGGTGAGGAAGAGCATTTCTGCTCTTCCGAGATCTACGTAAAAGGTTACGGCACCACAGGTAATCACTACATGTTAATCAGCCACAAAACATTTCTGCATCTACAAAAACATTCCCTCTCACATCTGTCACCAAATCCTCATTGAGGGATGCACTGATATTAAAATTCTGGCTGAAATGATAAATCAAAAATTACTATTTTATTATTTGAGCGCAATCTGATAACCAATAAATAGCCAATTTTATAATATTTTGCCTAAAATCACAAAAAAAAAAAAAAAAAAAAAAAAATTAAGAAATAATTCTAAATGCTACAAGTTAATTTAGGCATCACAACATTAAATGTACCGTATGAGAAATAGACATTTCTTTTGATATTTGCTTAACATTACACTGAACAGTGTTACTGAACTAACTATTGAGTACCCAGAAAGCGCTAAATAAATGTAAGGAATTATTATTATTATTATTATTTAAGTGAGCATTAGATGATGGCATATAAAAGCCAATAATGGAAAAAGGCAAAAATTAAAAGAAAAATAGGTAATACTTTACAATAAGGTTCATTAGTTAAACATTAGTTAATGTACTAACTAACATGAACTAACCATGAGCAATACATTTGTTATTGTATTTACTAATCTTCGTTAACGTCAATGAAAATAATTAACTAATGTTAACAAGATTTTAAAGGTGCCCAAGAACGCTTTTTCACAAGATGTAATATAAGTCTAAGGTGTCCCCTGAATGTGTCTGTGAAGTTTCATCTCAAAATACCCCATAGATTTTTTTTAATACATTTTTTTAACTGCCTATTTTGGGGCATCATTAACTATACACTGATTTTGGCAGCGCGCCACCCCTTTAAATGGCGCGCTCCCTGCCACACGAGCTCTTGACTATATTACAGTGCATTTACAAAGTTCACACAGCTAATATAACCCTCAAATGGATCTTTACAAGATGTTCGTCATGCATGCTGTATGCATGCTTCGAATTATGTGAGTAAAGTATTTATTTTGATGTTTACGTTTGATTCTGTATGAGTTTGAGGCTATGCTCTGTGGCTAACGGCTAATTCTACACTGTTGGAGAGATTTATAAAGAATGAAGTTGTGTTTATGCATTATATAGACTGCACATGGTTCAAAATGAAAATAGCGACGGCTCTCTTGTCTCCGTGAATACAGTAAGAAACGATGGTAACTTTAGCCACATTTAACAGTACATTAGCAACATGCTAATGAAACATTTAGAAAGACAATTTACAAATATCACTAAAAATATCATGTTATCATGGATCATGTCAGTTATTATTGCTCCATCTGCCATTTTTCGCTGTTGTTCTTGCTGGCTTACCTTGTCTGAGCACAGATCCAGACGTTAATACTGCCTTTCCTTGTCTAATGCCTTGAACATGGGCTGGCATATATGCAAATATTGGGGTCATACATATTAATGATCCCAACTGTTACGTAACAGTCGGTGTTATGTTGAGATCCGCGTGTTTTCCGGAAGTCATTTAAACAAATGAGATTTATATAAGAAGGAGGAAGCAATGGAGTTTGAAACTCAATGTATGTCTTTTCCATGTACTGAACTCTTGTTATTTAACTATGCCAATATAAATTCAATTTTTGATTCTAGGGCACCTTTAATAATGTATTAGTAAATGTTGAAATTAACATTAACAAAGATTAATAAAGGCCGTATAAGTGCAGTTCATTATTAGTTCATGTTAACCAATGTAGTTAACTAATGAACTTTATTGTAAAGTGTTACCGAAAAATCTAAAGAAAAATGTAAAAAAAACACATGTAAATCATAGAGGGGAAACATCCAACTAATGTTTATATACATAAAAATATCCGATAATAATACTGTTAACTCATAACAGATTGTACCAGTGGATGGTTCTATTAAGTGTACTTATAACCCACTGAAATATAATATTTATTCTGATACTGACTCTTTGCGATCGCCCAGGCTTTTGTCTGTCCTCCAGAAAGAGCAAAGAAATTTAGTTGCACTTTATTGCTGGTGTTTTATGAGCAGAATGTTTTATATCATGAGGATTGCATTTTTCACTTTATGGATGATCGTAAAAAGTATATTGCTGATACAATCTCCTAAAAACACATTCGGATTTGCTTATAAGATTGCGAGACTTCAAAGGGTTTTATAACACACAGCCCCCACCTGAGACATCATCCACTGCTTCATTCATTTGACTTTTCATGTGTTAGTACATTACATTTCTCACTAGCTGTTCACTGAGTGATTCAAAAGAGCATCCAGTGACTAATGATGAACAATTAAAATCTTCCCGTTAGAAAGACTGAATGAACACACTGAATGAATACAAACTCTGTTTTTGCAGGAAATGCCAACAGATCAGATAGTGTGTGCTAAAATTTCTTGCATGCTCACAGGGGTCATAACCTCTGTTAATAAATGTTGTTCAGTTGACATTTTTATACCCCTTTGGGACTTGAAAAAAGGTTTAAAGTACATTTTACCCATTAAAAACTTTCAGATACAGGTTTCTTGAGTTCCCCTTTCCGGAAGAACTATTAATCTGATGCCAAGGTCAGAACATTGACTATACGTGCTACATTTTGTGATGCACTATATCATTGTTACTATAAAACTGAATTTCCTGTTGTTGACATATTAAGCTGTGGTGTTCATAGGACACTCAGGTTTGAGTCTGGCCAGAATCATGCATATTGCTTGTAGAGAACAGAAAAAGAATTTAGTAGATTACTGTTACATACATCATCTGAGTAGTTCAATCATGGTTGAAGAAAGCATGGTGAATCAGCAAATTAGCAATGATATCATACTCTAAACATTTCCTGCTGTCCCTCATCTCTCTACCCTTCTCCTTCACTCATTCCCAGTCAAGCGTTCTGTGTGTAATTATACTAAATCTGTTAGTCTGTACACGATTAAACACATTTAAGCCTTGAGCAGCACCTTGAGGCATTTCATATGTGAATCACAGAGTGCAGCACAAATCACGCTCAGTTGATACAATATGCCATCACACAGACAGGTACAAAGTCACTAAACAGAACCACCACACTCACTCTAACTGATCCTTGGTGGTAGAAGAAGCTTCTAGCATCTACTTGATATACTGAGACCATCACAACTTTCAAAACTACTGAAGATACAACTTTTCTGTAAGCACTTAAAGGAATAGTTTACTCAAAAATTTAATTTCTCAACAAATTTCCTCATTTCCTCACCCTTATGTTGTTATAAACCTTTATGACTAGAAAAATAGACATTTAAAAAATGTTAGGACATTGGACACCAATAACTTTCATTAAAAAGCACTGAGATATTATATTGTTTTCTTTCGGGTTCAGAAAAAAGTCAGAAGGGCATAAAAAAAAAAAATTCAGATTCTGGGCTTACCAATAAAAATAAAACATCTTTTTTTTCTCCGCTAATTTGCAGTTATATCCTGTTATAGCTTCTGCATGACTCTTGTTGTACTCTTGAAATTCAATATTGTGGCACTGCTATAATTATGGGCTCATGATAAAAGGTTTTTCCTCATTTGTAAATCACAAATTTGACCACTAACCTCAATGTCACATCTAGGAATCAGTTGGTATGGAAATAATGTCAATTGAGGTTAAGCAGATTTTAAAATGACCTCATATAGAACATCTCAGAAGCACTGGACACATATTAACATGAGGACAGATGCCCAATTAGATGCAGACTGTTCTAACAAAACAAAAAACAAGCCACTCACCTCTTCCATCATCCTTGATCTTGTGTAGGAGTTCGGAATAGTTAACAGGTCCTTTGTTCTCCTCGAATACCAGGTCCATGGTTGTGATGTTTTCCTCATGCATCTCCGTGTATAGACCCTCCAGGGCGAAGTAGCATGCCCTTTCGCCCATTTTGGTGTCACTGAACATCAGCAGGGTGTGTTGGTGCCACCCGAAATGTCTGTAGAGGTGGAGGGCGTACTCACCCAGTTTCTTGTGTGTGGGGCCCGTGTTGGTGATGGAGGTGTACATTTCCATGTGCAGGAAAGCTACAGCAGGTGCCCCTGCCGTGATCATTGGAAGGCCCCAATGAGCAGTGAACAGCCCAACCGGGGAGGAGGTATAGTCGCAGCCGGGTCCTATGAAGGCCCACGGGTTGTGTTCGAACTTCAGGTCCACAGCCATTAGGGGGGCAATGGACTCGGAGCAGATACCTTCCCCATCCTCGCTGTTGGCAAAGATGTGGCGAAGGTGGTGCCGGGGCAGCAGAGTGGGGTCGGCATTGACTCGAGCGATGGCGCGGTCCAGAGCGGGTCCCACGCGGGGCCATGCCCAGGGGTAGGATGTATTGTGTTGAGGGAGTATGACAGCCAGTATGATGTCATCAGTGTGGATACTTGCGGGTGTGTGAGACCCTTGGTGTCGGTTGGTCTTGGTCCAGGTCAGCAGTGTCCCACAGAACAGCAGCAGCAAAAGCAGCAGAAATGATCTGCCTTCACCAAACCAGAGACTCATATCACTGCAGCTCACACTTCCAACTGATCATGAACACTACACACAAACACACACAGGTTTATCATATGAGTTTCAGATATGTATATAAAAAATACTTGAGAATTGAAAGTTATTTTTTGGAGAATTTACAGTTTCACTGACCCATACTATCTATATTTGGGCCAGAAAGGCTGCTGTAACCTAAATGTACTAATCTTGTTTTCCAGAATAGTTTTTGTACCTAGTCTTCCACCTTGGTTTTCAAGGATGAGGGCATATCACGCAACCTGTCTGTGCTGCTGTTTGGCTAATTTGGCTAGCTTCTACCTAGTGAGAGATGAATTTGAACCAACATATGCCATTTTGTTACATTCTGTACAGCTCAGGTGATTAATTGCAGAACTGAGCCACCATGAGCAAAGATGATTTCTAATAATGTACTTCAGGGGGGTCTTGCGCCAACCAAGCAACTGTCATTGAGATGAATAGGAATGCTAAAAGATTCCTAGTGACACTTTTCAATAAGGTTCCATTAGATTCAATTGTCAACAACAATTTTAATATTTATTAATATAGGTTAAATACACTGCCCAGCCAAAATTTAAACAGGCAAATGCTTAAGAATCTATGAATGGATCATTATTACAGGCAATGTAAGTTTGGCAATGGTTCTTCTAACCCTAACTGATGGAGCGTTTAGCTTTTCATTTCTTAAACAACCATTTAGGAATCATGGCCATATTCCCGGATGACAATGTCAAGATTCATCAGGCTCAAATTGTGAAAGAATGGTTGGGAGGGAGCATGAAGAATCATTTTCCCCACATAAATTGGCACTTCTGAGCCCAGACCTTAAATTCATTAAAAGTCTTTGGGATGTGTTGGAGTAGACTTCAGAGAGTGCTTGACTGTTGCACTGTCAATACAAGATCTCAAGATTCATGACCAAATATTGATGCACCTCTTGATGGAAATAAATGTTGTGATGTTATTTCCATCAAAAGGTGCATTGATTTTTGGTAGAGACCTTGTAAGATCTAGTCATCTTGTTTTAACAATGCAAGAGTCAAGCACTCTGTAAAGTCGACTCCAGCACATCCCAAAGACTTCTGGACTCAGAGGTGCCAATTCATGTGTGAAAATGAATCTTCATGCTCCCTCCTAACCATTCTTTCACAATTTGAGCCTGATAAATCTTGACATTGTCATCCGGGAATATGGCCATGACTCCTACATGGTAGTTTGAGAAATGAAAAGCTAAACACTCCATCAATTATGGTTAGAAGAACCGTTGCCAAACATATAACATTGCTAGAAACATAATAATCACTGTAATAATGATCCATTCATAGATTTTTAAGCATTTGCCTGTTTAAATTCAAACAGAAATCAGAAATACCTGAATGCACCCTGAAAATATAAAAAAAACCCCACTTCATTCACCATATTAAATAAAACTGTTAATTTTGAGTACATCATACTTGGGTTAAAGTATCTTTTTTATAATGTAAAAAAAGATCACACTACTAACACTTTTAATGAATAAAAAAATCAATATCACACCTCTGTACAGAAACATTACGTAAAATAAAAAACAGAATAAAACATCAATGCCAACCCTATTTTATTTTTAATTCTGAGAACATTGCTATAAACGATGGTATCCATCGTTCCTGTGGTTACGAAGACTTAGTTTTAGTTTTTGCTAAGGTGGAAGAGAAAGCATCAGAGAATTTATTTGGGGAAGCCGAAACCAAGAGAGGTCAGGAAAAGAAATCAAAGACAGCACATATAATTAAGAGCTAAACTATTCTATGCTGTTTAAAGAAAAATGATGACAGTTATATTCTGTGGTAGAAAATCATATGACCATAACTGAACCACTTTCCCATTAACAGAAGAATGACCCAGCTTTCCCCTTTTGTGTACCCACATCTTCACACTCAGTAATTGTAACTTAAAATCTCTGAACTTTGACTTTTCTTAAAAAAATTCAACCTGAAGACAAAGAATACAACATCAGAACTTCATTAATACATTCATTCCCCATAGAAAACATGTATCAGCTATTCTCAAATGGTGGATTGCAAAAAAAAAAAAAGCACTGAAGAGCAATAATACAATGCAATTAATGCATTTTGGAATGGATAGCTTCACATTTCTGTTGTTCACAGCAAAGGTTGTGCATCTAACTCCATGATATTTTGGCACAAATTCATCTGTCACTTGGTAGAAGCTAACCAAATGAATCAGATGCCAACACGGACATGGTGAGTGACATGCCCTCATACTTAAATACTGACTAAGGTGAAAGACTACGGTATAAGAAAATACAACCAAACTAAATTAAATTCTGGTTACAGGTTTCGCACTCTGGTGGGTCACCACATGTCCAGTGTAAAATTTGAGTCCTGAAGCAAAACCAGTTGAGAACCGCTGATCTAAATGTAATGACAAATCATTTATTGTGGAAAAAATGGTCAACTAAACTTTCTAACACAATAGAACTCCAAACAGGCTGAACAGAAAACTTACCTTACCTTTTATACATGGTGTCTTCTGGTCTCCTCAACATGAGCTGGTACAAACCCCTGACAGTCCATTCAGCACAGCACAAAACACATCCCTGCCTCTGTGAAACTCATCCCCGCAGGCTGACTGTGTGTCATTCAGAGTGCCAAGAGCAGCAGTGATTTTCTCAAATCACATTACCTCACAGAGCTCCACCTCATCTCTGTGTCGAGCTGCATTCTCTGCCATGCTCCAGGGTTCTGAGGGTAATAATGCCTCTCAGCTGCAGTTACTGCCGGAAGAAAGAGAGAGAGAGAGAGTGACAGAGTATGTGTGTGTGTGTGTGTGTGTGTGTGAGAGAGAGAGGGGGAAGATCAGCCCTGATGTGTTTTAATGCATCTCTTCTGTTTCAGCAGGGTAAAGATTCACCCTTTGGTCAGAAAGCACTTCCAAATGCTCCCAGCTATTTAAAAAAAAAAACACACAAAAAAAACAACAACTATGTAAACACTCCTCTAATTTCGAGCCAAAGGAAATCAATGGCATCAAAATCCATTAGCTTCTACTGTGCATTGAGTAACCACAGCTGAATATTACCTATAAGAAACAATAGGTCAAGGTTTGGCTAGTTAGCATGACCTAGTGATCTCCTGCTGGTATGGAAATGTAGGCAAAAAATATTTCTCCATTAGCGACTGTTGATTAATGATTGATAATGTTAAAAAAAAAAGTAGATTTAACATTAAACATAGGGTTTATGAAAGAAGTCTCTTATGCTCAACAAGGCTGTTTGATTTGTTTGATCAAAAATACAATAAAAACAGAAATATTGTGAAAAATGACTACAATTTAAAATGTATGTTAATATATTATAATATGTAATTTAGTCCTGTGATGGTAAAGCTACATTTTTACTCCAGTCTTCCGTGACAAATGATCTTTCAGAAATCATTCTAATAAGCTGTTTAAAAGAGTACAGTTGAAAATTCATCTTTGCCATCACAGGAATAAGTTTTAAAATAGAAAATAGTTCAATTGTAATAATATTTCACAATGTCACTGTATGAATACTAGGCTGAAAGTGGTGGAGGATATGACCAGGCAATGAGGTTACAAAGGTTTAAACACTTTTATCAGGTGATATCGCTTGACTGTCATTTGTTGAAGAGGTACCAAGTAACCCTCACGAGAGGCAGGTCAGAGCAGTTTCCAGCTGCCAGAGCAAGATCTGACCCCTATGGGTCAATAACAAGCTCTATCTGCTTGCCACACATTTTGAGTTCAACCTCTACTAACCTCCTTCAGTGGTTTGTGTGTCTGTGGAGCTTCATAGTGTCTCATTGGTTTTTGTAAGCTGACATTATGTGTGTTGCTTATGAGAGATTCTTATTTGAGCTTTCATTCACCACGGTCTTCCAGCACGATTCTGACATTTATATTCAAAGCCAGACATTTTTTTTTCAAGGAATGTCCACATAATAGTCATGAGCACTGAGGTATGATATGCCTTTCACAGATTTTAATGTCAATTACGGGTAAAGGGTTACATCACATTTCTTTCACTTTTCTTTTCTTGTTGTAATACATTTACATTGTTGCGTATAGATAAAATAATTAAAATGGTGGTATAATTCTTTATTGCAGTGATACCCAACCAAGAGTAGACCTCTCGATGAAGAGGTACATAAGCATTACAGATGGGGTTACACTAAAAAAAAAAGATTAGGAAATACTGCTTTAGATCCAGGTGATGTTAAAACTGAACTCAGATCAGTGTTCAGTCAGTTCTAGATTTGTCCTTTGCCCCCCTTCAGAGAGCCCCGGGACGGTCAGATGGATAGAATTACCAAAACAGGATGCAACACAATAGCGTCTCCATCTCTTTCTCTCTCCCAACATTTCCCTTTTCAAACCCCTATTACCATATTTCATTCCTTTATAACCAACCCTTATTTAAGGAAAGCAGAAAAAGAGACCGCAAAAGGCAGGGAAAGTGAGATTGTTCATGTCTAGCACACAGCAGACAGGAAGCAGTAATTGACCGACAATGAAGCTGTCAAATGTTTCAAACACACATTCACCACAGAGCTGTTCTTGTGCTTTTTACCATTGTGTAAACTCACCTCAAACTGCAATCATTGCTGGTTCTAAAGCAGGACACTGGCTCCCGGCACTCTTCCTCATTCTGGGGAACAGCAAGTGATAGCAGCTGAACATACTTGTGGGACTCCTAAGTGCAGCAGTTATAAAAATGATAAAAGTATAAACACTGTGCATAAACACATACAATGCGTTTTACATGCACTGGTGTGACTCAGATATAGTATAGATTAGCAAAATGTTCTGTTTATTAATTAATTTCATCAGCACAAAGTCTGAACCCTAATTTGTTAATCAGATCTGCCTCACTCAAAAAAGGCTAATGAATGACATTCCTTTTTCAAGCAGCATGACTTATTTACATGTGGATGGCTAATTAGTAAAAACAGTTTTTAGCACAAACATTTAAAATTGACTCTACAGCATGCCAGTTATCAAGAAGTACCATTTAATTATAGTCTATTCTGTTACCATGGCATTAAACTTCCAGGTACGTGCTAGAGGGGGCTTTGTGATCAACTGCTATCCAAGTACTGTGTGTTCAGAGAGACTAATGCACAGGAACAACTAAAGAGTCATTTTAGGTCTTACAAGCATGGAGGAGGAGATGAGTACGTAAGAACAAGAGAACTAGTGTCACATACTTTTCGGAGCTGACTCAAACAACAGTAAAACAACAGTTATAATAATCATCAGTTGACACCGCAAGCACTATATCAATTTAGGCCAGGGAATCTAAGGACATGGGCCTCATTCTCTTACAGTCAAACCAAAAATTATTTAGACATTTTTTACATATTTTTACTAGTGGGTTCAGGACACTATAGTTCATTTATGTAAGTGAGGATAGCAAAATAAAGTAAATTTCGACATAAACCCAAAAATTCTTCATACATAATAATTTGGAACCAAACATTATTCAGACACTTTGATCTGACCATGTTTTGCTTAAGTGTTGACATAATTAATTTTTTTTTCTGACACAGTTCAACTCTGAGATCTTGTCATATTTTATTACCTTTTTTAACCATGATATAATGAATAATAGTGAATAAACTGTAATAATGAAATGTTCATGGTGTTCAATGTTCTAAATAATAATTGGTTTGACTGTATAATTATGTACAGTTTTTGTATTTATGTGTGCAGAAAAAGTTCTAACACAAAATATCAGCAGAATTCTACAGATGAACTTTTGTTCTATTGTTTGATTTTTAAAAATAAAACATGTAACGTGTAACATGCCTGCAAATACCAATTTTCTAAAATGTTTTTATATAGAACAAAACTACACAATCATGTTTCAAACCTCTCATTTCGACAAATTACTTGCTCCTAACGCCACCAGCACCATGTGATTTGTTTTTCTAAATATTATCACAAATATAATGTGAACCACTTATGTGAACTTATCGATGAATCATGATTTCTTGGCATTCTAACATACTACAATTACTATTTCTGTTATATAAAGAAACAGCAAAAAATACAGTGTAGCATGCCATTTTGAAATCAGCCCACTGATTCTAAAGTATGATGGGAACATTGAGGAGGAAATAAAAGTTAAAAAGCCAGGAAGCATTTGCAACCTTTCTGAGGTGGAGAAAATGGCCAATTTTACCTGTAGGTGTTCCCAAAAAGGTTGAGTTTATCGTTGATTACAGCTCTCACATCTTTCTAGCAGCAGCACTGATGTGGTCAGCACAGAGTTTGACTTAAGAGAACCATTCTGAAAAACTACCTTGCTTCTTAAGATGTGCTGCCCACACCATTTGTGCATTCACACAGTGAGTTTTTTGCTTTGAAAACACCGTTTCTAATGCCACACCCGTAAGTTGACATATCTTGTGCATGGAATATTATAGAAAACATTTCTAAAAGAATTGTAAAACACAAAAACTTCACAGAGTAAAAAAAAGGGGTTATAAATCATCTACCCACCATGGAGATGGTGATAGCAATCAAGCTAAAGTGACACCCCTGATCATGTAATCTTAGTCCATTCTTTGTCTTCACACACCTTGCACAGTGGTCAAACGGGGGCCAAAGGGGAGACAGCCAGTGTCATTCTACGAAGTTGCTTTCATCTCTGACATAATCTCCTACTGAATGTAGCGCTGTTGGCAGGAATGCCATGGCAACCCTTCTCTGGTCCTCAGAGTGGCATATTACAGTCCAAGTGTCTGAACACAAGAGATCAGGGAAAAAGGGAGGTGGGTGGCAGCTCACCAGCCAAACAGACTCCTGCTAAGAGCCAACGCATGATGGTGCCCCAAAAACAATAAAAAAAAAAAAAAGTGTCAGCACACAATACAGGTTTGACATGAAAGCTTTTGCCCGTTTCCAACTGAGAAGAGGGTGAATAGGAAAGCAGTGTCTTAAATGGCACAGCAAAAAGGATTTATGCACAGAAGTTGTTACCATCTGAAAAAGTTGACTTTTCATGATCACTCTCCTTCTATAACAGAGTGGCAATGTAAAACATGCATGTTAAATAATTTAAGAAAACAATTAATATTGTAAAACCGGGAGTCTGTAAACAAACAACAGAAGAAGCTTTGAAACCTACAACTCTGTACGATTGCCGTATAAATCACGCAAAAGTACATTTACTCTGAATCCATGAATGAACACCGCCAGCCTCCCCATGGTGAGCTTGGGCTTGATGAAGATCATATGGCTTGACAACGAAAATTGGATTTGGACCACGTAGTGTGTCTGGATGTTTAAACAAAGTCCAACAGATAATGAAAGATATAGAAAACAGTGTGATCTGACATGCACTTTAAATAGTCAATGTTTCAGCCAACAGCTTGAAGCATCAAAACCATTTGGAAGGTGCGAGGGGGGCAAAGACAGAACTGAAGATATGGGGTAATGGTTCAAGAGAAGCTTAAAAATACAGATTAGTTTAAATTCCTATGGAAGCAGGGAAATAAAGGGGTTGTGGTGTCCTAATTTTGAAGGAAAATGAAGGTCCGGCCACCTGCGAGTATTCATAGCCCGATTCTTTGATCAAAGAGGCGACAGTGATGCGAGGGGAGGCAGATCCTTCAGTAATCAATTTCAATAGTAGTGTAACTGTAATACATAACTCATTCTTTTTGCTTTAATATCTCATAAAGCGCAGTTAAACATGTGATTCTGGCATATGATGTAGCTAGCCCAGCAATGTGGACCATGGAATAGCTACTGAAATGCTAATTAAACTTTTGTGGGAGGTTTCTTCTTAAATCAAACCTGCATTTTGGGATGTTTAAACTACAGAAGACTATAAAAACATAGCACCCCCTGCTGGTCAAACATATAGCATTTACCAAGATTATCTTCAAGCACCAATTTAAGCAAAAAAATAATAATAATTTTACATTTCCATTTCCTGGCAAGAACAAAACTTGTTAGAAATTTAACACATGCAACATAAGAGTTTTTTTTTTTCTTTTTTTCTCACCAGTATATTTCCACCAGAGACTAAATATATGGGCTGCCATTTATCTGGACCTGTGTGAAGTTGCAAGAGTGCTAAAAAACAGCCTTATCCTCCTGTGGCACTGGCAGAAACTCTGGATAGTGGTTCGGGTGCAGTAGGATTCAGAGGTTGAGTCATCTGATGCTTCTATAATCCAGGGTATCACACACTATGAGGAAAAGGATAAACATGATCCAACTGAAGTATTCTCATACATCTGTCCCCAGGTTCTCTTATATAAAAGCACTGATCTACGAAATGACAGCATGAAAGGACAGTTTTTGGGAAAATGGATTTCTAAAGAGAGGCCAACTCATTTGTTTCCACAGCAACAGGAGACTGCACAAACAAATCTGTGGTCTTCCACTGGTCCATCGTTACTCAGCAGCACATGGCAGGAAAGAACTACAGAATATAGGAGAGAAAGCAGAACGGAAATTGTTTTATATAATTAGCGGCTGCAGCAGATGTGTTTTGATTAATGACTTACCCTTGTTCTGGGATTTTCAAAATAATCAGCTTTGGTTCATATATAACTGCGAAAGAACAAGAAAAATCACAAAGCAAATTGTGTTATAAACACGGACATGCGAATGAAGGGTTGCCATTTTCCTTTTATGAGAATTTTGTACACTAGCACCTATAAAAAGTAAAATTAAAAAAATAAATCTAAGAAAAATTAAGCCAGAGACAAAGATAGCAATTTCCAAACATCTTTTATTAAAGAATAGGAAAACCTACTATCACCACAGGGTGAATGTTTAAACATGAACTTTCATCTTTTTAATCACCACCTGTAATTCTTCAATATATATGTGTAGAATTTTGCATATGGTAATCAAATCAGAATGATACAAAACACTTGTGAAAAACAAAAGATGGCTGGATGTAGCTCTTTCAAACCAGTTATAACCCAAACAAGTCTGATTGTCAGCTTCAATGTAATGTTATCATATTGTCTTATATGTATCTTGATACTTCACAACCAAAAACAGAAAAACAGATGTCTGCTATTAAACACATTTGTTTCTCATTGCGAACTGCTTATAAAATATTTACTAGCAAAGCTTTAACTGAGAAGTGATTCATGTCCATCCATTCCAAGCATTCAATGGAACTGCTTACCAAATAAAGTGCTATTGAAACGATTTTCTCAGAAACAATATTTTCTAGAAAGCAGCACAAGTCTTTGGTAAGCTTTTAATTCTTTGCTCGGTAGGACTATAGGAAATATAATGATTGTCTAATTAGAGTAACAAACTGGAAGTCAAAGGTTTCTAAGCAGCAGAGCTCTGAGGGACGCAGCAACTATACACAATTAGTTCAGGTCTGCTGGAGTCAATCAATAAGGACAAATAACCCTGTAACAGAGCAGTCTATCTGCAAGTTAGATTACATGCTCCATTAGTTAGGGTTAAACTAAAGATGATACAGTGGGGCTTAAATTTTGTCTCAGGTCATCACACCATGTCCTCCAAATCAACCTGAGCCATATATGCATCCAGCTCTGCATCTAGATGGCTCTTGCTCATGGACATGTACTCATCCAGTTGTTCATCCAACTGTTCCCGAGAAGGGACCTGATGGCTGTTGAATCTGGCCCGGCTGCACCCTGAATACGCCCCCCTGACAGACATAAAACGACCACCACCTGTGCACAAAGGATAAGAGTTTATAGCTGAGGGAATGTTATGAATGAAAACATTTGCATGTACTGAATCTACTGTAACTGCACCACTTCAGTGAGGTGAAGAATAACATGATATTTTATACAACAACAAAAAAAAGTCTTTTTGAGAGAAACATCTGCCATCTAGTAGCTTTTTAGTACTTAGAGCTGTTGAGCAGAGCAAAAATTATTAAATCAAGAAATTAATTTATCTGCAACAGTAGAAAAAAAATGGAACAGAGCCCATGTGTCTTAAGTGTTTCCATAACCAGATAAATTGCTGCAATATTTTCTGCTTATCTGATGCTTGTTGCTCACTGAATGCAGTGAACGTGTAAACAGCCAAAAAGCAGATGGAATTACATGCATATATTCAAATAAATATGCAAGCAATAGTAATGAACAGTGAATGTTGTTGGCTTAACTGCAGGAAATTGCTTCTGATATCATTATGGAAATCAGAAGAATTTGCTAAACTAGTGTAAATTAGTGTGTGGAGGAACCAAATTATGCTTGACCTTTTGAGACTGTTTTAAATCACTGTACTAATAAAACACAAAGTAACTAATAACTCAAAATTTCCTGCACATAAAGTCATAAACCCAAAATATTAACATATTACCACCCAGATTTACACATCAACAACACTTGATCAGCTGATCAGAAACATGGCCTGTTCAGTTACAGAGAGGTTATGCTGGAGAGATACTTATTATCTAAACAACTGAAGAACTAGTAAGAACAGTAAAATATGATAAAGTTTGCCAAACCTTGTGCTGTTCCTGGATGTAGCACCTGCCGCTCTGCATTTCCTTCTGAAGAATCCAAACATTAGGAAACAGCTGCTTAAATTCATTTTTTAACAAATTCCCAAATCATTGCAGTCTGATATTAACAATTCCAGCGTAAAATGGAGTAATGGCATTTTCAGGATGTTATTTTCCTGTGGCATGAAAGTAATTAGTCACGTAACACATTTTAAAGACGTAAAGATGATGGCATGTTTGCATACTTTCTGAGCCAAGCATTGAGATGAATGGGAATGCTAATAGATACAGGTATTATCCACCTTATTTTTAAAGGCGTCATATAATACCACTTTTACAAGAAGTAAAATAAGTCTCTGATGTCCCCAGAGTGTGTATGTCAAGTTTTAGCACAAAATACTCCACAGATAATTTTTTATAGCATGTTAAATTTGTCACTTTTTGAGGGTGAGCAAAAAAGCTGTTTTTGTGTGTGTCCCTTTAAATACAAATGAGCTACAAAGGGGGCGGAGTTTCAAGAGCTTCTGTTAGCAGCGTAGATTACCTCATATGCAGACTCACTGAAAATGTCAGAAACTGTTCAGCCTTTTATGTTCAAACCAGAGTTGGACAATGATGGAGAGACTCAAAAAGAAGTGACAACATGTAGAATGCAACAGGACGTTTCTGAATGGTTAGTTGATGAAATTATGTAGCTGATCTGAACTTTGAGCGTCGTAACTTTGTGTATCTTTCACTGCCTGTGATATCCCACCATCCTGTGCATCTGATTCCATGAAGCTTAAGCAAAAAATAAATATGGCATCTGGCAAGTTGCGGTTGGTGGTCAGTTTGTGTGTAAATGTACATTTTTCACTAACAAATTCCAATTTTGATGTCATTTCTAGCTAGAAATTACAATTGTAGTAATTAAATATTTGCTTAGTTATCAAAACTCTATTTTGTTGTACATTATTAAACCTTTTATGATGCCTCAGAAGTTTTTCGTGAGGTGCCTTCGCGTGCAAACGCTGCCTGCAAAGTCACTGCCTGAGAGGGAAGCGAGGCAACAAGTCAGCTGCCAAAGCTTTCGGACGCAGCCCTTGTTCTCACCTGTCCTTCTAATGGCTCCTCCACCTCTGGTTCTCATTGCTCCAGTCAAATTGATTATGCCTCCACGCTGCTGCTGGACACACCCCCTCTGAACACCTAGACTGTTGACTACACCTTGCTGTGTACTCATGTCTGCACACAAAAACACACATGCATGTACTTGCGATATATAATATAATGCTGGTGTCTCTCTCACTTACTCTGTCACTCACTTCTCCTTGTGTAAAATCCCTTGACCAGTCCTCTTCTGCCTCCTCCTCCTCTCATTTGCCCCCGCAATCCCACCATGCCTCCTCTTCCCAAGGGATGGCCGAGCCTCGCCTTCACGCTCACTTTGCAGAGTTGATTATTTATATTCTGCAGAGAGAAAGAGTCACCAAAACTATTTAGTCTACAATCAGAGATCACCAGCTCTGATAGTTTTGTCAAACAGAATGTGTCTGACAGATACATTATGCAGGGCGGCCAGCACTGAAGGTCTGTTGGCCATCTCCAGAGCCAGCCGCTGGTTCTTCAGCGAGGCTGCAGTCTGCTGTTTCACTGCGGCAGTGATGTCCATCACATCTGTTGGCTGATGCTTCAGCAAACTGCTGAAGCTACAGGAAGGAGAAAAACAAGACAGAGAATTACACCACAACAGAGTATTATAGTGACACTCAAGCTCACTGTAAACAAATGTATTTCTTGACAATATTTCGACTAAAACTAAACTAAATCTCACCGGTCATGCAGAGAGACATTGCATGTGCTGTTCAGAATGATCTTTTGGGGATCCAGAGGATTCATTTTCACATCCAGTTTGCGTTATAAACGTCAGACTCAGTCAAAACATATGCTAGAATGTGAAGTCAAAATAGAGTTGACATCTAACTTTAACCTACACAGTCCTAATTCTAAGTGTGCATACCAGAACTGTTTGTGCTAGTTTAGCATAACTGATTTACATGAAACAAAACTTAGCAAACATTTGAACGTGCAAAATTCAACAGAAATGTCGCATGTTTTAATAAGTAAGCTATATATTATTCATAAAAAATTCGCGTTTATTGAATTCCCACCATTCAAGTTAGCATCGATGCACGCGCAGAGCACTCAGTGTTATTAGAGTGGATTTAGTCGGATGTTTTTTGCCAGGTGTGCAGAGTTTGGTACCGTGATTCACACGCCGTTACGGTCCGGCTGATTGTGAATGTTATACCGCCATCTATCGGACAGCACATGGACACCACATTCTCTGTGTCAGAGAATAGACATTAAAAGGATAGTTCACCCAAAAATGAAAATTCTGTCATCATTTACTCACCCTCAAGTTGTTCCAAACCTGTATGAGTTTCTGTCTTTTGGTGAACACATAAGAAGATATTTTTGAAGATGATCTGGATAATGTTTACTCTGTATAGGCCTACTTTGTATAAAGTTAAGAGTTTTCTATTTTCCTATCCACTTTTAGAGTAAGATTAGATGTATAAACATTTATTTATCATATTTAATACACATTTATTTGTGTTTTACAATAAATTGGAAAATATGACTGAAAAGCCACAGTTACAGTCTAAAAAAATGCTGGGTTAAAAACAACCCAAGTTGGGTTAAATATGGACAAACCCAGCAGGTTGGCTTAAAGGGCACCTATTATGCCCTCTTTCACAAGATGTAATATAAGTCTCTGGTCTGGTCAAATTTCTGCTTAAAATACCCCACAAAATTGCACCTATTTGGGGGTGAGCAAAAACATGCATTTTACTAATATATTGATAAAAAAATAAATCCAAAATTGGTTGAAAAAAATGGCTGGGTGAAAACAACCCAATCCCTGGGTTTGTCCATATTTAACCCAGCATTTTGTAGAGTGTATATTTGGCTAAAGTTTTTTTTTTTTTTTTTCAGTTAAAAACTACTTTCAATTTAATAAAATAAATCGAATCTTAATCCAAAGTTTAACAATAAAATTGCGTCATAGCCTAAACATATAAAATATAAAATCAATTTGGTCAACAGCCCTTTACAATTTGACTACATTTTATAAAACCTTGAGAGTTATTTTTTTTTCTCTCCATACTATTGAAGTAAATGGGGCCAATCAATTGTTTGGGTGCCCATATTTTTCAAAATATCTTATTTTGTGTTCAGTAAATGATGACAGAATTTTTTTTTTTTAATTATTAAAAATGATCTGGATAATATTTACTTTGTATAGGCCTACTTTGTATAATGTTAGCAGTTTTCTATTTTCCTTTCCACTTTTAGAGAAATATTAGAAACTTTTTTATTTTTTTAATAGCCTAGGTCAACAGTCCTATAGAATTTGACCACATTTTATAAAACCTTGTTTAAAGTCCTTTTTAAAAAATCCGTATCCATCCTTCTTTCAGATTAATGGCCTAGCTACTCATCTGACCGACCAGGACCCAACCATTGGCACCAATGGTCTCTATACACGATCAACTTTGCTCTCAATGCTTTTGAGAAACGCAGCCCAGGTAAACCAGCTGAGCTCAGCCTGGGCAGCCTAGTGAGATCATCAAGACCAGCAAGCCATATTAAGCTGGTTTAAAGTGTTGTTTCTTTTGTTAGCTAATTAACAGGATTAGTCTATTTCTGTTACTTATTTCAGCTTTAACGTTACATGCGTTCAACTTTAGAACGATTTCGAGCAGCGATAAAAAAAAAAAAAAAAGATTTCTCGTTGTTGTTTTTTTCCGAAATTTTGCCTTGTGACCGTTTGTGTCTGTTTCAGTTTTAGATTTCGGTTTTATTGTGCCTTATTTTTTGACAAATAACTACGTTGTATCGTCAGGGGAGTTACCTCAGTTTCAGACTCTCTCTCTCTCTCTCACACACACACACACACACACACTGGATATGCTCACGAGCGAGTCAGACGGGCGCAGACATACAGAGAAGAGTGAGCACATGTGACACATAACATGTAAGTAGTTTTTATATTAACTTGCATTAATTTGCTGTTTGTGTTTTATGTATTTAGTAATTGATAATTAAAAGTGTGAGTAACTAAGTACTATTTCAGAAAGAGTGAAACCAAATAAATTAGTGTCTGATTCAGGAAGTAACTATTTCGGCTTTAACTGAAGTTCAGAATGATAGACAGAGACATATCATGGAATGTGATTTAAACTTATTTGTTTAGTTAATAAATATAGTAACACTAAACTGGAATTATATATCTTCATATTAAAACGTTAGTCTTTTTTGTTCAACTGCCTATTAGGTTACTTGAAATTTAAATCCTAGAGTCTCCACATCACCTGTGTGGCAATGCCAGTCTGAATGCCCAGTTCTGAGATTTGTGGTTACGTTCTTTTATTTGTATGATTTTCCACTATTGCTGCGAAAGCTATACAGGGGCCTCAAAAGTATTTAGTCATTTTAACCACACTTGAAATGTTTGAATTTTATTGCATTAGATCAGTGGTTCTACACTCACTTGGCTTCAGAGTTGTGTTAAACTTCAAGTGGTGAGCCAACACATTATGAAAATAGTTTATTTTACAAAAATAACAGCTGCAGTCTGTAACTTTTGGTGCTCTAGCAGTTGATAAACAGAACTGCATGCATCTTGGGGAAGAACATTTTAGCTGGAGCTACTTCTTTCTGTTTATGTCTATGACGAGTCACGCAGGTACTGTGCTACTCTGCAGTGGTACGACCCAAACCAGTCTAAAATAGTCTGAATATTGTAAAAGTTCACAAGCCATATGTACCGTATTTCATATATATTTTGGATATCAGCCTATACACAGTTATACTAAATAGATACAATAGGCTTAAAATGTAAATAATTGTATTATTAGCATTTTGCATTGTTTTTTTCCTTGCTGTCCACAGATCAGTGTTGCAACTCACCAGATGGGAACCATTGCTTGAGATTACAAACCTTTCTCTGAACTAAGTTCAAGTAAAGATTGACAAACCTCTTTTGTGCCTTTCTTTCTTTAAATTAATTACCACATGATTTTATGTTTTAATATCTAATACAATGACATTCATACATTTTTAAGAGTTGGTAAATTGTCCAGGCCACATACATATACCATTTCTTCATCTCTTCTAAAATAGTGGGAGCAGAATGTCTGTGAATGCCCCCAGCAGCAGTGATGCGTGTTTAAGCATCGTTCACAGCCTGATGTGCCACCGCCAGGGAGGAGAAAATGAGAGCTTCGCCAAACGTGCCATCGAAAGCCTGGTAAAGAAACTCAAAGAGAAAAGAGATGAGCTTGACTCCCTCATCACCGCTATCACCACAAATGGAGTCCATCCAAGCAAGTGCGTCACCATACAAAGAACGCTGGATGGACGTTTGCAGGTCAGAGCATTGCCAGCCAACATCATCTGATTTTAACACAAATTAATCACACTTGTGAAAATCAGACAAATACATGATCCGGTGCAACAGTTCACAGAATGTAAAGGCCCATTCACACCAAGAAGGATAACTATAAAGATAAATATATATTTACTAATATAAATATATTAGTGTCCACACCAGTGGACGTTATAGTTCTTTAAATGCTTGAGCTCGTTACAGCAGGATGAATTCTGATTGGCTGTCAATGTTGATAATTTAAATAAAACTGAAATGAAATAAAATGTAAATACTTTAAAACTTAAAAAAATATATAAGAAACTTGTAACTAATTGAAATTGAACTTAAGTTAAAGTACTGAAATAAAAATAAATTAAAACTGAAATAAAAATAAATTAAATCTATATAGAACTAATTCAAACTAATAAAATGATAAAAGCGCATAAAATTACTAAAATTAAAATGAAACATGAAAATCTAATAATAAAAGCCAATTTAATAAATATATATATATATACGCGCACACACATACTTATATTTACACTAAAGTATATATATATATATATATATATATATATATATATATATATATATATATATATATACTCGTTCTGTTGGTATCATCTTACACATAA
The DNA here is from genome assembly GCF_024489055.1 of Chanodichthys erythropterus. Classification (NCBI taxonomy): domain Eukaryota; kingdom Metazoa; phylum Chordata; class Actinopteri; order Cypriniformes; family Xenocyprididae; genus Chanodichthys; species Chanodichthys erythropterus. Next base: position 27,640,028 of record NC_090222.1, read on the forward strand.
ATAGGCTGTTATTATGGAAAAGGCCAATCATTTTTCAGTGTTAATTATTTTTCCGAATGTGACTGACAGTGTAAATAGGGTATGTGGCCAGTTCTCCACTTCAAATGAAATCTGAACATAAACAATATCAAATAAAGCTCCCGCATGTCAGCGTTAATTACATGTCAAAATACAGGAAAACACACACCACATTTTTCCTAGAGGTTCCATGACGCTTCCACAACAGTAGTGACTGCACTCGTGTCATCTGCTTGAATTTTCAAGAACATAATTAACTGAAATAGAGTCACTTAAAGAACCAGATAATCCAAAAAGCATGCATAGACACTTTACCTGACAAATAAATAGTCATGTCATATCACAGTGGCTCTTAATACAGGCTGACATTTTGTAATGTGATCACTTTCATGTTTAAGACCAAAAGTCTGACAGTCTTTCACCTCTGCTGCATTTATAACCATCAGAGGAGGAGAATCGAGGAATGAGTAATGTTAACATGGAGGAAATCTTTTCTCCCAAAATAGTCAGCTCATGATTTTAGAGAGAGGAGAGGCCCGTAGAGAACGAGACAGAGAGTTTTCCCTTCCCCCAGCTATAGACGGGGAGAGAGGCGGGTGGAGGGTGAGGAAGGGTTGTTTTGTCTGAAACACAGGAAAGGGGCTTGGCCAAGCTTAAGCCTGTCTGTCTCGCAGTTTGTGTATGTGGGAGAGAGACGACTGTGTCAGTATTTGAAGTATGAGTGCAATGTGTTCAATTAGGACATGTATGCAACAAGTTCTGAATGTATGCATGCATCAGAATGCATATGTGCTGAACTCTGTTTCATGTCACGCACAGCTATTAGGGTTTGTTAGTGGAGAAATGTGATGTTTATGAAAATGAGAGGGTTCTGAGAGTTTAATATGGTGCTCTGTCTGTGTGTGAGTTTGTAAAACGTAATGTTTTTGGCAGTGGACCATCTCTGTCTCTGTCTGTGCGCCGACTGTCTCCGCTTTGACTCGCTCCGGAAGGTCAGTCTCCTGGGTGGAGAATTGTAAGTCATTCCAATAGCAAATGAGGTCACAGTGTGTTGCCACTCACACATGATTTAGAGAAGATGGTCTGACAGCAGAGTCAAATGTTTCTCTGTACTTTTTAATCTGCTTTGTCTCTTCTCTTTCTCTGACTTCTGTCCATTTATAACATTTTTCTGTGATGTCATGCTCTTGAAACTTTATAATGACCTTGATAGAACCATAGGCTGTCAGTGGCTAGATTATATTGTAATCGTAGGTCAGTTCTGCATGGTAGAGCATCCCTGACTTCATACTTGTCTGTCCATCCATAAGAGTTTAAACATTCTTTACTCATGTCCAGTTGATATTTAGTGTATTGATTGGATGCGTTGTGAAACTAGCAAAAGGTCTTAAAATCATGAATCGGAAGTTGCAAGTTTCTTCTTCCCTGTTGTGACATACTGACACATTTTTTTACACAATAACATAACAGGATTATATTACATGTTAAAATATGTTAAAATATAAAACATTTATTTAAAAAATAATAATAAATAGAAAACATTTATTTATTATTTAATTGTAATAATATTTCTCAATAATACTGCTTTTACTGTATTTTGATCAAATAAATGCTGCCTTGGTGAAATCTTACCAACCCCAGACTTTTGAATGGTAGTGAATATGAAGCAAATTTGACCATATTCAAAACCTGACATTATGAAGATAAAATTAATAGCAACTCGTTATTTTTTAGTCCTAATATTCACGTAAAGTTTCATACTTAAGGCCTGTTAAACAAAGATGAGAGACCACGATTGTCACATTTTCCAGTTGTGTTTCACATCACATTACAGCAACAGTCTTTATTTCGTTTGGCAAAAAGTGTAACAAACTCATCTATGTCAAAGCCATTAGTTATGTCTTTCTCGTGAGCCAAAATCATCAAATTCATTTTTCTCAGAGAACCGAATAGTTCTTTGGAACGGTGTTAAGACTCGGGACAGGGTGGAGAATGAATATGATACTGAGGACACTCCGATTACCAGTGCACACAGTCCAGGGAATGTTTCAGTCAGTGCATAATAAATATAACACTAAATATATAATTGTGTTATGAACATTTAGCAAAGAGAAGGATTATGTTCTACCTTTTTGTTGATAATTTTGTTTTTTCTTATATTATAAGAAAAAACAAAATTATCAACAAAAAGGTAGAACATAATCCTTCTCTTTGCTAAATGTTCATAACACAATTCTATGTAACTTAATATTAACCACTAAATCTCTGTAAAAATGATTTGAGTAAAATACATAATGTTCCAAAATGTGTTTTTATTATTATTAATATCACACTTAAAATTAAAAAAGTCACTCTCAGGTATGAGAGTGTGAATTCAACCCTGGTATAATACTGTACTGTTGACATCAAGTGTTGTCACTGCTCCTCAGGTGGCTGGGCGGAAGGGTTTCCCTCATGTCATATACGCTCGTCTGTGGCGCTGGCCGGACCTCCACAAGAATGAACTCAAGCATGTCAAGTTCTGTCAGTATGCGTTCGATCTGAAGTACGATAACGTGTGTGTGAACCCCTACCACTATGAGCGTGTGGTTTCCCCTGGGATTGGTGCGTATGTTACTAAAAACACAAACTGCTATGAAACGTTTTTCATCACTATTACAATTATAGCAGGGAAATATTTTGATAAAGAACATGTAGTATTCTCGAACATGATTCTGTGTTGATATTTTGGTAATTACTATATAACGCAGTGTTCTATGTTACTTTTTTCTTTATTCTCATCTTGCAGTGGGATTCAGTTTGCCAAACACAGGTGAGCGGAGCTTTGAATGAATAGTGGTGGCTATTAGCGCTTCTGTTTCTTCTCCACATGCGAAAGAATGTCTCAAACATTCATTTGGGCTAATCGCTGACGGCCCTGATCGCTACGCTGCTGGCAGCCAGCCTTTAATCAGACAGAGACTGCCATAAAATGTGTCAAATCGAGACATGCAAGGACTCGCCTTGCAGTGAGAGAGACAAATGGACGTGAGTTTGGAGAGGAGCTCAAAAATGTTTTGACACTTGTTCTCATCCCTCAGGCAGGCTGATAAAAGAAGAGCACATACATGACTGCATCCAGATGGAGGGTCCATCGAATATGACCTTACAGCAAGACCATCATCCTTCAGATCACTACAGCCCACAGCCACTGAGACTGATGTCCCCAGAGCCGCCCCAGCGGACCACTTCCTCGGTCACGCTCTACCCCAGCCTGCCCCTCTCTCCACCCTGTAAATATAGCAAAGCTTAATCAAGGCTAAGGGGTTTTACTGCACACCAGTGTTTGCAGAATAATCAAATAAATATGTGACCTTGGACTACAAAACCAGTCATAAGTCGCACGGGTATATTTGTGGCAATAGCCAACAATACATTGTATGGGTCAAAATTATCGATTTTTCTTTTATGCCAAAAATCATTAGGATATTAAGTAAAGATCATGTTCCATGAAGATATTTTGTAAATTTCCTACCGTAAATATATCCAAATTTAGTGGATATGCATTGCTAAGGACTTAATTTGGACATCTTTAAAGGTGATTTTCTCAGTATTTTGATATTTTTTACACCCTCAGATTTTCAAGTAGTTGTATCTCGGCCAAATATTGTCCTATCCTAACAAACCATACATCAATGGAAATATTATTTATTCAGCTGTATAAATATCAGTTTCAAAACATTGACCCTTATGACTGGTTTTGTGGTCCTGGGTCACACACACACACATATACATACATATATATACATATATACATACATTTATATATAGTCTTGTAATGCAAAAGGATGATTCAAACCAGAAGACAAATCATCATATTGCATTGAGACATATTTAATAAGTTTATTTTAGTATAGTTTCTTTATTATTTATGAAGTTATTTAGATTCATTTTTATTACATTTTTTTTCATTTTTATTCATTATATTTATTGATAGATTGATTATAATAGCGATGTACATAGCTACATTAAAAAAAAAAAAAAATCGACTAGTCAGTGAAAGACCAGTTGACTTGAAGAAGCTTTGTGTTATTGGGGTGATTTCAGGTTCACCTGACCCTGATTGGATACATGTTTTAGAGGGTATTTAAAGGTGCCCTAGAACTCCTTTTCAAAAGATGTAATATAAGTCTAAGGTGTCCCCTGAACGTGTCTGTGAAGTTTCAGCTCAAAATACCCCATAGATTTTTTTTAATTCATTTTTTTAACTGCCTATTTTGAGCCATTATTACATATGCACGGATTAAGCGTGCGGCCCCTTTAAATCTCCCGCTCCCCCGCCCCGGCGAGCTTATAACTGCCTTAAACAGCTAACACAAAGGTCACACAGCTAATATAACCCTCAAAATGTATCTTTACAAAGTGTTCATCATGCATACATCGATTCCTGTGAGTATAGTATTTATTTGGATGTTTGCATTTGATTCTGAATGAGTTTGAGGCTATGCTCTGTTGCTAACGGCTAATGCCACACTGTTGAAGAGATTTATAAAAAATGAAGTTGTGTTTATGAATTATACAGACTGCAAGTGTTTAAAAATGAAAATACCGACGGCTCTTGTCTCCGTGAATACAGTAATAAACAATGGTAACTTTAACCACATTTAACAGTACATTAGCAACATGCTAACGAAACATTTAGAAAGAAAATGTACAAATATCACTAAAAATATCATGATATCATGGATCATGTCAGTTATTATCGCTCCATCTGCCATTTTTCGCTGTTGTTCTTGCTTGCTTACCTAGTCTGATGATTCGGCTGTGCACAGCTCCAGACGTTACTGGCTGCCCTTGTCTAATGCCTTGAACATGGGCTGGCATATGCAAATATTGGGGGCATACATATTAATGATCCCGACTGTTACGTAACAGTCTGTGTTATGTTGAGATTCGCCTGTTCTTCGGAGGTCTTTTAAACAAAAGAGATTTATATAAGAAGGAGGAAACAATGGTGTTTGAGACTCACTGTATGTCATTTCCATGTACTGAACTCTTGTTATTTAACTATGCCAAGATAAATTCAATTTTTAATTCTAGGGCACCTTTAAGACAAAAAGACTATTTTTAACTTGATTTTATACACTCACTATTAAAAATAAAGGTTCTTTATTGGCATTCATGGTTCCATGAATAACCTTTAACATCGATGGAACCTTTCCATTTTTTATTGTGGAAAAAGTATCTTTAGACTATTAAAAGCATTCTTCACACAAAGAAAAAAAAGGTTCTTCTATGGCATCACTGCGAAAACCTTTTGGAACTTTTATTTATTTTTTAACCTTTATTTTTCAAAAGTTTAGAACAATTACGATTTTTTTATGTTTTTGAAAGAAGTTTCGTCTGCTCACCAAGGCTGAATTTATTTGATCAAAAATACAGTAAAAACAGTAATATTGTGAAATATTATTAAATTTTAAAATAACTGTTTTCTATTGTAATATTTAAAATGTAATTTATTCCTGTGATGGCAAAGCTGAATTTTCAGCAGGCATTTCTCCAGTCTTCAGTATAAATGATCCTTCAGAAATCATAACATTTGACTGCTAGTGTATATAGTTTCAAAATATTTAAAATTTGGTTTTACAACAGTTGAAAATCATTAGTAAATTTGTGTGTGTATGTGTGACACACTGGTAGTTGCACCTTATTAGTGGTGACTACCAAAAGTGCAGTCATGACCTCTTTGTTGTATTAACACATCTGTAAAATGTGATATTATGTTAATGTATTTAATGCAGTGCTGTTTCTTTTCTTGCAATTAAAAAAAAAAAACGTGATATTGACGCATAATTTTTATCATTCTCACTTTTTCTAAAGCGAGTGCTTCCAGGTTGTCCATGCAGGTGGACCACCCTGAGGGACTGTTGCAGATCGCATCCCCAGCAGGACGAGCCTTAACCTCCAGCTCTCCACCTTCCACCCCAACACACAGTCACGCACCCACACACAGCCAGCCCTCGTCCCAGCAGCCCTCTGTCAGTCAAAGTGAATACAGCACCTCGAAGCACACACAGACACAGGGCTCTTACCACAGTAAGTGCATGGAGAAATTACATACAGTTCACAATTGATTGTGTTGAATTTTATTTTATTGAGACTTTATAAGTTGTATATGTTTGTAAGGCATTTAATTTGTATGATATTATCAGTGAAAGACTCATATATTAAATAAGTATCAAGTCATGTTAAATCTGTTTATTATGTCTCAGCAACAACCTGGACAGGGACCAGTACAGCCTCTTATACTCCTACTGGACCACAGCAAAATGGGCGGAGTCACCAGCAAGCCCCTCCCCCTCATACCAGCCATTTCTGTATGTAAATTCTGATCGTCAACACAGTTTTTGTAAAATATAAATAATGATAACTGTAAGATAATTTGACAATCTCATATACAATAAATAAATTATATACATGTGTTTCCTGTGATGGCCAAGCTGAATTTTCAGCAGCCATTATTCTAATCTTCAGTGTCACATGATCCTTCAGAAATCATTCTAATATGCTTATTTGGTGCTCAAGGATTGTCAATGTTGAAAACGGTTGTGCTGCCTAATATTTTTGTGGAAACAAATATATATATATATATATATATATATATATATATATATATATATATATATATATTAGGATTCTTTGATGAATAGAAAGCTCAAAAGAACAGCATTTATTTGAAATAGATTTTTTGTAACATTATAAATGTCAATTTAATGTAGTATTAATTTCTTAAAAGAAAAAAAAAACTTACTGACCCCAAACTTTTGAGCAGTACTGTATATTATAAATGAAATAAATCAATAAGTAAATATATATTTTTCATCATAATTATTATAAATAATAATGGCTTGCTATTTAATGATATACTTCTTATATATATGATATGATATACTATCTTATCATCATTGTATCATTGTGTTTTAATTGTCATTTCTTTTAAAAAAATATTATTTGTATACTGTTATCAGGGTCTCAGCATCACACACCAGCCTCATACCCTCAACCAGTCTCCAACCATCCAGGTAATACAAACCAACCCCCCCACCACACAAGTACATCTACATGAACAGCACTCTGTATTGAGCCTGTGTGCCATTGTGTGTACACTACAGGCCCAGAGTTCTGGTGCTCAATCTCTTATTTCGAGATGGACGTGCAGGTCGGGGAGATGTTTAAGGTTCTAGCAAACTGTCCTGTGGTGACAGTAGATGGATATGTGGACCCTTCGGGCGGGGACCGCTTTTGCCTGGGTCAGCTTAGCAATGTTCACCGAACTGATGCCAGTGAGAGGGCAAGGTCAGTCATCCTTCAGCATAATAAATATACACATTCATTCATATGCAATTGAAGAAGAACACCTTACACAAACTTATGAACACCTGACATCCACCCAACAGGCTTCACATTGGTAAAGGTGTTCAGCTGGAGTGTCGTGGGGAGGGGGACGTGTGGATGCGTTGCCTTAGTGACCATGCTGTCTTCGTGCAAAGTTACTACCTGGACAGGGAGGCAGGGAGAGCGCCAGGGGATGCTGTTCACAAGATCTACCCAGGAGCCCTCATTAAGGTACACCTTTAATGACATCACACCTTTGTACTGCTTTATTCTTTGCAATTAAATTGAATCAGACATCAAAATCAGAAGGGGAACAGCCTTGTTTCAGAGCACTATAGATGTTGTTGGCATTGTAAATCTGTTTATTTCCAGGAAACAAGCATGAATCAGTAAAATTAAGCATAAATGTGTGAACAAGGACTGAAATATTTGGATCAGTTGTCCCAAGTGTTTGTGAACTAATTCCATTTTATTCCTCCAGGTGTTTGATCTTCGTCAGTGTCACAGGCAGATGCAGCAGCAAGCGGCGACTGCGCAGGCAGCTGCGGCTGCGCAGGCTGCAGCGGTAGCTGGGAACATCCCTGGGCCTGGCAGTGTTGGAGGAATTGCTCCAGCCATCAGTGAGTCATTGGTCCCACAAATATCGATTTTCCTTGGTAACAATTCTTAAAACCACAAGAATGTTTTTTTTCTCTATGCCAGTCTTTCCTGAACCACTTTTCATCAGCATTTTGTTGAATCATCAGCCCTATTGCAAAAGAATTTATATTTTACCCAAGTTTGTGGTCTGAATTGAACATCATGAGACGAAAAGCATGTGTACAGCAAAATAATGCCAAGAACACACAGCTTTCTATTGAGTTGTCATCACAAGCTGCATGCAATAACATACAGCATGACCAGTTTAGCCCAATTCACAAACAAATGACTCATATGAACTGGTTCTATTTAGTGAATCAAAAACATACAGCGTGACCAAGTGACCAGTGTAGTCTGATTCACAAATAAATTTCTCTAACTAACCCATTCTTTTTAGTAAATCAAAAACATACAGAATGACCAGTGTAGTCCAATTCATCAACAAATGACTCTTTTGAACTGGTTCTTTTTAGTGAATCAAAAACATACAGTGTGACCAAGTGACCAGTGTAGTCTGATTCACAAATAAATTACTCTAACGAACCCATTCTTTTTAGTAAATCAAAAACATACAGAATGACCAGTGTAGTCCAATTCATCTACATATGACTCTTATGAACTGGTTCTTTTTAGTAAATCAAAAACAAACAGTGCATTCAATGTAGTCTGATTCACAAGCAATTGACTCTTATAAACCAGTTCTTTTTAGTAAATCAAAAACATACAGAATGACCAGTGTAATCCAATTCATCAACAAATGACTCTTATGAATTGGTTCTTTTTAGTGAATCAAAAACATGTATATGTGACCAGTGTAGTCCGATTAATCAACAAATGACTCTTATGAATTGGTTCTTTTTAGTGAATCAAAAGCATGTATATGTGACCAGTGTAGTCCGATTAGTGAACAAATTACTCTTATGAACTGGTTCTTTTTAGTGAATCAAAAACACGTATATGTGACCAGTTTAGTCCGATTCATGAACAAATGAGTCTTATGAACTGGGTTTTTTTTAGTGAATCAAAAACATGTATATGTGACCAGTGTAGTCTGAATAAAATGAACATGAATAAAAGACTCTTATGAAATGGTTCTCTTTAGAGGATCAGCATGACCAGTGTAGTCTGATTAACTAACAATTGACTCTTTAGAGTCAGTCCTATTAACACATCTTTCTAAAATACTAAATCTCCTCTACTAAATGGTAATAGAAATACTTAGTTTGGACCCAGTTGTTAATTCTTAAAATTATTATTTTTGTAATCTACCAAGCAAGAAGGTTACTACGGAGCCCCACACATGACATACAAGAAAAAATGTTTTATTGTTCGCACGATTTACTCTTTCGTACGATTTACTCTATACGCATGATTTATAAATCGAGGGAACGAAATAGTAAATTGTGCACACCATTTAGCCTACAATTTTTTTCCTGCATGTCATGTCCGGGGCTCCGTAGGTTACAACTTATAGCTGAGAGAATTTTTTTTTCCATATATCAGCAAAATGGGCACTATAACTGAAATATTCCCAAATGAATCAGAATCGAACCAAGAGCTAGTGAATCAGAATCAAATCACGACATGCGTCCAGCCCTAGTCTTAAAATGCCTGCTTACTTCCTTTAATACACACTCTCCCTTACACATTTTCGCAGGTCTGTCGGCCGCCGCTGGAATAGGTGTTGATGACCTGCGTCGTTTGTGTATCCTGCGTCTGAGTTTTGTAAAGGGTTGGGGACCTGACTACCCTCGACAGACCATCAAACAAACACCGTGCTGGGTGGAAGTTCATCTACACCGTGCCCTGCAGCTGCTGGATGAGGTCCTGCACACCATGCCCCTCGCTGACCCTGGACCTGCCAACTGACCCACAGACTTTAAAATATACAAGTCCTGTCACAAAAACAGGGAAGACGAAAGACAGAGAAACAGAGAGACACACACACCTGCACAGGCAAACATTGACTCATAGTACCACATACACGTATAAGCCGTCATGCCTTCACACACACACAGTCTTTCCACAGGCTTTTCCTTGGCCAGCAAAGTGCCTCTGAACTGACCAGTGTTTAGTCCACTCTTGGGTGCTGTTGACTCAGTTGTCAAGGTAACACAGACCAAAGGCCCCACTGATGAGTTCACACTAATGGAGGTCCAAAAGAGGTGGAAGTATTGAAGAGGGAGAGAAAGATCCATACAAATGTTGCAATTCTGCTACACTAGGGCTTTAGGGGTAAAGCTCTGACTTCAACTGATTTATCATAGTTCTTAAAGTGGCAGCTGATCTGAATTCTGAGAAACAAGTCCATGAACAAATGCATTTAAAACCAGCTAATAAAAAGGATAGAAATTGTGCAGTAGTCTACAAACCCATTTAATTTAACCTGACAAATCTTGAAATGAGACCAAAAACAAGTGATCTCAGGAACAAAGAATCTGCTGTTTTAATGAGAATCAAATTATGAATACCATAAGTGTTTATAACTCAGTGATACAGAGATAAAAGTTTTGTTAACAGGGGGATTTTCATCTGTTAGGTTATACATGAGTGATGCCATAACAGTCTGACACATCCATACATGGTCAATCCTTGATAAGCCATGAAACTGAGACAGGAGTGAGGACACCTAGTGGTTATTTTAAGTATTACATTCCCTTTATACACAGCCCTGCATTAGACATGAGTTACCCAACTCTTACATAAGCTTTACATACAAATTGTGTTTAATTCAAAGATTATTCGAGAGGCTGCGTTATATTGTGAATATATTTAATGGCAAAATGGAGTTGTTAGGCAAAACACCTCCAATATATGCATTTCCTAAATTATTACATTTTGTCAAATCCCACTTGCTTATTGTAGGACAATGTATAAGGGGTCTGCCACTAAGAGGGCCCTCCAAACATGTGTGTTCCAGGACCATGATCCAGCCGTGACTATATTCAGAATACAGTGCACACTCAAGTGCTTTATTGCTTCCATAAAATGGTCACTACATAATAAAAAATATTAAGAAAAGTAAACTCAGTCTCTGTCCGCTAGAATATATGACACCTGGCATAATGTACCAACAGCAATCATAAGGAACAACTTTCTTGGTACTGACAGCACCCCTCTGGCCTCATGGGATAGGAAACCCATGTTCCGGGCCACAGAGTTCACAATCTCAGCAGATGTGGAAGGTCTTATTTTTTTTTTGTCAGCCAAACCATTTGACCTGAATTATTTTCGTAAGTCATCTGGGTACTGTCTACTGTATCATAAACATAAAGAGTCCATTGTTGCACATTCTATTCATTTAAATGGTTATTTCACCCAAAAATTCTGTCATTAATTACTGACCCTCATGTTGTTCCACACCCATAAGACCTTTGTTCATCTTCACAACACAAATTAAGATATTTTTGATGAAATCTGAAGGCTCAGTGAGGCCTGCATTGACAGCAAGATAATTTACACTTTAAAACAGTTCATGTGACAAAGTTGTTCAACCTTAAAGTTATGAAGCAACGAGAATAATTTTTTGCGCCAAAAAACAAAACAAAGTAATGACTTTATTCAACAATATCTAGTAAGGGGCGATTTAAAAACACTGCTTCATGAAGCTTTGAAGCTTTACAAATCTTTTGTTTCGAATCAGTGGTTCAGAGCTTGTATCAAACTGCCAAAGACCTGATTTCAGTAAACAAAGCTTCGTTAAAGGGATAGTTCACTCAAAAATTAAAATTTAATGTTTATCTGCTTACACCAGGGCATCCAAGATGTAGGTGACTTTGTTTCTTCAGTAGAACACAAATGATGATTTTTAACTCCGTCAGCCAAATAATACATGTAAATGGGAACTCCATCTATAAAAAAAAAAAAAACGACAGACAAATCCAAATCCAAATCCGACACATTGATGTCCTAAGACACGAAACGATCGGTTTGTGCGAGAAACCGAACAGTATTTATATCATTTTTTACCTCTAAAACACCGTTATGTCCAACTCTGTTCAGCATCCGGTTAGTGAGGTCCAAAACGCGCTTTGCTGACCGAAATGATGTCTCGCGCTTTGCTTCAATGAGTCTGAGACATCACTTCCGTTGTCAGAGCGCGTTCAGACATCACTAACCGGATGTGGAGGGCAGTTGGACATAGTGGTGTATTAGAGATAAAAAATTATACAAATACTGTTCGGTTTCTCGCACAAACCGATCTTTTGTGTCTTAGGACATCAATGTGTCGTCACGAGCCGCAGGGTTTATTTTGGATTTGTCTGTCGTGTTTTTGTTTTTTTTTGACTCTTATAGATGGAGTTCCCATTGACATACATTATACAACTGACAGACCGCAACAGTTGGAGTTAAAATCATCACTTGTGTTCTACTGAAGAAAACGGCTGCGTCCGAAAACCTAGGTAGCTGTCTTGCTGCCTCACTATCTTATAAGAGAATGACTTGTACGGCAGCATTTGTGCATGAAGGTACCTCACGAAATTGATTTCGGACAGACTTCTGAGGCAGTGTAACAGTTGAATGATCTACAGCAATATAGCGCGAGCTTTGGTGAGAACTAAACAAATATTTAATTATTACAGTAGTAATTTCTCGATAGAAATGATATCAAAATTGAAATATGTTGATCAAAATCGTACATTTATACACAAACCGAGCAGCAAACGCAACTTTCAGACGCCATCTTTATTTTTCTAGCTCAACTGTCAGAATGGAAAGCACAGGATTGTGGGATATCAAAGGCAGCTAAGGATACATCCATGCTTCCTTCAAAAATCGATCTGAAGAAGGTATCTCATGAGAGAGGAAGTGAAGCCAACATTGGATTCGGACGTGCCTTGATGCCTTACTACCTTGAAATGTGTCCTCAGAAGGCAGCTTTTTCCAGTTTTCGGACGCAGCCAACAAAGTCACCTACATCTTGGATGCCCTGGGGGTAAGCAGATAAACATCAAATTTTCATTTTGAAATTTCAATGGCTTACCACTGGGGGGCGTGACTTTGGCAGTTTGATATGCCCTTCGAACCACTGATTTGAAACAAAAGATTTGTAAAGTTTCGAAGCTTCAGGAAGCAGTGATTTGAAATCGCTCCATAATTAGAAATTGTTGAATAAAGTCGTTATTTTGTTTTTTGGTGCACAAAATTATTCTTATCACTTCATAACATTGGTTGAACCACTGCAGTCACAAGAACTGTTTTAAATATGTCTTTAGTAGCTTTCTGCACTCTAAAAACTCCTGGGTTATTTCTTTAACCCATTTTCTGGGTTATTTGTGTTGGGTTAAAATTATGGGTTATTTTTTCAGAGAGTAACCATTTTCTGGGTTATAGGGCTAATATTTTGACCCAATTCCTGGGTTGTTTAGGTTTCTGGGTTATTTTTCAAAGAGTAACCCATGTTCTGGGTTAACGCCCCTTCCCCCGCTCCCAGATGTTCTGGAATTTTCTCACAACAGTCGTTTGAAATAACCGTCACTTGAACTTGAACGCACTCGATCCGTTTTGGCCTGGGCTTCTTCGGTGCAACTTCGTCGCGTATTCAAGGTAAGCAAGTATTTTCAGTGTCAATGTAACGTTAAACGTCTGTGTCCATGTCCCCGTTGCTATTTTAGCACCATTTGTTAAAAAAATGACCATGGCTTACCATGGTAATTCTGTGGTGAGCATGTAGCCGCCTGCGGATATCGCGACAACATCTACATTAACTAGCTTAAAGTCTGTGTAAAGTCAAAATAAATATGTGTTTTGAGTTTGTCAGACTAAATAAGAAAAGTGTTATTAACCACCCAGCCAAATTTGACGTAACGTAATAATACGATAAGTACAGTGCAGCTAGTGGCGACTTCATGCCGCGTTAAGGGGGTCGAACACCGGACGAGAAGCACCGCGCTGCGCCGCGTCTAGGACAACTCGAGGTATCATGTACTTTCTCAGTTTATGGCCAGCAATATTGTTATGTTTTAGGACATTGTGGAATTAAGATAATGTCAGTACTATGTTATGGTTGTACTGTATAATTAAATACAATTGTTGCTGAGTCTGCAGTCTGAACACTTTACCTCAGAGTGTCCGTTAACTGAATGAATTGAGAATATCACCTGAAAATCCAATAACATAAGCAATTTTTATTCATGCAGCTGATTACTGTAAATTAATGTAAAATTAACTTTATATTGCAGCACATGGTGAAGTCAGTATATACATTAACGACGATTTGAGACAAATAAGTGTAAATTTAATATAAATCTATGTACGTGGCACTGCAGGATTTTGAACAAGGTCCTGAACCGTTGCTGGGCGCTTCCGTTGTGTGTACACTCATAGAGAATAATGTGTTTCAGTTTTAAATACGCATCTCTTCCGGTGTGCGACCCCCTTTAGCCGCGGCTAGAGCGACGAGGCAACACAATAGTTGAGTTATGTTAACCAGCTGCGCTGTGCTTATCATATTATACAGTGCTCTACGGGCTTAAGTAGTGAGAGTTAAAGAAGTGTGTCAAGTGTTCAAATTGTTGCTAACCTCTATTGTTTTCTCCAGGTCATTTTAAATGGACAGCTTTGTTGCCGATAAGCTAACTGAGTGGCGGATGTCTGAGCTGATAGAGAATTTTAGAGGTGAGCGTTTTACTCTTTTAAGGGATAGTTCACCCAAAAATGAAAATTTGATGTTTATCTGCTTACACCCAGGGCATCCAAGATGTAGGTGACTTTATTTCTTCAGTTGAACACAAATGATGATTTTTAACTCCAACTGCCGTCTGTCAGTCTTATAATGCGAGTGAATGGTAACACAATTTATAAGAGTCAAAAAATATGCTTAGACAAATCCAAACTGAACCCTGCGGCACGTGATGACACATTCATGTCCTAAGACACGAAACAAACGGTTTGTGCGAGAAACCTAAGCGATTGTTAAATGCAGTTGGACATGGTGTTTTAGAAGTAAAAATTATATAAATAATTTTCGGATTCTCGCACAAACTTGTATTAGTACATCAATGTGTCGTCACGAGCCGCAGGGTTTAATTTGGATTTATTTTTGGATTATTTTTTGACTCTTATAAATTGTGTTACCATTCATTCGCATTATAAGACTGACAGACGACAATGGTTGGAGTTAAAAATCATCATTTGTGTTCTACTGAAGAAACAAAGTCACCTTGGATGCCCTGGGGTAAGCAGATAAACATCACATTTTCATTTTTGGGTGAACTATCCCTTTAACTGCCCTCATATCATCTCTCTATACTTAAATATTTTCTTTAATATGGCTTTAATATGTCAGTGCAAGATTTTGTGACAGTCAACAACTTCTTCGACAGTGGGGAATGCATCTCTATAATAACCCTTATAGTTAAAAGATACTTGTGCCTTGTCTTTAAACTGTTATGCATAATAATGGGCCAGATATTCACCTTTGAATTAATGTCATTATTACACTTGTTAATGAAAGAAAAGATGTACAGTATAGACTGTCATTCACACAAAATGGGTAATGCTGCAAAAGAACCACATTAGTTAACTAGCAAATTGGGCCACGTTTTTTTTTTTTTTTTTTTTTTAACAAAAAAAAACAACAACATCATTCCCTTAAAAGTGATTATTTGTTAGCTTGATAATCAAAGAGTGTCTGGTGAGTGGTTCACAATTGTCTCGACTTATTAACAATACTCATGTTGTCTTGTTTTCTGTCTTTCAGGTGAAGACAGAGATGAGGAGGCATTTCTTCTCTTAGATGAGGACACTATCAAAACTCTTGTCCCTCAAGTTCAATCCAGTTATTGAATGTTGTCAAATGTTTGAGAGAGAATGTGTTGTTTATTTTTCTATTTTTTCTAATGTCTAATGTTATTACAGTGTGACCTAAAATAAATAGGTCCAAGTGTGTAGAGTTTATGTAGAGTTTAATTTAATGCAATAAAAATGTAAAAGTGCCTGAAGTGTGTAAGTGCCTGAAGTTTTATTTTCTGAAATAAGGCATACTGGCATAGTAACCCAGGTTATTTTTTACCTTTGACCTTTGGTTAAAAAGGGACCTACTAATTTCTGGGTTATTTCAACCCAGATATTGGGGTTGTTCTTTTGACCCAGAAGTTGGGTTATATTAACTACAATTTTGGGTTATTTTAACCCAAAATTTGGGTTAGGTATTTAACCCAGAAGTTGGGTCAAAAAGAATAACCCATTTTTCTGGGTTGAAATAACCCAGAAATTAGTTGGTCCCTTTTTAACCCAGGATTTGGGTCAAAAATAACCCATTATGGGTTATTTTTGACCCAGGAGTTTTTAGTGTGTGGGCATCTGAAAGTGTTAATCTTGCTGGCAAAGCAGGGCTTTCTGAGCCATCTGATTTTTATCAAAAATATTTTAATATGTGTTCCGAAGATGAACGAAGGTCTTACAGGTGTAGAACGACATGAGGGGGTCAGTAATTAATGACAGAATTTTCATATTTGGGTGAACTAACCCTTTAACATACTGCTTTTTGCATACTCTAGGGAAGTATGGATATTCGGACATGGAGTTTCAGTTTTCTAATTTCATGTCATATAAAAATACATTATCAACGTATTTTTTTGCAAAGTACATAACCATAACAGACAGATTCCCCCCTTTAATCCAAAGACACTGTACTGAAATAAAGTAAAGTCTAAGAGCAACATACTTTATGTACCTCTGCGGGTATAAAAACGCTGGAAAATACAGGATGGTGCGTTCCTTGGGTGCTGTCCATGAGATGCGCGCTGCTGGTGGGCGGTACTTACGGTCAGACTCTCAATCTGACGCAGTGCATCCCGACGCTCAGCATCCTTCAGCGCGCAGCATCCCACAACGGCCTGGACCAGACCAGACACGAGAACACCAAGTACTGTAGAGATGTAGCCATGAATCATACACATTGTATCAACTAAACGAAGGACCGTCGACATCTATTGTTTATTCCACGGCTGTTATCCGGATCGCAGCGCGCCCAACCCTCAAAATGGCTGAGATCACTGAAATAGGCGCAGTGTACGGTGAGTATAGCACAGGCCTGAGCCATTCCAACACGCCTGAGATATCAATGTTACGCATTATGGATGTACCTGACCTGATTAAGATAGCACTAATTTGGGATGTGTAATTTTGGAGAGTGCTTCTAGGAAGGGAAGTCAGGCTATATAACCGACATTAATATATGTTGTTAAGTCATGTAGTGATTCATTATATAGGGAGCGTTGTGAGCGTCGCAACGATGCTAAAGTGTTTTAATGGAGTGATGCGCAGTGAGATTGAAGCAGGAATGACGTGATGTCTATTCCGGACTGGACCCGAGGGCTCTTTGTTTGTTAATAACGCACAAGCGCACCGCTGAGATTACAGTCTCCACCCATGTGTCCTCAAATTCACCAGCTATAGTGGCTGGTTGTCACGAGGAATTTATCACATTTCAGTAACTATAAGATTTTGATTCAAAAGGACAATTATACAATTGTGTGTTTTCTCTAGCAGTGGTTTTGGATGCTGGTTTCAATCATTTCGTTTAAAACCCTCTTGTAGGAACAGTCATCATTTAGACACCCTAGTGTCCCATAGACTTTCATTTGTATGGACAAAAAATCAAAACCTTAAAAAAAATAAATAATAATAATTATATATATATATTGCTCAGCTGCTCTTTGACAGGAAGGCTAACATTTAAGGATGTGGTTGTCAACATTTTTTGACTCCAATGTCCACAACAATATTCAAAGCCACAATGACTTTTCCAGTTGTTCATGATTTACTGGATAGCTGGATTACTGGATATTGTTTACCTAAAATTTCTAGCCAGTAAAATATTTTAGAGCTTGACATAACTTGGTGCACATTTTTAATAAATAATAATTAAAAAAAAATGCCCGTGGATTTATAAGATTTTACTGATACGACATTCCAGGTCTAGAAATCACACTTCTTAAAATCAGACAGCTTCTTACAGAGAATGGGAACCCTAGTTCTTCAAAGAAAAAAGAAAAGCAGTGAATTAAAATCTTCAGTTGCTTTAGGTTATTTTAATGCACCTATTGTCACTGTTTTTTGGGGTTTTTTTGTTTGTATGTCGTGTCTGAGGGTGTGAGATAGCATGACAGAAAGGAGTGTCCTCGAATCTGATGCCAGCACCAGCTGGCACCACAGTGCCCACCTCCATCTGGCATTAGTCTCCGAGAGACATTTATGGTCCAGACAGCGTTTTTTCGCCCACTCTCACTGTGATGTTGTTTAGAATCCTGTAAGACAGTATTGTGCATATAAAACTATTTATTTGGCATGTTTTACAATAATGGATCTTATCTTATATGGGATACAGCCAGGTAAACTTAAATAGTTAAAAATGTTTTGGTTAACATGTAGTCTTGTCAAAACATTTTCCGTTTCTTACAACTGATTGCAAGCTCGCAATCTGCCTCCATCCAATCAACAACCAATGGACTGAACCAAGTTCCCGCCCTGAAAATTTTTCTTTTTCAATAATCCATTACACTGTACTTCATAATACAGAAAAAGAGTGGTTGCTGCTTGTTACATTGTGACTTTATGGGTCAATTTGGGTTTTTCTAGATGTTTTGCTGCATCATTCTGGTTTGACGTATCCACACTGAGACCACAGTGCTAATTACTACTAGCAGTGCTAATTTTAGTTAGGTTTGGTTAACTGTTGACTTGAATTGATTCAAGTTAACTGTTGACATAACATTGAACCCATCATTTTCACACACAGACAGCTTGTTTGTCATTTAGTGGATGCTTTTTATACGAAGGATCTTACACTTCACTGATTGCTGTAACATTGATAGGGCTCTTTTAGCAATCCTCACAGGTCTGCCCATACTGCAATCCAATCTGTAATGTTTTAACTAGCAATGAGTTAAGCATTAAGCTACCATCACCCACGGCAGGTGATCTCTGATGTTTGATATTTGATCACTCTACACTGTTAAAAATTGCTGTTAATTTACGGCAAAATTTTAACAGTATAATCCTGTTATATTAAAAAGCAGTGCATTACTGTTTTTTTACAGTTGGTGAAATGACGTACACAAATTTTAACAGCATTTTACCGTATTTATTCCACAAAGGAAAGAAAACAGTACTTAACAGTATTTTTGGAACTGAAAACTGCAGCGAGCACATCTGGATTTTTATCCGTCTTTACACTGTGATTTAACCGGTGAGTGCACCTTTGCCTTGCTCCTTTTACACAAGATAGGCTACACGTTTGCAATTGCAAATAACTGTGCAAATAACTGTAATAATTGTGGATGCTGAGCTTGTAACTGTTTTATACATCCATTTCAGTGCCAAACCTGCCAACCGTGCAAACTGCGTCACAGAGTGGAGCTGGATTTCGGATTCATACATTTCCCGAGTACGAGGTGAGTTCACTATGTATACCTATACAAGTTTTTCAAATATGATATACTATAAACTCTTCTGCAAAGTAAGCCTTTAACATCATAGCAACCAAGTAATATCGATGTAAGTTATTTCTAACTAGCTGAAAATTTCGTAATCTCGTTTGCTAATTTTAGCTTAAGATCTTTTCATTTATTGGATAATATAGCCTACATTTAGTTTATATTAGACAAAACGTTGATTTCGATAACGTTGTGCTTGCAAATTTGGGTAAGCTTGTTCTAATTTGTACATAACTGTATTATGAGGGGAGTTTTTCTTTTGTTGCTGTTTTGCTTCTTTAGCGTTGGGTGTATTTTGGATTACTTCGACCAAGGTTAGCTTGATAGAATAAGTTGCGCGTTACTACTCAGTAAGTTATTATGTTGATGGTTTGTATTGTAATGTTACTTTGCCCAGTACAGTAGGCTAAATGACATTTTATTTCAGTGGAGACTTTGTTGTTGTTGAGATTTTCGTGCCCAAAGACTGCCCAATTTGACTCGCTGTTGTTGTTTATGTTCTATCATGGTATTGTCCTAACAACTGAAATAGACATGCTCTTTCCTAATTTAAAAATTAAATGCATACATTACAGGCATTATTGTTAGTGTATTTTGTCTGTCCTCATCATTGTAACTGTGTCTTAGGCCTCTTCCACTGCAGCTGATGTAGAAAGGACACTTGAACAACCTGCAACTCCTCGACTGATACTCCTTGGTATGTATAGAACTCTATGAATGTAAAGTCTATTTTATTACATAAGCCTCTAAGGGTGTTTTTTTTTTTTTTTCTTTTGTATTTCAGCAAACATGGTAAATGCTTTTTTACAATACTGAAAGGGACAGTTCACACAAAATAAATATGCTGCCATCTTTTACCCATACTCATGTCATTCCAAGCCCTCAAGACTTTTATTAATATTTGTTATGTTATGACTTTACTTGAGGCACATGACTAATTGTTAAAGGGTTAGTTCACCCAAAAATGAAAATTCTGTCAGTTATTACTTACCCTCATGCCATTTGACACCTGTAAGACCTTCGTTCATCTTCGGAACACAAATTAAGATATTTTAGTTGAAATCCGATGGCTCCATGAGGCCTTCATAGGGAGCAATGACATTTCCTCTCTCGAGATCCATTAATGTACTAAAAACATATTTAAATCAGTTCATGTGAGTACAGTGGTTCAATTTTAATATTATAAAGTGACGAGAATATTTTTGGTGTGCCAAAAAACAAAATAACGACTTATTCAGTGATGGCTGATTTCAAAATCATAAATGAATCAAAGTGTCGAATCTGCAGTTCAGAGAACCAAAGTCACGTGATTTCAGCAGTTTGGCGGTTTGACACACGATCCAAACCATGATTCCCACACTGATTCATTTATGCTCCGATGCTTCCTGAAGCAGTGTTTTGAAATCGGTCATCACTATATAAGTCGTTATTTTGTTTTTTTTGGGCACAAAAAATATTCTTGTCACTTTATAATATTAATATTGAACCACTGTACTCACATGAACTGATTTAAATATGTTTTTAGTACATTAATGGATCTTGACACACAGATTCACAATGATCTGATGCTTCCTGAAGCATTGTTTTGAAATTGACCATCACTAAATAAGTTGTTATTTTGTTTTTTTTGCCGCACCAAAAATTTCTCATCGCTTTATAATATTAATATTGAACCACTGTACTCACATGAACTGATTTAAATATGTTTTTAGTACCTTTATGGATCTCGAGAGAGGAAATGTCATTGCTCCCTATGAAGGCCTCACGGATAGGGCTGCACGATTAATCGCATGCTATTCTCACGCGCATTTCGTCAGTAAAGCCGGTTCCCTGATTACCGCTAAATCGCCATCACCTGCTTTCAAATGAAGCGGCATTTAATAGACAGAGCCGTAGATCACTGAAAAGCCACGCAATATCGCGTTCATATCGCAGATGAATCGCCTGCGATAATGAACGCGATATTGCGTGGCTTGTCCGTGAACTACGGCTCCGTCTATTAAAGGCGCTCCGTTTAAAAACAGGTGATGGCGATTTAGCGGTAATCAGGGAACCGGCTTTACTGACGAAATGCGCGTGAGAATAGCATGCGATTAATCGTGCAGCCTACTCACGGAGCCATCGGATTTCAACTAAAAATATCTTAATTTGTGCTCTGAAGATCAACAAAGGTCTTACGGGTGTGAAACGACATGAGGGTAAGTAATTAATGACAGAATTTTCATTTTTGGGTGAACTTACCGTTTAAGTAATATGTCATTGTGGTTATGGGTTTTGAATTAATTTTGAATTAGTTAATAGTCATGTGCCTCAACAAGTAAAGTCATAACATGATACCTTTGTAAATCATTAGCTAAAGATTATTTTAAGCAGACAACTGGAAGTTGAAATGCATGGCTTTGACCGATTGTGGTAATTAACACGTTCATTTACATTATTAGTTAATATAATATGCTATTAGGGAATTAATATATTATGACACATTTAACTAATAACAATATATATATGCATGGCTTTGACCGATTGTGGTAATTAACACGTTCATTTACATTATTAGTTAATATAATATGCTATTAGGGAATTAATATATTATGACACATTTAACTAATAACAATATAATGATTACTTAATCTATTAATCATATAGAAACTTTATTAGTTGCTGATGCAGTAATCATTAATTAATGGTTTAGTTCTTCATAAGTCATACATTAACTCATGATTATTTGTGCATTAGTTAAGCATGAATTAATGCATATTACCTGTATTGTAAAGTGTTACCTTAATTTCTATTCACATTCTCGTTATGTAAACTTTTACCCACACTAATTCTGAATGTATGCATTTGTTTTTCAGACGCTTCATTGGAATAAATCCTGAAAAAGGCACCAAGGGTGGACAAGACTTATCACACTCGGGTTGCCAGTCTACTTAAGAAGCTAATGGACTTAAAGCGTTAGTTCACCCAAAAATGAAAATTTTGTCATTTATTACTTACACTCATGTCGTTTCACACTCGTAAGACCTTCATTAATCTTCAGAACACAAATTAGGGTATTTTAGTTCAAATCCAATGGCTCCTTGAGGCCTACGTAGGGAGTAATAACACTTCCTCTGTCTAGATCCATAATGTACTAAAAACACATCGAAATCAGTTCAATATTAATATTATAAACCGACAAGAATATTTTGGTGCGGCAAAAAAACAAAATAATGACTTATTTAGTGATGACCGATTTCAAAACACTGCTTCATGAAGCATCGGAGCATTATGAATCAGTCTATCGAATCATGAATCAGATCGCAGTTCAAACCCGACAAATGGCTGAAATCACATGACTTTGGCACTCCGAACTGCAGATTCGACACACAGATTCACAATGATCTGATGCTTCCTGAAGCATTGTTTTGAAATTGACCATCACTAAATAAGTCGTTATTTTTTTTTTTTGCCCCCACCAAAAATTTCTCATCGCTTTATAATATTAATATTGAACCACTGTACTCACATGAACTGATTTAAATATGTTTTTAGTACATTAATGGATTTTGAGAGAGGAAATGTCATTGCTCCCTATGTAGACCTCTTTAAGTCATTGGATTTCAACTAAAATATCTTAATTTGTGTTCTGAAGATGAATGAAGGTCTTACGGGTGTGGAACGGCATGGGGGTAAGTAATTTTGAGAATATTTTGTGATTTAAAGTGGCTTTATTTTTCAAGTTTTTCAAAGTTTTAATAAAGCACATTTTGAAGTTACTCTGCATTGTGTTAAATTTTTAATGTTTCAAAGGATATATTTGTACATTGTATTATGGTTTTAAAGCAAGACTTCTAAGGGGTAATTAATAAAATCAAAGAAATATCTAGAAAAATAGTTACACCTTTTTTTCTTAGCAGTCCATTTCTCAATATAATAACATTTGTAGCTTACAGTTAAAAAGTGCAAATAAACATTAATTAACTGTTAATACTTTTGACAGTAATTTACTGTTAATGTAGAAAATAACAGCTTTATGCTGTATTTACAAAAACAGTAACAAACTGTAAATTTCAACAACAGCAAGACACTGTTAATTTAACAGTAACTTGCTGGCAACCGTGCTGCCAGTTACTTACTGTTTTTTAACAGGACAATTTTTAACAGTGTACCGTATCCACAGTCTAGACACACCTGTCAGGGCTCTAAAGGGATGTTATTTTGATTTATATCCTGAGAAATACAGAGAAATACACCAAGAATTTAATCATTGAAATGTCTTGGTTTGGAGGTCAGAAGCTTTGCTACTCTCACTGCATTGACTAAAAGCTCAAGCAAAACTGTGTGCGTGAGGTGGGTGTCTATTCTCTTTGTTTGTGTGTGCTTTTGGTTCATGCGCATCTATGGCCCATGGGATTTTTCCAGGTAATTGGAGCAGCTGTTTTTTTGGAGCCTAGTAAAGTCTTGCATCATCTAGCAAGTGGGGTGAGGGTCTTTGTCTGAGGTTGGGTTAGAGTAATGAAGCAAAGAATAACATACTGGGTGGAGCACGGGCAAATATCTCTTTCTGTCTGCCTTGTGCTGTTAATTTTGGCTGTAGCTCCATCATGCTATTATTTTTTGGATGTGATGACTATAGACTCTTCTCCTTTTTTGATTTTTGCTGTCTTCACATTCTATTCTGAATCTTAGTCTTCATCACGACTAAGGCACCCAGTAAAACTGCTGATTTCACATCTGATCTCATAAGTTAGGTCACTGTGACCTTATAAAATGGCATCGTGGGGTGGACAGAGTGATCAGCATAAAGATTCATTATTAATCAAACCATGTTTGGGTTTCATCTTACAATGGCCATATATCAGCAAGACACACAAACACACTCTCCCGCAGGGCTGTCATCAATCTTCGTCTTAATTTATTTCACTGTCCTGACAACACAAGGACAGAAAGCTTTAGTAAATAAACTGTCCTTCAGATTTTTTTAATAAATGTTGAAAACAGTTGTGGTTCTCAATATTTTTGTTGAATCCATGATACATTTTTTGATGAATTGAAAGTTAAAGGTGCTCTAAGCGATACTGGGTGGAGTAACTTCCTGTTGACGTTCGAAGTGTTGTCAAACAAAACAGAGGCTAGCTAGACCCTCCCTCCTCCTCCTCCTCCCCTCCCATCCGTGCTTCCTGAAACATTCATGAATGCGCATTTAAAATCATTCTTGTCGGTTATTGGCTGGAGCATGTTTATTATGTTTCGTGGTCCAGGCTGCACCAGGTAGTTTTTGTTGCCGTTTTCGGAGCTTGTGGCGACTACAGAGACTGCATTTTTTTTTACAGTGTGTTCAGGGGACAGGCAGCTAGCGGATAATGAGGAGATGTTTGCTGTATGTGACAAAAAATGTTTTGGCCTAAAAACGTGTGACATCGCTTAGAGCACCTTTAAAAAGAACAGCATATCTTCTGTAAGATTGTTTTTTGGTCAATTTAAATGTGTCATTAGTGAATGAAACAAAAAAGTCTTAAGCCTATATGTATTTACATTCTCAACTGACATTCTATTCTATCCTATTCTAAAGGCCAGCTTTACAACATTTGAGGTGCTTTTAAACATTTTAACGTAGCACACTATTAAATGGCAGTGACAATGACAAACACTCTGATGTGACATTACATTCATACAGAAGAGAAGCGTCAAGACACCTAGATAGAATGTTATGATAGAATTTCACGATATTTCATAGCTATGTTGCAGAGTGGGACCGGATGCAGTAGTTAGTTATAGAGTGGTTTGTCACTGTGTGGGATGATTGTGTTCCTCTGCAACGTGCGGGTGGATTGAGTGGGCATGAAGTAGATATTAGAGTAAGTCTTCTGTGGATTTGTCAGTGTCTGCATGTTCAGAGCTGTTGTGCTTTAACCATCTAGAACGAGAAAGACTATTGTTATATTTTTTACGATTTGAGCCTGTGAACATCTTCAGGTATGAATAGACTGTTTGTGAATGTTGAAAAACGGATGTGATCAAATTGTTTATCAGTCTGTTTACTTTTCTGTCTCTGTTTTTCTCTTTTAGATATGTCTCCAGTGCTGGCAGGGTTTATCGGTGCTGGTGTGTTGGTTGTTGCAGTCTTTGCGTTAATCTTTTTGTGGACTTGCTGTCAGAAACATTACAACAGGACGAACTACAAGCTCCATGGCATCCAATCGGAACACAGTGACCCTCTCACAGACCCGCCGTACAAGTTTATTCACATGCTGAAAGGAATGAGCATCTACCCTGACGCACTGACCAACAGCAAGAGGATCATTAGGGTGGCACGCCAGGCAAGGTCCAAGACCACTGATGGGGCTCAAGGTAGCAAGGGCCGCCCAGTGGTGCTGGTAGATATGGATTCAGCAGCAGAAAGCGGCCTGCTGGGAGAGAAACAAATGCAGATGAGGCTCGGGGAAAGTGGCCACGAGGTTCCCAGGATGGAGAGGGAGCTTCCTGTGCGTGCAGATTATTGCTGTCTAGACAGCAGCTCTGCAAGCAGCAGTCAGACCTCCAGTACTACGGTTTCCAGCACGGCTACACCCTTCACCCCTGCCGATGAGCCCAGCCGGGGGGACCTCAGCATTGCAATCGACTATAACTTCCCCAAGAAGGCCTTGGTGGTCACCATTCTTGAAGCTCGGGGGTTACCGGCAGTGGAAGGCCAGACGGGCAGTGCAGACCCCTATGTGAAGATGACCATTCTCCCAGAGAAGAAACATCGAGTTAAGACTCGTGTTCTGAGGAAGACTCTGGAGCCTGCGTTTGATGAGACCTTCACATTTTATGGTGTGCCGTACAGCTCCCTGTCGGATCTCACTTTGCACTTCCTGGTGCTAAGCTTTGACCGGTTCTCACGAGATGATGTGATTGGGGAGGCGATGGTTCCACTGGCAGGTGTGGACCCGAGTACAGGCCGGGTCCATATTACGCAACAGATCACGAAGAGAAGTATGCAGGTGAGAGTAATATTCAATATTTTCTATATATATATATATATATATATATATATATATATATATATATATATATATATATATATATATATATATATACATACAAATAATAGTAAATATTATATAATATATAAGCCACTGTCCTGCAGAGTTTAGCTCAAACCGTGATCGAATAATATTTTTTGGAATATTTGTACATTTGGCAGATGCTTTTATCTAAAATGACTGACATTGCATTAACTGTACACATTTGATCAGTTCTTACTTTCCCTGGGAATCGAACCCATGACTTTGGCATTGCTAGTGTCATGCTCTACTGTTTGTACTACAGGAAAGTTTTTATTTAGTTTCAGATTAAATTCAAGTTTTAATTGAATTCAACAGATTTAATTCAACAGTTATTTCCTGAATTTAATTTGTGCTGCATGAAAAAAAACACATAAAGGTAAATTTAAGTAAAGAAAATATTGAACATTTTTATTATATGAAATATCGTAACGTTACATGTATAATATTTTTTACATTATTTATAATATATTATATTCCAAGCTAATATTAATACAACCACACAGTAAAACATTGCTGTAAGTTTAGTTTATACCTATCAATAACAATATCTAAGCCAAATTCTTCTTGAGGTTTTAAGTTAATTTTAAGCTAAACATGTTTCAGTTTAATTTTAACAATTATTTTCTGCATTTTGTTCATGCTGACTGATTCATCTGGGTTCTTTTTATAAGTCTGACACTTGTATGAGCTCAGCACTGAATCATCACTGTCTCATCCTCCTACTGAAGTTTGAAGTCATTGATAAATGTGCTTATCCTCCTGCTCACTGAGTGGGTTTAGATGATGTGTAGACAATCCTGTTGGCACATACATGAAAGCCTCCTCATGCCTCCGCACAGAACCAAAATTAGAAGTTTAGTTGCGAAGATAAACGGAAAACAAGATATTAAGGAGTCCTCAGCCCAGCCATTTTGTACTTATTATTAATGCATCCGATCAGTTACTTTGCTAATACGCCATGCGTAGAAGAGCTGCTATCACATTATCACTTACCTGCTTATGCTGCACTTCTTCCAGTGCTGTGGAGGGGCATAGTGAACTCAGGGATATTCTTAAATGTACTGCTGATTTAAAACCTCAATATTAAAACATAATTGTTTTTAAAAAGAAAAAAAAAAAAGAATAAAAGAAAACCAAAGAGCTCTATGCAATAATTAAATTGTCTTACATAATTAAGCTGTCTGTCTTGCAATTATGAATGAATGCATGCATGAAATGAGCAATTCACTTGACCATTATGTTTGTGTATTTGCCTTTCTGCAGTGTGTAAGCCATGGAGAGCTGCTGGTCTCTCTGTCCTATCAGCCTGTTTCTCACAGACTCAGCGTGGTGGTATTAAAAGCAAAACACCTTCCAAAACTGGACATCACTGGGCTGTCTGGAAGTAAGTATACATTTTGATTTTATCAGTCCGTAAGTCTTAAATGACCACCAAGGCTGCTAAGTCAGTAATATTGTGAAATATTATTACAAATATTATTACATATTTCAATTCAGTGTCTTCAGTGTCACACGAATATGCTGATTTGGAGCACAAAAAACATTTCTTATATTTTTATCGCTGCTGGAAACAGTTGTGCTTAATATTTTTTTGGAAACCGTAATACATTTCAGGATTTTTTGATGAATAGAAACTTCAAAAGAACAGCATTCAACTTAAATAGAATTATTTTCTAACATTATAAATGTCTTTACTGTCAATTTTGATGAACTTCTGAATAAAAGTATTTTTTTGTAATCTTACAGACCCCAAACTTTTGACCCATAGTGTATAATTAGGAAATTACATATATTTTTAAAATATTAAATTATCACATTTTTAAAATATAAAATGTAAGTATTTTTAATAAGTACTTCATCTAAATATCTAATCTAACAACCTTGTGTCCTTTGTGTTATCTTGTGTCCCAGATCCATATGTGAAGTTAAACGTGTTCTATGGCCACAAGCGCATTGCCAAAAAGAAAACGCATGTGAAGAAGTGCACACTCAACCCTGTCTTTAACGAATCCTTCATCTATGACGTACCGGCTGAGTTGCTGCCAGACATCTCTATTGAGTTCCTGGTCATGGACTTTGACCGCACTACTAAAAACCAGGCCTTAGGACGGCTGGTGCTCGGTGCAAACAGCCCCTGCCCCTCGGGTGCCGCCCACTGGCAGGAGGTCTGCCAAAACCCAAGGCGCCAAATCTCAAAGTGGCACATGCTCAACGAATATTAGAGCTTCACCACGCTCTCTCTCTGTGCACACACTAAAACACAGGCACACAGGAAACGATTAATAATGAGAGAGTTTGAGGAAAAAGATGCCTTTGTTACCATCACTACATGGGAGGTAACCGATCTTCAGGAGGACTTTAAAAAAAAAAAAGAGACTTAAGCCAACATTTACGTCGTTGCTGATGCGATGATGGGCCTCGGAAATGAATCTTTTTAAAAACACAAGTACACTCTTACTTTCTCACTCAGTTGCTCACATACACAAATGCACACACACCGCAAGAACACAACACGATAAATAATAAACAAGACCAAAATATAACATATTGACAGACTGTTAGGAGCTCATGGGGTGTATGATTCTGTAACTGTCCTAATGAAACTTATCGCATGTCTTAACACTCCATATTTCACTCCAGAATGGGACATTGTGTGGATTTGTGATAAAACAGGCTCTGATTTCTGGAACTTACATCAAGGGGAGCTTGTGATAAGCAGATGTACTGATTATCCACTGTATGAGCAATGCACCGAAGTGACGCATAGGTTGTATGATCTACGCTAAAAGTATGATTTGTTCTGTTCTGCTTTGGCTGGAGATGTTTCAGAGATTCCTGCTGTGTCACATTCTCCACAGCTACAAGTTGAGTCATGTGATTGTACAACAATAACCCTTTTGGCAGCACTCTGGGCCTGATTTATTGCTTGTGCAACAATTTCATCATGCACTTTGGATAAATCTGGCCCTGAAAACCTTAATCTGCACTGCTATGCTACAAACAAACTCTGAATGTCACCGTCTGTATGAATTTCATACATCAGAGCTTCACTTCACCATAAAACAGAGGTTCACTGTTTCGTAGACTTTACTTGCTCATGTCATCAAAAGCTCTTTTTAAGGTGGATTGGATCCACTGTCATTTTAAATCCTGTGTGATATAGAGATAGACAAAGAGATGTGTGCTTAGTTTAGAGCTGGAAAGCTCTGGCATATTAAGGGGGCAATCTGAGCCCTTTGGTGTGATGTTTGGGAAATGGAAAGATATGTAGCGGTATATCACTTGAATGTGTTCATGTAATTCTATCAGTCACAACACTTCTTCTAGCATACCTCGTTCACCTCAGTTCCCCTTTTTCTGTCTTGTACCACTTTTCCACATCTCTCTTTTATGATGAGAATTTGTATAGTCATTTATTTTATTTATAGTGTGCTTACCCTCAAGATCTAGATGGTTTACCAGTGTGCCTGCTGATAGCCTGGGCCTTTATCTCTGATTGGTGCTCCTCACTGTTAATTTAACAAGCCGGAGGTCTAAATCCGTCTGTGTTTCATATTGAGGCAGAATTAAGGTTGGGAACCGAGAATCAGAAACGATTCCATTAGAAAGAAATACTGGAACCAAATGGCGTTCAGCTCCATTAACTATTCTCTCACTTGCATTTTTTCGCTGATGCAGACGAAACATTGAATTAAAAAACTGTTTCCTGTTTTCTCAGTTTCCTGTACAATTTATTCAGCAGTGCCACAAAAAACGCTATTAAATCTACAGCGCGCCCAGTGTAATCTGATTATAGAACAAATACTCATGATCCATTTCTTTGTAGTGAATTGAAACTATACAGTGCAACCAGTGTAGTATGATTCTTGAATGAATGACTGTAATGAGTCGGTTCTTCTTAATGAATCAAAAATTTACAATGCAGTTTAGTACAATTCTCTAAAAACAAAAGGACTCTAATGAGAATTAGTGAATCAAATGATTTCAGTGCAACAGTGTGGTAGGATTCCAGAACAAATGACTCTAATGAGTCGGTTCTATTATCAAACCCACAACACAACTACAGTATACTAATCGGGTGCATTTCCCAAAAGCAACTATGGTCGCAAGTTCTGTCATTACCAATAGAGTTCAATGGAATTTACGACCTTAGTTAGCTAAACTTATGCATTTGGGAAACACACCCCTGTGTAGTAACTGACCAGGTTGTTCATATGACAATGTGCAGTTAAAAATACATATTATGTGTTTTGTCATTAGTATTTTATAAATATTCATAAATAAAATGTTGTCACATTTTTGTTTGAGTATTTTTAGATATTTTTAGTATATATATTTAAGAACAATTATTGGATTGTATTTATGCTGCCACTAAAAAGACTTATGACAAGAATTGTTTTAAATGTAATTATTTCTGAAAATTTTCCTTAAAAATACTAAAGATTCAATTAAGATTTAATTAAGACAATTAAGGACTCAGAATCAGATCCTTTGAATTCTTCTCGATTCCCATCCCAAGTAGGAAATTTGCCCAGGATTCAAGAGACCCAGCAGAGCAGGGACCATCACTGATCTGGGAAGCTCAACACATGGTGTCATTTCTCAAAAATACATTGCAAACATTTCCGCTTAATTCCCCACAAATTAGCCACTAGCAGTCAGCTGGTCGTGTGGCACATGGTTTCTCTATCATAGAGATGTTAGATTCTGAACTGTAATTCTAGATGAAAAAAAAAAAAAAAGCTTCTTTCCATTCAAGATTATTACATGCTAAATTCACAATCCCTGTATAAAAGTGCACCCTATCCACCCAGTAATGTCTTTCTTGTAGAAGACACTTCTTTGTGTCGGATCACTGGTATGACAAAATGGAAAGATATTAAAAGATTCAACCAAATCTGAGAAACAACACACAGGAGAAAAAACAAACACAATAGATTCAAAAAATAATAATAATAATAATAATTAAAAAAAAGACAGTCATTTGTGACCTATACAAAATCGCTTTGGTGTTCAAAAATAAATTGGCAGGAAACTGAAAAATGTTGTATTAGTGCAAACTAAAAAAATATCTTGTGAATATTTGACATATAATGTACTGCAAAATGTTGTGAGATCTCTGCTAATGTTACACACCCACCTGTATGTTAGTGTTCTTAACACCCAATGAATGTGCAAAATAAATGTGGTACACAAGTGAATTCTCTCTCTAGTATATTTTCACTCCAATATTTAAAGTGGTTGGATACATCACATCTGCTTGAGATGGGTGATTTAAAATAAAACTAGAACCTCAAAAATCAAAACATGTCAATATTAAAGCATCTTAAATGTATGGCATTGAAGCTAAAAATGAATGGCATTGAAGCTAAACCAAAGCAAATATCTGCGGCGTGAGCATTGACGTCAATTAAAATGAAATTATTTACCAATTACTAAATGAACCATGAAGGTTTCTTCTGTCTCACTCTTGTCACTAAAAACGTTATTGATAGTAAACAACTCTTACATTTAAATGTTACCAGATATGTTTGACTAGGAAATTAAACAATAGTGTCCTCTTTTGCTACAAAGCCTTCATGGATAGTCTGAGAAATTTCCCAGGCTCAAATTGTCAAACGATTGTTTACACTTATTAAAAGGTCCAGTTTACTGAGTAACTTTTTTAGTTGGGAATTAAGATAAACGGATATAAGACTACATTACTCTCCAAAGAGAGCCTTTGTGAAGGGTTTCAGTTATGACCTGGCAACGTGAGATGAACTTAATGTACTTCATCTCCACTGAAAGATTGATTTTCTCAGTAGAAACCTCAGGCTTCTGGTAGTCTATGCCTCATTCAATTTCTGAATCAGAACAGGAATGCTGATATAAAGGGGGCTGAACACACATTAAACGTCTGAACTGTGACATTAAAATCATAACTGACTAGACATATCTGACTAGACTCTTTGTACACATCAGACGTATTCAACATCACAACTTACGTTACAATTAGGTAACCTAATTTAATGCATTCATACTATACTTGTCTGTTTATTCACAATAATGATTTGCACTGATATATGTTGTCCTTCCACATATTTTAGAGATAAAAAATGTATTCTGGTATAAACATGATAGCCCACACAAGTCCTAGACTATTTTTCATCTGTATTAATGTAAGTAAATCAAAGAGTTTATGTGAGAAATGTCACACTCTTAAGACTGTCTTTGTCACTGTTAGGTAAATCAATAAACTGGCAAACAACGCCATAGAAACGTCTTGACATGCGTGGACTGGCCGCACCCATGAGGGGCATCACATGCACCTACCATGAAAAATAACAAAACCATCCAACATAACCCTCATTTCAGACACTGCAGACAAGGACTGAGACCTAATAGAAAGGGCAAATCTGCTGGGTTTGTAACAAATATCTATAAAAGATATTTTTATTTTTTTTACATTTGGCCATCTCAAACGACTCAACACTCAACCATCTTAAAGGTAAGAACTGTTTCTGATTTGACAGTTTTTTCTGTCCACTTGCTGTCTACTCGAAAATAATGTAGTCACACAACTACTCTCAGAAATGGGTTCATTTGTTGTTAAATAGTTTAAATATATCACAGATGGTTATGTGTATTTTAAATCTCAAAGAGACTTGGTGTAAAATGTAATCTTAATAAATGAATGTGTGTATTATATATCATCAATCCATAATGGCCCAACATAACATATTGTTATTTTTTATAACATAATTTGTGGAACATTTTAAATGTATTTTGCTAGCTGACGTCCAAAAAGTATTTGAGAAGTTGATCATTTTGGTTTACTCTAATTGTCAGCATAGACAGGTGTCTAACCAGGGATCAGCTACCCATGTGGTGTATTTATTAGATAATGAAAGGAAAAAATGACCTGGAGACTTTACCAGAAAGATCATTGGTCTGTTTCAAATTCACACAAACTTTACAAGTCTAGTATTATGTCTGGTTTTGATCTTAAATTATTTTTCTACCTATTTCACTCACTAAACAATTTAATCCAGCACAAAAGACACATTTTATTAAGGTAGATTTTATTGATGTTTTTATTGTGATTATTATCTTGAATGTTATTTTTAACTAAGATTAATTTTTTTTTGTTTTTTGCAGGTAAGCACTTGTTCAGTGCTAACTTCCACTAGGATCTATAAGAGTGGCCCCTCTGTGCAGTAAGTGAATCTGAAAGCAAAAAGTTTGATATTATAAACAGGCCTGTGAGAAGGCTTTGATCAGATTTGACACAGTTGGATTTTATTCCATGAGATAACATTCAGAAGAACCCTTTGATCTGTAGATTTCATTTGATCTGAAGATATGTTTAAGAGACTTCTAAATATGTCAGTGTTTTTGGATGATTCCACTGGTTTTGGTCAGAGGACTTGGGCTATTACCTGAAATGACATTTCACAGGCACCGGTGACCAAATGACAGCTTCTAAACCACTAAAACTCTTTCATCTCACAACATTATTTACTGCAGGAATGTTTCTGAAATATACATAAAAAATACTATAAATCTATCATTTGGCCATTATTTTTTAAATAATTATTTTTCAAAAAACATACAGTATTTGACCACAATAATTACTGATGTTGCATGACAGACCTGTATTTTTCTACATTTCACTATTTGAATGCTAAGTCATTTTTTGGCCGGTGTGGTTTGAACGCGTAATGAAATTTCCACAGCGAGGGTGTCTAACATAGGCTAGTATTGTCATGTGACATCAGCTGACTTGGCATGGGCAGGTCAAATTAATGAATACAGATCAGTATTGATGTAGTTGAAATTGAATGATATTGTCAGATGTCAGAAGAATATGCCCACTGTTTGGTATCAATACACTGATGTCTAAATCTAAATTCACCCATCTACTCTAAACTTTCACGAAACACAAAGATGAAAAAGAAATAGGATAATTCCAAATACAAACTCTAATAGGATACTTGAATATTTTATGTTCTCTGTTCTGCCTCAAGAGCGCAAAGCAGATATGTCGAAAACAAGAAACAGTGAGGTGAGATTTCTTGCATTGTCACTCTACACTGTTTAATTATTTCATCATTACCATGTTCAATAAGACACTGACTTGCCTTTACAGGGGAATGTGCTAAAGCGTGTGGCAAAACTGCCTTTCATCAGCTCAGCGCTGCAGCAGGCCTCTTCCGTCTACCTGGGTGTGAAAGGTCGTTATCCGCTGCTCGGGTTTGTGGGAGGTGTAGCAGAGCTGGGTGTCCGCAGTGCATCCACAGCAGCTCTGCAACAAGCAGCACCTCTGCTACAGAACCTAGAAACAGAAAGTGAGTCTTGAGTGTTTATATATGGTATCTCTAACACTGAAATGGCATAAACCTAGAAAAATCAATGGAAATCAAATGGTCATAGTAAGGACAAAATTGGACAAAAGAAACAGATACACTGCTAGAACATAATTTAACATTCTTTAAGGATAATAAAAGTGAATTCATTGTATGTCGGCCTTTGCAGTTGAGGCAGTGAACAGTTTTGCACTGGTGGGTTTGGAGCAACTTGAGAAGTTTTTCCCAATCCTCCAACAGCCCACAGATGAGGTGAGTGTGAGAAACAAGAGCATTAATTTCCATATTGCAGCTACCATATATTGACTGTCTGGTAAAAGCCAACACATTTATTTTAAGTAACAAAATTAATTGAGTTTAAGTAATATAAAGTATTTAAGTAATATAAGTTTGTAATAAGTTTGCCATTTTACCTTAATATTGTAAGTACTTGTAGCCTTTGCTAATCTGAGGGAATCTGTTATGCAAGTTATACAATTATTATTTGTTTGTGTGCATGAGTAGTTTTTAAACGGATAGTTCACCCAAAAATGACAATTTTGTAATCATTTACACACTTTCAAGTTGTTCCAACCCTGTATAAATGTCTTTGTTCTGCTGTACACAAAGGAAGATATTTTAAAGAATGTCAGTAACCAAGCAGATCTTGCCCCCCATTTATTACCATAGTAGGGGGAAAAAATACTATGGTAGTCAATGGAGGCAAAATCAGTTTGGTTACAAACATTCTTTCAAATATCTTAGATATTAGAGTAGATGGGTGAAAAATTATTCCAGTTCGCATAGATCCGCAGACACAACTAATTTTTCTGTATAATGCAGACCAGACAAGTAATTTGATAAATATTACTTTTTTAAAAAGACCAAGCTTCTGCGCACATACACACTCAAACATGCAAACCTATAGACTAAACATGTAAATGAACTGCAAGAATGCATTAAAGGTATGTTTTCAGTAGGAAAGGTGTCATTTAAGCGCCCCCTAAAGTAATAATTAACACATTTTTTCAACGGAAGTGATTCAATCAAAAACCACCTTTAGCTCGATAATAATTTTCTATTGTCACTGTGAAGCTGCTTTGAAACAATATGTATTGTGAAAAGCGCTATATAAATGAAGATGACTTGACTTTGTGTACAGCAGAACAAAGATTGGTACAACATGAGGGTGAGTAAATGATGACAGAATTTTCATTTTTGGGTGAACTGTCCCTTTAAGGCTGATGCTGATGGTTTATGTTTTACTTTAGATTTGTGGTTCTCTCATTTGTGGTTCTACACAATCAAATAGAGTGATTAAAGGTTATTTGAAGAAGGTTATAATCAACTATCAGCAGTCAGAATGTGTCTACTGATATTGTAAGAAAGGATTACAATGTGCAGAACTTGATTTGATATTGTCACGTGATATTATAACGCACACCACAGCATACCAGATGTTGGTTAGCAACCAAAGTCCCTTTAAAACAAGTAATTTCACTCAGCGGCCATCTTTGAAATGCCTCTCGGGCATCCAAGTGCGGCTCCTATCTCTTTGAATGGGGAAACATCAAATTCTCCAAAGCTGTTCACCAAGCTTTCGATTAAATTTCATATTTAAAATAACCAATGAAATCTGACAACAACTGTCTCTGTTTCCAAACGCTCGAATCATGACAAAAAACAGTATTATTCAGGTTGGATCAGGCTAATGCGCATGCACAGTCCTAAATGCGCGTCTCTTCAGCTTCATTTTGGAGGCACGAGTCTGACTGTAGCTGTGTCTGAAGAAACCGCTCCCTATCCACTATATAGTCCACTATATCAGGTGTCGGCCATTTTGTAGTGGTGTCCGAATTCTGAGTGAACGACTTCATTCCCTACATTTGTTCACTACTTTATACCCACAATTCTCTCTGATTTCGAGTGTACTTTCGATATACACTTGCTGAAGCACTATTTCCCAAAATCCAATTTTTTTTAACCTTTTTTTTATTTTTTATTAATCACTACTTGAATAAAACCTACTAAAAATGTAGGGGGACATTATTATATAGATTAATTAAAAAAAATGAAATTATATGAATACAAATATTATTTTTATTATTAAAATATTATGTAGGCATTAAATCAATTTAATGTGTTTTTACTAACAGCAATGTGTTTTAATAATTTGTGGCACTGTTAACTCATTAAACTTTAAAAGATGATAATTTAGTGGATGATTTAAAAAAATTCGTTAATCATAGGTAGCGTATTCAAATCATAACGGTCGCCTGAGGGCGCTCAAAGACCACGTCATCTGTGATCGTGAGTTTTTAACAACTTTATTAAAAAGGATAAATACATGATATTATATACACTTGTTAATGTGTTTATTTTTGTTTGCAGTATTTTATAGTATTAAATGATTATGAACACATTATGACAAAAAATATACATCGATTAAACTACAAAGCTGGCACAGAGGCATGTATGATTACAAAATAAAGTCATTATGATTGTTATTGTTATTAACATTGATTTATAATGTAAATAACATGTAGGATAAAATAGTTTTATCGTGTGTCGAGCCGTTTCTAAGACAGATATCTCCGACACACAGTGTATACGTCAATGTCCGAATTCACTCACTTCATTTCGTTCACTCCATACAGATATAGTGCACTCAAATGCCATACACTATATAGGGATTAGTGAATGAGTGAACGAGTGAGTGGTTTCGGACACAGCTTCTAACGGCCGCTGCAGTGACGCGATGACTTTACCAATCTGCGATTGGCTCTTATTTAGAAGGCGGACTATTCCAGTAGCCCCTCATCTCGACTATTCCGCTATTTTGGGCGTTGTCTATAGTTGCAATGACGTACCCAAATGACGCACTATACACTATGCACTTATACACTATAGGTGTGTCCCAATTCGCGTACTTATGCACTATTCTATGACGTTTTTAAGTATAAATAGTGCGAGTATTCCAAAAAGAAAAAGTACACTTTAATAAATACCCGGATGATGCACTAAATTAACGGAAAAAACGAAGTGTGGAATGTACATAAGTTCATAAGTTGCGTCCTTGTTCACTATGCACTCATCCATGTAGTGCGTGAATTGTATAAGGTTATTTTGTCATTTAATAACGGAGTCCGATCCTCCCTTCCCCTCCACTACGTAATTAAAGCTGCGACAGTTGAGTGCACGAAGTGTCCAACATTCCACACTGAAAGCTGTGTCCGAAACCGCTCACTCGTTCACTCATTCACTAATCCCTATATAGTGTATGGCATTTGAGTGCACTATATCTGTATGGAGTGAACGAAATAAAAAAGTGAATTCGGACGCTGACGTATCCTACACTGTGCGTCGGAGATATCTATCTCAGAAACGGCTCGACACGTGATAAAACTATTTATCCTACATGTTATTTACATTATAAAACAATGTTAATAACGATAACGACTTCATTTTGTAATCATACATGCCTCTGTGCCAGCTTTGTAGTTTAATTGATTGTATAATTTTTTTGTCATGCTTAATGTGTTCATAATCATTTAATACTATAAAATACTGCAAACAAAAATAACACATTAACAAGTGTACATAATTTCATGTATTTATCCTTTTTAATAAAGTTGTTAAAAACTCACGCTCACAGATGACGTGGTCTTTGAGCGCCCTCAGGCGACCGTTATGATTTGAATACGCTAACGTTACCTGATTAACGATTTTTTTAAATCATCCACTAAATTATCATCTTTTAAAGTTTAATGAGTTAACAGTGCCACAAATTATTAAAACACATTGCTGTTAGTAAAACACATTAAATTGATTTAATGCCTACATAATATTTTAATAATAAAAATAATATTTGTATTAATATAATTAATATTAATTATTATTTTTTTTAATTCATCTATATAATAATGCCCCCTACATTTTAGTAGGTTTTATTCAAGTAGTGATAAAAAATAAATAAATAAATAAATAAATAAAATAAAAAAAGCTTAATTAAAAAAGCTTTAAAAAATTGGATTTTGGGAAATAGTGCTTCAGCAAGTGTACATGGAATGTACACTCGAAATCAGAGAGAATTGTGGGTATAAAGTAGTGAACGATTGTAGGGAATGAAGTCGTTCACTCAGAATTCGGACACCACTACAAAATGGCCGACACCCGATAGTCTGGGAACGTGACGTCAGCAACGCATTGCATTCTGGGACATTAGGTCACGGACAGTACAATAGAGACTGGGAAATAGTGGAGGAAGATGTTAAAATTTATATTATACAGTTAAAAACATATTAGAATGGTGAACGCTGGCTGTGTTATTAACTATCTGCATATACTGACCAGCGTGGAAAACGGATGTGAAATGGAGCGCCATTTTGTCCCATTTTCGGGACATTATAAAAAGCTTAACGTGGCGTAATGCTGGCGTAATGTAAGTAAACATCATACTAATAGCCCAGAATTTGAACGCAACGCGTTTAATTTCACGTTAAATGTTCTCCTCCCACAGAAACGATGTACAGCAAAGCAGATGAGCCCAGAATATGAACAGAACCCGTCTTATTACACGTTAAGTCACTGTCCATTAAGTGTTTTCTTTATGAGAGGAAAATGCTTGTGTTAAATGCGTTGCGTTCATATTCTGGGCTCATCTGCTTTTCTGTAGTAAACACCAAACTAATAAAGCATACTAAATTTTGTTTGTCTTTAAATTAAGCCACGTTAAGCATGCTATAATGTCCCTCATTTTCTGCCTTCCAGCTTAGAAACGACACAGTGGTCAAAGTGAAACTCAATGAATAACTAATATATACTGAAAAAGCATTTTAAACGGCGTAATATGAAAAAAGAAAACGGTTTAATGTAATATATATATATATATATATATATATATATATATATATATATATATATATATATATATGAACTTTTTTAGCTAATTAACTAAGATAAAGTAGGCCAAAAGTAACTTTAGGTATGTGTTTGTGGCTATTTCTGTTGTAGGTGCGTTTTTGGTATATTTTTCTTTTTGTTTTTTTCTTCCCCATACCTGTCGATCCTCTCCTGCATTTTCTCCCCTCAGGTGGTTGCTAATCTGAAGGACGCTTTCTTCTCGAGGCTGGATGGAGCTCAGTCTCGAGTAAATGATGAGCTGGACAGAGCCGTGAACAGATGGGATAAACTGATAGCGCTCAGCTGGCGCCTCCTGGCGGAAGCTCAAGAATCAGCACCAGGGCGTGTGATCACCGCGGGCCTGGATGAGCTCATCACTCAGTCAGAGGCGGCAGTGGAGTACTATCTACCTCTGCCACCCACGCTGCGTAAGAAAGTGTGACACGGAGTCAAACAGAATCTGCACTGACATTTTCATCTGAAATAATCTTTAAATAACTATTTAGATAAGGTTTAACGTTTATTTCAAGACTTAACCACAAGGGGGCGCAACTGTTCTTCTGTCTTGCCAGTCCCTGAGCACAGGGGTCAAACTTTTTGATGCCACAATATGATGCTTTCTTAAAGGGTTAGTTCACCCAAAAATGAAAATTCTGTCATTTATTACTTACCCTCATGCCGTTCCACACCCGTAAGACCTTCGTTCATCTTCAGAACACAAATTAAGATATTTTAGTTGAAATCCGATGGCTCAGTGAGGCCTCCATAGGGAGCAATGACACGTACACTGATTTATCTGTGCTCCGATGCTTCATGAAGCAGTGTTTTGAAATCGGCCATCACTAAATAAGCCGTTATTTTGTTTGTTTTTTGGCACACCAAAAATATTCTCGTCGCTTTATAATATTAATATTGAACCACTGTACTCACATGAACTGATTTAAATATGTTTTTAGTACCTTTATGGATCTTGAGAGAGGAAGTGTCATTTCTCCCTATGAAGGCCTCACGGAGCCATCAGATTTCAACTAAAATATCTTAATTAGTGTTCTGAAGATGAACGAAGGTCTTACGGGTGTGGAACGGCATGAGGGTGAGTAATAAATGACAGAAGTTTCAGTTTTGGGTGAACTAACCCTTTAATATTTCATTAAATCAGCTTTTTTATTAGGCCCAGAGTTCAGTTTTAGTCTAAACAGAGCCTCTTTCAGTTGAATTCTGAATATTGGTGGTTGTATTGAAATTACAAGCACTTTGCACTTTGTCTCATCTTGCAGGTAGTGAGTGGGAGAGAAGAGTGCAGAGCTATGAAGATGAGGACGATGATGATGAAGAAGAAGAGCCTCGGATGTGGACGCGTATCCGTAGCCTGTTGTTGTGCCTGTACCTTCAGCTGTACCACAGACTGATGAAGCTGAGAGAAAGAGTGGACAGCGTTTTGCAGATGCTGGGGGCAGCTGCTGAAACGGTAGGCCCATGTACAGAAATAATTCAGCAATAAA
This sequence comes from Chanodichthys erythropterus, assembly GCF_024489055.1. Taxonomy (NCBI): domain Eukaryota; kingdom Metazoa; phylum Chordata; class Actinopteri; order Cypriniformes; family Xenocyprididae; genus Chanodichthys; species Chanodichthys erythropterus. Next base: position 27,681,265 of record NC_090222.1, read on the forward strand.
TCTTTGACCTTATCTTAACTAAAAGCTCTGTTCATGGAGTCATAATGAACTTTGAGAATGGCTCAAATACTCCCTCCAAACTAACTGCTTCTCAGTGGCTTCGTTCAACATTCATGTAGGTATCAATTTCTGAAATATGTCACACTGATAATGGGGAACCAAACTCATTGTATTTATATTCCAATTTAACAAGTTTCGTACTTTAATTTAAATGTTTTCATTTGACTTTCCAACACAGAAGAACAAAAAAGACTTCGAAAGAGACCAGGGTTATTATAGTTAACTAAAACTAAATACATAAAACAATTTTCATTACTTTAATTGAAATAAAATAAATTAAAATATTCAGAAAATGTATTTTAGTTCAGCCAATTGCCAAGGAAACTTTTCTTATTTAGTTTAACTTAATGTACCGAAATAACTAAAACTGAAATAAAAATGAATAAAAACTATTTAGACATATTAAAAAATGCTAAAACTTTAAAATTAAAACAGAAAATAAAAACTAATTCAAATTATTAATAAAAACTATACTATAATAGTACCTCAATGATACTAAAATAACACTGAAAGAGACCACAAGTCAGTAATGGAGAGTGGTATGCTAAGATAAAATCACAAAATAAATATAGATGCAGACATGTCTCATTTGAGAGACCCAACAGTATACACTGACAGGATGATATCGACAGGGTGTGGCTCATCAAATTGTACTCAAACTATAGCCTGTCCTCTCTTTATTTTGAATTTAAAATAGACACACTACGTGCCGCAGCACCATGCTGCAGTCATTCACGCTGCCCTGCCACCCTCGGGGCTTCCTGTCTAGTCTGCAGACTCACCCACATAGAATAAAATCACAGCAATTACTTGTTCTAAATCATGACCCCTGGGACACATTTAGGCAAAAAAGGACATGGGGAAGGGGAAGGGGAAAGAAGCTGTATTACAACTTGAACTGAAACATCACGTATGAGATTTTTCATACCGATCAACACTGTACAAAATTGATTACACAGAATTTATTTACAAAGTATTATTTTACATTTATGCTTCTAGTAGTGGAGTAGATTTATTACCTCAGATTTTGTTGTAGTCACTCATTTGTACACTTCCTCAAAGTAAAGTTAGTATTTATGCTAGATAGAGACTTTATCATCAGATATATTAGTGAGTCCTTTAGTGAGTCAAAATGGCTATAAAAATAAATGATGGAATGTTTCTGCATGTGTAAAAGAAAGGCAGTTTTTTCTGTTTCTTAGAAATCAAGGCTGAAATCAAGAAGTCAGCAGCAGTGTTTTTGAAGGGAGTGCTTGTTTAGAGAAAGGATGGTCATGATTGAGCTGAATACCCAGTGGGATCTAATGCTACGTGCTGTTTGGCGGTCACTACATGTGACTTGAACACTCACTAACCCACCCGCAGGATGAGGAGATGAGGAGATTGCATTAGAAAACAAATATACTGCTATAGCTTATATATACAGTTCCAAAAGTTTGGAACCACTAAGATTTTTAATGTTTTTAAAAGAAGTTTCGTCTGCTCACCAAGGCTACATTTATTTAATTAAAAATACAGTAAAAACAGTAATATTGTGAAATATTATTACAATTTAAAATAACTGTTTTTTATTTGAATATATTTCACAAAGTTATTTATTCCTGTGATGGCAAAGCTGAAATTTCAACATCATTACTCCAGTCTTCAGTGTCACATGATCCTTCAGAAATCATTCTAATATGCTGATCTGCTGCTCAAGAAACATTTAATGTGTACAATTGCACAAAATATTTGTGTACAATATTTTTTTTCAGGATTATTTGATGAATAGAAAGTTCAAAAGAACAGTGTTTATCTGAAATCTAATCTTTTGTAACATTATAAATGTCTTTACTGCCAATTTTGATTGATTTAATGCATCCTTGCTGAATAAAAGTATTCATTTCTTTAATTTCTTTAAAAAAAAAATAAAAAAAAAATTCTTACTTATAATAACATTGCCATACCCATTGCCCAAGAATCTACCCAGTGCCATTTCTGAAGCATAGAGTACACCTCAGTTCTGCAGGGTTAGACTGATTAGAAAATTGAATTTGTTCTCATGTCCAGATAGAGACACCAGACACACCATACCTCAACTGACCTGTTAAACACATGGCCTATTTCAGAAATGTTTTGTATGAGTTGACAAGTTTCTGTGCTGAGGATCAAAGGGCAAAGGTGGACTATTGTCTGTACAGGGTCCTTCGGTGTTTTCCCAGCAGTAGGGTGGAGAGTAATTGGGGCTGAGAGCACGAAAGACCCAGTGCACCGTGTTCAAAAGAGTCTTCATTAACGAAATCCAAAAGACACCCCAGAGAGCCTGGTCTGCAGAAATGTGAGTGACAGACTATGTATTACCGATAGTGGTGCTGAGCTGTCAGAGACATATACAACAGTGCGACTTGGCAGAATAATCTCCTACAGTAATTCACGTGTTGGTCACGGGCTGTGCAGTGGACCGGCAGTGAGGTGGCAGCCCAATGACAAAGGGAATAGAGAACACTTCAAAATTTGGCTGACCCACTTTATTTTTCACCTAAATGAACCACCAATAGTAGGAGGGTCCTACTGTCAAAGCAGGACAGTTTCTGACTGCGTTTGCCAGACTGGCCCTGTTCTTTTGCACTGTGTACTCACACTCACGTTGTCTGGCAGCAGATGAAGCTCCATGTGAGAGGTTGGCTGCTTGTGGCATGACAAGCTGTGTGGACAGCCCTTGATAATAAACCAGACTTCAGTACGATTCCCCAGTTCAAAATCTTTTTATTGTTCACATCAACTTGTATATAGAATTTATCTGTCACATCTGGTTCAAACGTATTTGTTATGGTGTAAAGAGATGATGTGGACACGGAGATCCAAAATGATGGGTATTTAATGACAATGAAGGAGAATAACCACATACACGTATTTAAACAACATTAAGAACAGACAAGGAGTGAAGGGAGTGAGTCCATTATATAGGGAGTGCAGGGGGAAACAAGGGAACTGTGACAGTTTTTAGTTTTGCCAAGTTTTAAATGCGTTTAGCTGAACAAACACTGCCAGACAAACTAAATTATACTCTAGTGGTTTTAATTAATATTAGTGATTCAAATCTTTTGAATCCATTCGCCAAAAGATTTGTTCATTGGTTCATTTAGTGACCCTTTCTGCATGTTACATTGTTACACCAGTAGCAACAAGTGAGTATCTGAATCAGTGAGTCACTGAATCATCTACTTAACCAATTCATCAGTTGTTTATGACAAGCTGCATCATCTTTATTAATTAGCATGTCTACAAATTTACTATACTAGTTTTCTTTTCATCTATGATGTCAACTGCTAGTCATTTTTGTCAAACTATAAAAGAAAAAAAAAAAAAGAGGAAAAAACAAGGGAAAAAAATGTTTCAAAAATGTCCTTACATCAATTTAAGTATATATTCATCAATTATTTTTACACATTCATAATTCTTTCCATTCTTGTTGTGAACAGGATTGATTCACTTGACAAACTGAATGAATGACATGCCCTCTTTGTTTAGTCAGTCAGCAGATACTTTCTCCTTTCTTCATAAACAAGCTTTGTGAAGAAACGAGGAAAAAAATATTCTAAGAATAATTTGTTCACTCAGAAGATTCATTCACTTTAATGATTTGTTCAAAACTGACTTGTTCACAAACTAAACAGCACTTCTACAAAAATACTAAACTGTAAGTCTTTCTGTTTTTATTACTGTTAAAATAATTGAGTGGCACTACGATTGAGTGGCCATGGGAAGAGTTAAATAAGGCCAAATGAAATGAGACAAAAAGAATAGAAAAACAAAAAAATGGACATTTAGAAATAGGATATGATGAGATGAAATCTTTTAGGATCTAAAAGAGTGTAGGACTGTTGCTTTGTTAGTCTGATAATGTTTAATTGACCCCAACTGTGGCTGACAATACCAGTTTTCATAGCAATTGCAGTTTCTGTTGTTTGTTGATTTATTTGAACAGTGCAGGGGGAGTGTATCACACAAAAACCCATTCACGTTCCCGCAGGCAGTATGTTGGTGTGTGAATAGAGGCATTACTGCCACTTGATCAAACTGTTAGGCCCCATTTCCAGGCCACTAGGTTCAGCAATAAAAAACGTGACTGAATTAAAGTTCTGCGTATTCCTCAGCCCATATGACCAGTTGTCTGCCACATTCTCTTTTAATGCCCAATGGTGTAATTTCCAGGTGTATCATTGTCATTGGTTGACTGATTAGGTATTGTCTTTTATGTGTCATGCTCAGGTGGGTCTAATGCAGTTGATGCAGATGGTGGAGTCCCTGATGCAGCTGCTTCTGTCATTTTACACGACTCGGGTGCATCGTGTGGAGGAGCTGCGTTCTCTGCTTGTAGCTCAGCTCACATCAGGTATACAGGCACTGAAGGTTTTGCCCCCTGTACAACAGATACTGGCTCTACCTACCCAGGTACGCACTATCATGAATGACCTACTGGACCTGGGACAGATTCTCATACAACTGCTCATCAACACCACCCCACTCTATGACCTGGTGAGAACACACACATACACAGGAGCAACAGTCTAGAAACAGCTCCAAATTCTGTTAATAAAACATATAAGTGTATGTATTCTAATGTTAAAGAACACTCTAGAATCCAGTTATGAAGCAAATCCAAAGGCAGAATAATTGCCTGAACATAATTTTCTTATTATGTTTCTTGGCCAAACACATCTGTTTAGAGTTGATAGGATGAACAAAGCTAAATATGTCACTCTATGTTCCCATAAAAACTAAATGAGTAAATCTGTGTTTAATCATAGACTGTGCTGGTCCATGAATAAGTCCCTTGCCTGGTTTATTTTCTCTCTATGTTACTGTGCTTCTTTTCAAATTGTTTTTTTTTATTTTTATTTTTTACACAGTATCCAATTTAAGATCAGGTACATAATGTTTTCAGGCCTTAATTAAAATTGAATTGCATGTAAGAACTGTTGTGGTCTAAAAACACTTCTATTCGGTTGCAGATTTAAATTGGTTTGATGCAATATAAAATTGCATTTTAATTTTTAACAAAGTCAGCATAAATACACTTTTTTAAATAAAGTATTTCACAAAAATATAGTAATTTTGGGGCTGTTGGCAGGCATCAGAATAATCTCTTATTAATTCAATGATTATTAATAATAATAACTAAAACATGCTCCTACCGACTACATTTTCACCAAAACTCCAAAAAAAAAAGTACCTATACATTAAATGGCCGCTAGTGGCAGTAAAACACCAACTACTTTTATTCCTTTTCACACAAATTATGATTGCAGGGGCAGATATATATAAAGACTTATTATGTAGTTTCTTGCAAAATACTATGTCAAAACCTTTGCTCTGTGAAACAAGTTATGATAAAGCAGCTCAAAGACGTGTAGAAGTAAGTTAAATGGCATGGTTGTTCAGCAAGTGCACTTTTGTTAACACTATCGGTCAGGTTTAAGGATTATATTATATAAAGGCAGTAAACATGGGTCATGAGTATGAACTGAAGGAAGTGTGTCCATCCACATCCATCCATCATAAATGTGTAGTCCACACAGCTGGGGGGGTGGGGGGGATAAAGGCCTTCTGAAGCGAAGCGATGCGTTTGTGTAAAAAAAAAAATCCATATTTAACAAGTTATGAAGTAAAATATCTAGATTCCGCCAGACAGCCTTCCATATTCAAGTTACGAAGAAAGTGTAAACTAGCGTCGTGTCAGTTACACTTTTTCCGACAGTTGAATAGGGAAGGCATAGGACGTAGCGTAAGCGTCAGGATATTTATTAATATTTCTCTGGTTGTGTACATCAGAAAGAAGAAAGTCATATACACCTAGGATGGCTTGAGGGCGAGTAAATCTTGGGCTAATTTTCATCTGAAAGTAAACGAATCCTTTAATTTAGGGTTTAGTGAAGGTGGAATGATATTTTCAGTGAGAGGCACTAAAAGTGCCTTTTCCAATAAGCCTAAATGTTCAATAAAAATTTTAAAATAATCGAAAGTATCAGAGTTTTGGGTTATGACTTTTCCTCTCTTTTCTCTAAGATGAAACAGGTGTCTGATCTCGACGCAGCAAACAATCCAACTCCAGATGAACTTCCTGAGAGTCCCTCCAGCCGCGCCTCTGCAAACAGTCTATTCCTCAAAGCCATGGATGGTCGTCCACGTCGCCGCAGAAGCCTTTATGCCCGTTCCCCTCGCGGGTCTGCTAGCGGACTTCCAACCAGCCCAGCTCTCTCCCCGACTCCTACCCCAATCCCAGCAAATGGCAGGAAAGGCAGTTTGAAGCTAGATTCCCAGCTCTTGGGCCCTCCAGAACTTGGTACACTGGCTGTGCCCACTACCGATATGATCCGCCGCCGTTCCTCAGCCACCGAGGTCCTGCTGGCTCCTATTATGCAGTTAGTATCACAGAGCCAACGAGCATTTGAGTTTCTGAGCTCTGGCCCTTCATCTGAAGATCAGGTCATACCTGTGGTGGAAACCACAGAACATTAGGCTCCACTTTTCTCATAAAACCTAAATGTAATCACAGATCATTCGAACACAAATTGCTGCAGCTCACAGGTTGTTATGGATAGAACAGCAAACATACCTTCAAACAACAATCCATACAATAACTCCTCTTGGTGGCCTACAAAAACAAATCTTGTTGGTGGAGACAGTGCAGTTACAAGTTAACTTTTAAATAAAATCATTAGCCTAGCATTTAGTATTTACGGTTTAAAAGCAAAATAAAGCATATTACTTAGAATTAAATCAAAACAGTTTGGATTTGCTCTCTGCAGTGCTGTTTGGGTACGTGGTGTTTTGTAGCTTTGAGTACCTGATTTTAGTACGACAAAGAAACAACTCATTAGACCAGTTGAAATGGCATAGCATCTTTTTTTCTATATATTATAATTGTTAGCACGTAACACAACATTTTGTTTAGACCAAATAAATTCATTTTTATTCCTTAGCTTTCATAGTTCTTATATACTCTAAGCAGCTTTTAATCTATAGACTGTCATAGTGAAATGACTGATAGATCAATACACTGAGTGAAACAGGATGGCTCAAGGATTCTAATCAGTTGGAAATTAACCATTTGAAAATCAATTTGACAACACAGCCCAAGGTCATGTGTGTTCAATTGAGAGGAAAGGATAAAAAGACATGGTTACTTAGATTCTTCATGGGTTGTTTTCTGTTTTAAGGATGTGTCGTTACAAAGAGAGGAACAAAGTGAACTGTGTTATACATAGACAGGTATGGAATGTCACTAAATGGTGTTAAATGACTTGGTGGACGTTTATAACTAAAATCCTAACAGCCTTTAGTGCTTTTTTCCAGTAACAAATGTAATATTGACTTTAACTGTAATAAAACATGTTATAAAATGTAATTGTGGTTTTGCGTACTATTTGAGTAGAGAATGAATGGCTAATTGTGCAACAAAGGTAAATGTTTTTCCTTTATTGAAATCGATCATTGAAATACAAGCAGTATAAACATCTCAAAAAGGTCTTTAACTAAAAACAGAATATTTTTATACAAAAAGTGAAAGATTCAAGTATATACAGGGCAATGTACAGACACTCTTAATATCTTTCTTCAGTTGTTAGAGTGTTCACACCATGACAAATAATTATAACAATAACTGTAACTATATTGGTGTACACACCAAAGGAAGATGAAGTTGCTACTTTAAATGCTCAAGCTCTTCAGGTGGATTTTTCTCATTTATTAGCTGAAAAAAAAAACTTTCTGAAAGTGATTCCGACTATATCATTTGTGTTGTTATCATTATAATGGTCTTGTAGACTCTGCTATTCTCAGTGAATTAGAACGATTATTAAAACTGTATAGTTACAACTATCATCCTTGGTGTGTGAACAAACCTTTAATCGAGTAACTCAGGAAAAAAAAAAATGTTCAGAAAATTACAATACATACATAAGATCTATATACATTTTACTATATATAGTCTCCTTCCAATTACCACACTTAATCATTCACATCTAAATGTGATTGAAGATTCAGAAGAGGACAATGCAGAGAGGATAAAGTCCAACTCTATATTTCAGGCATCTGAGATCCAGAGCAGAAGCTCACTTGAATTCGTCTACATCATCTGTTCAGAGCTGAAAGATCATTCTTTGAGAAAAGACAAGGACTACAATAGATCCGGGTGGTCTCTCGTTTAAAATCAATACCCTGTGACCAACTTAAATCAAAGCCCAGGATCACTTATCTTCAGCACTTCTTTTATCTCCTTGCTGTAACAAACTTAATCTACATTTCTTCACCATAAAGCTGGGCTCTGAACTTTTAACATGCTATCTTATTCTTTTTCTTTCCACCATCCATGTACATTAATTAGGCAAAAGTGGCTGCCTTCGGTTCCAAAAACCCATCGGACGAGGGTCCTCTTCTCAGCTGTTTAGACGCTAGGCGGGCCAGGGGCCTCATTTCTTCATCATGCTCATCTTTCACATCCCCAACTCAGTTCTTTACTCCCGTTTCTTTCCAAACACTGCGGACACGCTTTTGACTATGCCCTTGATTCCGACCATCCCCTTTTTCAGTGCTCTGGACTCCTTGATGAGATCCAATATTTCATGAAAGACCAGAAGCACGCCGTGGTAGGTTTCAGCTGCAGAGATCTCGAAGAAGCCGCAGTCTGCGGAAAGGGCAAACAGTCTGCCCTCCTCGCTCGACACGGCTCTCTGATGCAGCAGGTCTCGCTTGTTCCCCACAATGATGATTGGTGCTGATGTGGACAGCTTCCTAGTCTGGCGGATGAGCTGCACCTGTTGCCGGACCACCTCAAAGCTTGAGCGGTCACAGATGCTGTAGACCAGGATCACGCCGTCTGCCCACTGAAGCTGCTTGTCACTGATGGATTCAGTTGTTTCGCAGCTCTGGAAAAGACAGAATACAAAGATTAAAATCACATTAACCTCACCTAAAAAGCATGATCCAAAAAACCTACATGAATGCATACAAGTTGTCAAAATGACCCAGATTGGATTTAATATCTTTCATCAGGGGGAAAAAAGCCGTTCTGTTTTTAATAGTTATTTTCAGCATAAGTAAACATGATAAAAAAAATCATAATCATATAAAAACATATAAAGTATTAGAAAATAAAATGTGATATGATTATTATTCCCACTATATTTTCCTAATTGTTATACTTTTCCTTCATTCTCCAATTTACGGGTACAATTTTAATGGTGGATAAAGCATTTAAGCAAAAAAAAAAAAAAAAAAAAAAAAAGAAAGAAAAAAGTCTTTTGGCTCATAAGAAATATTTATTTAGTAAGGCGTTTTTAAACTTTACATTTGTACAGTATGTATAATTTCAGATTTGTATATTTATGTATTAAATAGTTTTATATATAATTATTTTTAATGATATTAATATATTATATTTTTAATATATTATCATAAAGAGCCAACCACACAAATTAACTTTATTTTCCAAACACAAACTATGAAATTGACAGTCATTTTTTCATAGTGAAAACCATACTTATAAACTATATAATATACTATATAAATATAAGATACAGAAACTATTATTTTAAACAATTATTTTTTTAAATACTAAAAAATTAAAACTGGGCTAATTTTGCAGTTTTTTATTTCTTAATCTTTCTAAATATTATCAACAGAATAAATTTTGCCATATTTTTGACTAAAGTATAGTGAGTCAAGGAATTATATATTATTACTGACTTTTGATAATACATTAAAAACACACAATCTGACCCCTTTATGCATTCACCACAAATATCTCAAACAAATTACACATCATACCTGTGGATACAGAGAGTCCCAAATATTTAAGGATATCTCTCGCCCATCTGTTTTGTCAGTATGACTGTATATTGATTCTGAAAGAGAGCATGGTGGAATTAAAGACTGCCCATTTATAAACAACATAGCTTATACCTTCATTATGAATGGAATTATAGTAAATCTTATCTGACTTACCAATATCCCCATATTCTCCGATGAACCTTCTGGTGAGAAATCGCACGGTGAGAGCTGCAAACGAGTAGTTATAATAAATGATTAATCGCAAGCTTAACAAAATATACCACATAAACATGACAGAAATATCTGTATTCAAACAGCCAAGTTCAGTTTTGTGCTCACCTGACTTCCCAACATTTTCTGCTCCAAGTAGCAGAACATTCGCATCTACTTTGTGCTGATTTCCATCCATCGCTTTGCTGCCCAACTGAGGACTCTGTTTGACCAGAACAACCATTTCACCTACTGACCCTTATGAACGTCTTGAGTGTTGTGTGGGAGCTTCGCAACCTGCTTCGACTATATATAAAACAGTGGGTGGGGCTTATGGAAGTCGTATCGATTTTAAACCAATCCGAGAACAGTGCAAACCGACAAAAATGGGCCTATCAAGTAGCGCCGGGACTTAGATATGTACACCAACTGCAAGTGTTTACTTTTTCACCCAGAATGAACTCAAACACTCTGCCCTCGAAAATTACCACCACGAGAGCTATTAATCCTGCTTGTTTTGGTTCGTACTCGCACAGCGTAAAACACAATATTTTAAAATGTTTTAAAACCAATTGTGTCTCTTACTATTATATCCGAGACGTAAAAAAAAATTATATATATTAAAATGGACCGTTTTAAACTTTTTGTTTTATGATGGTAAAAATATTTTCTTTATTTTGTGCTAATTTTAAAACGACTTTTATGCAGTGTCCGAGAATCTTAAAATATGAAATTGCATTATAAAAATAATAAGTATTGCATATTAAAATATGATAATCTAAACAAAGAGTGAAATTAAACCAAAAATTTCAATGTGATAATTCAATATGTTGATATTTCACTGTGGTGTTTGATAGAGGATTGGTCTATCTATGATAATATGGAGGACCAAATTATGCAAAATTAAATAATTAAATAAATAATTAATTCAATAAAACAACAATTAAATGTACCGGTTTATTCTGAAATAATTTAATAATTATTAAATAATTAATTGAATTAATTAATTAATTAAATGTATATTTTTTCTCGAAATTTAATGACTTTTTCTCAATTTAATAAATTTGTTCTCGTTATTTAATAACTTTTTTCTCGTATAAATGTATTCAAAGGCAAAAATCTTAGTAATGACATTCCTCTGCAAGTTTTACGAATAGACTGGTCATTAATGTCTGTAGCACAAATGGTAAATAGAGCAAATAAGTTGGAAGTGAAAATAGAGCCAAGTCAACCGACCAAAGGTTCCTCGCGCCCTCTGCTGGCATTACAGCTGCGTAACAACATTGATCTGTAATGCTTTAATGTGCAACCCCCATGTGCAGTGAAAGAATGTGACGTTAAATTAAATAATCTTATTAATACACTTTAATTTGACTTCAAGGCAAAGGTATATAAACATACTACTACAATAAATAGAAAGCGATGCATAGTAATGTGGTTCCCCTTTCACAAACGTATGTGTAGTTTCAAAAGTAATTACTGAGACAGTTCAGTATTCACCAGCTGTAGTGTTCCCACAGCCATCTTTCTCCTTCCCTTTATAAGTGCAGGATTTCTTTCCTGCTGTACCACAGTTTTCCATAAAAAACTCTCTCATGCGTTTCAAAGTGTTTCTGTGCTTCTCTCTTTGAGTCTCTGTCTCCAAAGTACTTCTTGGATCCTCGCTGCTGGAATGTTTCAGGAGAGAAGCATGAAGACTCTTCCCAAAAGATTCATTTAGCTGTTGCTGGAAAGATTCTTGAAGTTTGACAACCAAATTTTTCCTCTGTATAAATAATCAAAATAGCACAGAATTATTATATAACAATCAATTCAAAGATTAAAAGATATATATCTGTGGTATTTCAGCTAAAGTGCTGAACTACAAGAAGAAACCTGACAGTTAAATTACACATGAATGTGATAAGCTGAATGGCAGCGGTTTACCTCAGAGTTCATCATCAAGATGTCAAAAAGAGTCCAAACATCTGACACCAGTTCAGCAGCAGTGCGATAAGGCGGCTTCCTTGTCCCCAGGAGTCGGCCAAGTATTATATCAAATTCGGCTGTTTTTGAGTGATTCTTTAAAAACAGAGCACAGCTCATAAGATCATTTTTTTGTCTGGATCTATTAATTTATTCAAAAATACATTCAAACACAATTCTTTCATACAATGACTTTGTATTACTCTACTTTGATGACCAAAATATAAAAAGATTAAAAAATCTATACATATTGAATACATATTAATTACATTATTATAAAGAAAACTAAAATATGTAGTTTGGCATAATCATTTATTATTACGTCTTAAACATTTTTTAAAATGTGGTGCAAACAACAAAATCATGTGGTGTGACAAATGTTGAAACATGCAGGAGAAATAAGGAAATTAAAGCCCTGAAGACTGACATGACCGTGTGTCACGGTCAGTAAGTCTATTAATATATCATATTAATATTTTTAAATGGCAAAGTTAGTTCAGACTGTAAAATATACAGAATGTCATAATTAGTAATATAATTATTAATATATCATTACTGTTATACATATTAAATATAACATTTGTAAAAAATACACTACTGGTCAAGTTTTTGGATGGTAAGATTTTTTAATGTTTTTAAAAGAAGTCTCTTCTGCTCACCAAGACTTCATTTATTTGATCCAAAATACAGCAAAAACAGTAATAATGTGAATTTTCTTTTTTACAATTTAAAATAACTTTTCTATTTGAATATATTTTAAAATGTAATTTATTCCCGTGATGCAAAGCTAAATTTTCAGCATCATTACTCCAGTCTTCAGTGTCACATGATCCTTCAGAAATCATTCTAATATGCTGATCTGCTGCTCAAGAAACATTTATTATTATTATCAATGTTGAAAACAGTTGTGTACAATTTCTTTTCAGGATTATTTGATGAAGAAAAAGTTCAAAAGAACAGCATTTATCTGAAATAGAAAGCTTTTGTAACACTAACACTACTGTTCAAAGGTTTGGGATCAATAAGAGTTTTTTTTGGGGGGGGGATTTAATACTTTTATTAAGCAAGGATGATTAAATTGATCAAAAGTGACTGTAAAGACATTTATAATGTTGCAAGTTGCAAAAGCTGTACATTTCATATACATGCTGTTCTTTTGAACTTTCTATTCATCAAAAAAATTGTTTTCAACATTGATAATAATAATTAATGTTTCTTAAGCAGCAAATCGGCATCTTAGAAAGACTTCCGAAGGATCATGTGACACTGAAGACTGGAATAATTATGCTGAAAACTCAGCTTTGCCAACATATAATTTTTGCCAAAATATATTAAAGGTCCTGTTTTTCGTGTTTTTTTGAAGCTTTGATTGTGTTTATAGTGTGCAATATAACATGTGTTCATGTTTTGTGTATAAAAAAACACAGTACTTTTCACATAATTTACTTATCTGTATACCGCTGTTTCCACTGTCATACAAACGGGCTGATGACTTCCTTGTTCTATGAAGTCTCTCCTTCAGAAATACATAACGAGAATGCCAGCGGTTCCTGTGTTGTGATTCGACAGCTCTGAGCGCACCGTGCCCGGAAAAGTCACGCCTCTTACCATAACGGGGAGATGCACGCGCTCAGTGTTATTGTAAACATGTCTTTAATTTTACCCTATCAATTTCAGCCGGAATCAGACCCGGTGATTGGACTGCGGGATGAAAATAACAGCGTTTCGACGACATGGCGACAAACACACTCTACAAACGCAACTCTTGTGTATTCCTCTGGGCGGAGGTTAGTCTTAGTGACGTTTTAGTGACATCATTAAAGAAGGAAGTAGAGGGATGTAGTCCAAACTTGCCGTTCGATGTAGGCGACTTCTGTTAAATAAAATATCTCGCTTGGCATTGAACTTTGAGCTTTAAAATTTTACAGATTTTATTTATACTCTAACAACAACATTACACACTAACTAAAGTTTGAAACATGGGATCACGAAGAATGGGACCGTTTAAAATAGAAAACAGTTATTTTAAATTGTAAAAATATTTCACAATATTACTGTTTTTGCTGTATTTTGGATCAAATGAAGCCTTGGTGAGCAGAAGAGACTTCTTTTTAAAAAAATCTTACCGTCCAAAAACTTATGACCGGTAGTGTACGTAAAATACATTTAACAATTGTGAAAATATTGATAGAGATGTAAACACTCATGTATTTAAGGTGTAACAAAAATATGTTATTACTTTTTAATTGATAATTACACCACAACATATTTTATTCAAGTCATTAAATGTAAACTTTTGTTGAAAAAAATAATAGTTTTCAAAACCAACATGAATGCAAAAGGTATATTTCTAAAAACTTGGCATATTTGCTTTGAGCTAGATTTTTCCTTGCCTTTATCTTGTACATTCTTATTTGTCATTAACCATTCACTAAACTATCTGTGAAAAGTCCCAAATAGTGATGGTGTTCCAGATAATATTAAAAGATGGTTATGCTAAATACTACATGCACTGTGTATTTACCTTGGTGGCGCTGTAGAGCAGGCACCTGTTCTCATCGCACAGGAGACCAAGGAGAAGCTTCTCACACTTCTGAACAGAACGGATGACATTAAATCGGTGTGACGTTATATCATTGCAGGACAAGAGATTAGAGTTGTGGCACGACACTTTATGTTAAAGTACAATCCTCTCCTAAAAATCCCTCTTTAAATTGTTGCGAGTGTAACTATTAGTGAAGATCCATTCAGGCTGATGGTGTCTCACTCTTTGATCTGGTAGACTCAGACTGGACGTCCTCATCTCCTCACTGCCATACACGACTGTCTCATTTACATCCTGACACAGCAAACACACCCAATCCTCGCTGCAAGAGAGAAGAAATACACCAAGACTCAAATAGAGGACAGAGAAAACAGTTACTGTTCTTAAATGCACATGCTTAACAAACTCCAGTCTTATAAATCATAGCTACTAAAGAATTGTAATTAAATTCAGTTTTATACAATTCCTGTTAGTTTCTGATGGTCTCACCAAGGTTTTGTGAGGATTGGCGGGATATGACAATCAGAGTGAAAAGCACATCCACATTTCGCACACAGAAGGGCAGCTCCTGCAGACTGACACACTGCACAGAATTGTACGTCAGATGCCGGGGAGCTGTTGCTGCTTTGCGGTATAGAGCAGGAAGAGGCTCTAGATGGCACTGGATCTTCGTGCCATCTCCACACCTGCTTAATCTGAGGAAGAACATGGTACAATTGAATATAGCTGTGGACTGGAGCTATAATGGCTATAGGCTAACATCACACATGTAGTCTTTCTAGCTCTACAGAGTCCTTACCTGTCCTCCCTGGGATTCCTGCACCATGATGTGGTCTCTGGAGATATCTGCAGTAAGGTGGAACTCTGGAAGTGGCTGCCCACATGGAGGCAGAGAAATGGGCAGGCGCACCAGAGATACACGTGGAAACCTATAACAGGAATAGTTAGTAGTTATAATTGAAATGAGGTTAATAATTCCTGCGATGCAGACAGGGTGCAATAAACACTATAGATCCCAGTATGAAGCAGGTCTTCAACCAATATTATATAGATTTATCTTGATTTCACCTCTTGAATTGTTTCTTGAATTGTTCCACGGTCACTATAAAAAAGAAAATATAACAAATAGACAAATGAGTGAGGAAAACCAACACTTTACACCAGGGATATGCAACTTTGGTCCTGGCGTGCCACTTTCCTGCAGAGTTTAGCTCCAAACCGAATCAAACACACGTGAGCAAGGTAATCAATATTTTCAGGATACTAAGGCCCAAGCCACTGGAAGGCAAGCCTGCAACCTTTAGCAAAAAAGCGTAACGGCTGATGCTAACGCTGCTGCTTTTGGCAGTATGCAGGGAAGGAGACCAGAGGCCGTTTTTTTTATTTTTTATTTTTGAATGGATGTCAATGGAGAAGAGGCTTCACTAGCTTATAGCTTATATAATGAATCGACTGCCTGATTGCTAATGTCTTATACTAAACAATACTTTTGTTTGGAACGATATGTAGATTCTTTTTTACTATGAAAAAAGGGTTATTTTATAAGAGAAGGCAGAGAAGGGAATGTTACTACAGGTAGGATTCGTTTACCAAAGTATCTAATAATAATACTGAGTTATACTGTATATTGTCTAAAAAAAGTAAAAAAAATTAAAAATAAATAAAAAATACAGATGTTTTAGGTTTCACCAGTTATGATATACGGAAGAGGATTAGGGCCAAGCAATAATAAAATAATAAAACCATCCCGAGATTAAAGTTGTTAAATTTCGAGAAAAAAAGTTGAGATAAAATGTTGAGAATAAACTCATTAAATTATGAGAAAAAACTCGTTAAATTACGAGAAAAAAGTCGAGATAAAATGTTGAAAATAAACTTGTTAAAATTACAAAAAAAATGTGTTAAATTTCGAGAAAAAAGTTGAGATAAAATGATGAGAATAAACTCGTTAATTTACGAGAAAAATGTTGTTAAATTTCGAGAAAAAAGTCGAGATTAAATGTTGAGAATAAAGTCATTAAATTTCAAGAAAAAAGTCGTTAAATTACGAGAACAAATTTGTTAAATTACGAATTTGTTCTCGTAATTTAACGACTTTTCTCTCGTAATTTAATGACTTTATTCTCAACATTTTATCTCGACTTTTTTCTCAAAATTTAACAACATTTTTCTCATAATTTAACGAATTTGTTCTCGTAATTTAACGACTTTTTTCTCGTAATTTAATGACTTTATTCTCAACATTTTATCTCGACTTTTTTCTCAAAATTTAACAACATTTTTCTCATAATTTAACGAATTTGTTCTCGTAACTTAATGACTTTATTCTCATAATTTAATGACTTTATTCTCAACATTTTATCTTGACATTTTTCTCAAAATTTAACAACATTTTATCTTGACATTTTTCTCAAAATTTAACAACATTTTTCTCATAATTTAACGAATTTGTTCTCGTAACTTAATGACTTTATTCTCATAATTTAATGACTTTATTCTCAACATTTTATCTCGACTTTTTTCTCGAAATTTAACGACATTTTTCTCATAATTTAACGAATTTGTTCTCGTAATTTAATGACTTTTTTCTAGTAATTTAATGACTTTATTCTCAACATTTTATCTCGACTTTTTCTCGAAATTTAACAACTTTAATCTCGAGATGGTTTTATTTTTTTATTATTGCTTGGCCCTAATCCTCTTCCGTAATGATACGACTTGAATTGTAATGACTATTATAATTGCATATATGCATATGACGCTGATATTGTGCATTTTAATTAATAAAAAGAAAATGAATGATTTAATTATAAATGTTTTATCATTTTATTTTATTTGTCGTTTAAAGCTGCTGTCCGCAATTTTTGGCCCTCTAGCGGTTAATAAACAGAACTGCACGCGTCTTGCAGAGGAACATTCTAGCCGGAGCTACTTTTCTCCGTGTATGTCTATGGCGAGTCACGCAGTTACTGTGATACTCTGCGGCAAGTCCTACCAGTCCGATCTGAAATAGTCCGAATATAAACACTTTTTATAAGTGTACCATAATGATTCAGGATAAGACAAAAACACGGTTTGGAAAATGGGTTCATGTTGTTGTGGAAATTTTAATTTTTCATATGCTTTTTACCTGTATTCTTGTGAAATATGATGCTTATGGAACATGGTATGATGTTGGCTTCATTGGTAATGTTTAACACAGTGTTAACATAGATGTTAGAAATAGAAAGAGCAAGATATGGTATGGGGACATGCAAGATGTATGTTAAAAACATGCCTGTGCTAACAATGTGTGGAAAGTTACAGCCACTAAGAGATGTTCCTAACATGGTAAAAGGACAGAGGCTTCGGCCTTGGAGGTTAGAGATATAAAAGTGAAGGAAGCTTTCGTTCTTGGTCTTACACTCTGCAGCTACTTGTGTTTCTGTATGCCCTGTCTGACCATTCTTGCAAGAAATAAAAGCTTTAAAGACAATTGGACGTGTTCGTCTCTCCTACATTTTGAACACACAAAAAAGTTGCGGACTGCAGCTTTAATGTAGTTAAAAAATTAAGTGTTCTTTCTATCGCTGCCAGGTTAGACTTTTTAATTGTATTGTAATGATTTATGACTGCTGTGTAGGTCACTGCCATAACATGATAGACGGAGGTGCCTCACATGATCCAAGTTACCCTTTCTTCAATGTTAAAACCCCAGACCCTCATCTCCCCAAAAATAAGCTGGTTTTTTTTTTTTTTTTTTTTTTCTTCAGGGTTGGGTTAAATTCTGCAGGACAGCAGCACTCCAGGACTGACATTGCTTATCAGTGCTATACACTATACTTTTTCTAATAAAGATGAAGAAAAAATAAATAAATATTCACCTGCAGATTCTTTTTCTTCCTCTTTTGCCTTTGTGTGGTAAAAAACACTTTGGACAGTCTTGTCATGTATCTCCCTCTGATAGGAAAAGAAAACTTTTGAATAAAAGACAGACCTCTGACATACAACTCTGATATACAATACTATTATCTTTAAGAACAAACATTCACCAACCTCCCCTGCAAGGTCACCTGATGTGCCACATGGAGTTGAATTCGCTGGATGTGTGGCTTTCCAATTGTCTGTTGAGCTGACAGGTGTTGTCTCTACAAGCTGACGAAAAGTTGTTGGCAAGCCAACGCTCCAATGTTTTGGTCTAGAGTCACTCTTGGTGAATGACTGACTGGCTTGAGCTTGTCTTGAACATTTCTCTGTGGTGGTGGTGGTGGTGGAGAGAGGGTCTTGCTGAAGGTTGCATAGGCCAGAGGAGTGGGCAGGATCTGGTGAAGATTCTTTGGGATCTGTCTCTGACACAGTGGAAGAGGGAAAGTTGCTCTCCGAATTATCCGTATCAGTGAAATTTGTGCTGCTCACACCTGCATCCTGATCACAGACGGAGTCAGCCAAGGCCTTGACTGGAAGGTTAGCAGTATTATAGGTGTCTCTTTTACACCAGAGGGTGTTGTTGCCACTTATGGGAGCAGAATGTATTGGGTTTACAGGAAGTGAAGAACCACTAGCTGTGCTTTGGATTGCTTTAAAGGTTGGACTGGTGGTATTCTGTGCATAAGGGTCATGGGAACAATGATTCATCCCGCCATTGGAGGGTCCAGCAGAGTGTACATTAGAGATTGCAGTAACATTATTTGAAGAAAGAGCGTTTATGGTGGAAATAACGGTTAAGGGAATATTTGGTTGTGCAGCAAAAGTATGCCCGGGCCCCAGGAAACTGGTTTGTACTGGATAGGTTAGTAAAACTGTTTGGGTGTCAGTTGGCATGTTTGAAACTGGCTGGGTTGGTACAGGTGTTTGGTTGTTGGCTTGCATTGGATAAGTTATTACAAGTGTTTGGTTGTTGTCTGGTATTGAATGAGTTAGTACAGGTTTTTGGTTGTTGTCTGTTATTGAACGGGTTAGTACAGGTGTTTGGTTATAGGCTGGTATGTGATGAGATAGTACTGATGTGTGGTTGTCGGCTGAATTTGGTTGAGTTAGTACAGGTGTTTGGTTGATGGCTGGTATTGGATGAGTCAGTAGGGGTGTTTGGTTATTGGCTGGTATTGGATGAGTTAGTGCAGGTGTTTGGTTGTTGGCTGGTATTGGAGAAGTCAGTAGGGGTATCTGGTAGTTGGCTGGTAATGGATGAGTAAGTACAGGTGTCTGGTTGTTGGCAGGTATTGGATGAGTTAGTACAGGTGTTTGGTTGTTGGCAGGTATTGGATGAGTTAGTACAGGTGTTTGGTTGTTGGCAGGTATTGGATGAGTTAGTACAGGTGTTTGGTTGTTAACTGTTGTTGGGTGGGTGATGGGAGAGTAATAGTGTAAGGTCCAGGCCTTCTTACGCTTGGAGTTATCGTTTATTTGAGACGATGGGCAGTTTGTGAATGGACGACGAGGCTGAAAATTAACAGATGGATGAGGATTCATTTGAGTTTTGTGAGCAGAGTTAGGAAAATATGGGACACGGTGTGATGAGGGAGTATAAGCATTCTTGGATTGGCCAGGTTTGGAAGAAAATGAGGAAGAAAATGAATTCTGAGGTTCTGAAGAGGGAGGTTTAGATTGATTTAGTTGGAATGAGTGTTGTGTGGCCTGGTTAGGCTGAGATGGCTGGCTGGGCTGAGATGGATGAAGCAAACTCTTAAGGGCCTGGTTCATTTGTACAGTCTGAGAGGAAGCACAGGAATGTAGTGCAGGGCTGTTAGCAACACATTCACCCTGAACCTGTTCATCAACACTTGGTGTGGCCGGTACAGGATGAACATCCGTGGCAGTTACTACAGAATTTGGATTTGAGCTTTCCACAGACTTTGACTGAGTGGAACCAGTTCTCATAGAGGAAAAAGGAACAGAAGTCTTTCTAATCTTCATAAATCCTGGGTATAAAGAAAGGAAAATGTGTAAAAATGAATAGATTTTTACAAAATGTGAATCCTTTTATTTAGTAAAAAAAAGTTGAAGGTTTTATGTACCAAATTTGACCATTTGCTGACAGAGATCGTTCTGAATCTGAACGTGCAGTTTAGTCATGGTCTCAGGAGTGCATGTCTCCTGGGACAGCAGCTTTTTCACCTGGTTCTCAATCTGAGTTAGAGACACAAAATTTAGCAAGGGGATCTGCACTCAGAATCTGAATGTCAGTCACTTTTGGTCACAAATATGACATATAGTCATATGGTGATGTCATATAAATCTGATGAATTTACAATATGAATAAATCTTAAGGGGGGGGGAAGTCTTGAACATAATCAGTATAAAGTTTTCGATATCTTACAATATTTAAGGAATAAGCATGAAACAGAAAGGCTTACTCTTTTTGTGTGGACCAGGAAGCAATGGCCCTCAGTGTTTAGGATTTTGTCAATAAAAGCTACTATGTAGTCCTGAAAGCCTTCCAGCCTGTTCAGAGATGTCTTCCGCTCCAACAAACATCTCCCCTCCTCTGCATACAGGGCCTTAAAATCAAACATGCAAAAAGTAGTAAGGGTTACAGATTTGAGTTTCCTGAACAGGATTGAGGGCTGATAAGAAGCAAGTCCCACAAAAGAATATTTGTTAATTTTATTAGTTTTTATATTCTTAAAAGTTACATGAAATTACACTGAAATGTGAAATGCTGAAATGTGCAAGTTTAAGGAAGGTTAAAAGTGCATCTAACAACAGCCATAGAAGGAAATGGAACAAATGTAGGCTATAACTAAATCTGTTTTATGATTAATTAGTCTAGACTTTTGGAAGTGACTAACAGTGGAAAAAAAAAAAATTGCCTAGTGTAATCAATCAAATCAGAGAAAACCCTGTACTTCATGTTATTTTTATATGTTCTGTTAAGTATAAATGTGTGTGCATTTTCTGTTTGATGAACGGGCTTGAACACTGATTGATTCTGATGACCTGTTATTATAAATACTGAAGCTACATGCTGTAATAATAAACATAGAAAAGGCATTTTGAAATTTTGGTGAAACATGCCAAATATTCATTTTCTACCTTTCTAGGGAAAAATTAAAATCATGAACAGCGTGTTTTAGTAAATGAGCATTAGTGAGTACCAAATTCTTACCTCTATGTCTTTTAAGATCTGCGTAGCTTTCAGTACCAGAGCCTGATAAAGGGAGAAGACCACCTGTTTCAACATCTTTTTTGCAGCCACTTTTAGATCCTCAATGTCCTGTAACCTAACAAAGATTGAAATTTTAACATATACACGCTTTTTTACACTTGCATATACAGTGCCGCTTGAAAGAACCCCTTGCAGAATTTGTGAAAATGTGAATAATTTTAACAAAATAAGAGGGATCATACAATATGCATGTTATTTCTTATTTAGTACTGTCCTGAGTACGATTTTTTACATTTTTTTTATTTTTTAATTTTACATAAAAATATTTACATATGTTCCACAAGACAAAAAAATAGCTAAATTTATAAAAACGACCCGCTCAAAAGTTTATGAACCCTTGATTCTTAATACTGTGTGTGGTTACCTGGATGATCTATCTTTTTGTTTTGTGATGGTTGTTCATGAGTCTCTTTCTCTTGTTCTGAGCAGTAAATTTGAGCTCTGTTCTTCAGAAAAATCCTCCAGGTCCCGAAAATTCTTCAGATTTCCAGCATATTTTTGCATATTTGAATCCTTTACAGCAGTGACTGTATGATTTTGAGATCTATCTTTTTACGCTGAGGACAACTGAGCGACTCAAACTCAACTATTAAAAAAGGTTCAAACATTCACTGATGCTCCAGAAGGAAACACGATGCATTAAAGAGTCAGGGGTGAAAACTTTTGAACAGGATACAGGTCTCCAAATTTTTCTTTTTTTTTTTTAAATTTCTGTTTTTCTTTTTTTTTTTTTTCATTTAGTACTGCCCTTCGAAAGCAACAGAAGACACTTAAATGTACTTAAATTAAGTACAATATTACTTGATCTTCAAATACAAAAGGTTTTCACCCCCGGCTCTTAATGCATCATGTTTACTTCTGGAGCATCAGTGAATGTTTGAACCTTTTTTAATAGTTGTGATTGAGTCCCTCAGTTGTCATTAGCATGAAAAGATGGATCTTAAAATCATACAGTCACTACTGGAAATGGTTCAAATATGCAAAACATGCTGGAAAACATGAATTTTTTTGAGACCTGGAGGATTTTTTTTTTTTTGAATATTAGGCAGTTTAACTGCTCAGGACAAACAATTGACTCATGAACAACCATCACAAAACATAAAAACAGTCATATATCATCCAGGTAACCACACACGGTATTAGGAATCAAGGATTCACAAACTTTGAATGGGGTCATAGTTATAAATATATATTTTTTGTCTTGTGGACTTTATGTAAGCATTGTTTATGTAAAATATCTTACTAAATAACAAATGACATGCATTTTGTATGATCCCTCTTATTTTGTTAAAATTATTCTCATTTTCACAGATTCTGCAAGTGGTTCACAAACTTTCAAGCAGCACTGTATATATGTATATACACTTGCTTTTTACCACTGAGTGGCCTGACTCGATCTTATAGGTGAATTTCCACCATACATGTCTCTCAAAAACAGCTTTAATGAGTGTTAAGACATTTTTGTGGAATACTACCATTTTAGTAATGTTTCTAGTGACTATTTGTTACCAGGATGTAAAGTGATTTGTTTCATTCATTGATGGCCCTGCTTTGATCTGCCATTAACACCTCTCACGGTTCTCACGCTCTCTTTTTTCTGTCACTCTTTACCACTGTCCTTTTGAATAAAAGGCCCTGTTTACACCTGGTATCTCAAGTGTACCAGTTAAACATTGTCAGGCTAGACAGACCGGCATTTACGTCTGGTACAAACAACTCAAATGTGTCTCTTGTGAACACTTGCTATTGCATTTCAAGGGCATGTTCTTACTACATAGACTGGACTGCTTACAAAACCTTTTTGATTTTTTGCCAACTTTTGGGCTTTTTTTTTAGTTTAACATTTTTAATTGAAACCCTGTTTAAAATTGTATTTAGTATTGTCCAGTTCTGATCAGATTACTGAAAATGGATACTGTTACCAGGCGTAAGCAGAGTCTTTTTTGAATTTAAAGAAACCTCAAATTAATAAAAGTTCTCTTTAAGAAGTTAGTAAATGATCTTGACACATTATAAACACACTTAATTGTACTTATCTTTGGAGATAAGAAGTCACTATATGTCTAGTTTTTGATAGGCACAGACTTTTTTACTTTCAGACTATGAATCAATCCAGTCTGTGGATATAAAACACGTTATATTCTGAGCCAGTTTTAGAGTGCTTATTGTTTTAATTTGTCATGAATCTCCTAGCAATGAGGAATATGTTTCTGCAAGAGTTTGTTTTCTTTGGAAACACTTAACAAATCTGACAGTGTGATCTTTAAGGCCAATTCTTACCACACTGACAGAGACCAACCAATGGCAATAGACATGTTCGGCGGGCTTTGACTTGTTAGCATCTGTTACCGTTGATTGTTTTTGCCAAACATGCTGAATCGCCGTTTGGTGGAACATGGAATGTCTAAGAAGCAACGTACTGTAATCTAGTGATTGTTCCAATTGTTCGGCATCTGTCAGTGCAGTGTGAATTGGCTTTTAGTCTTTAAATGACAGGGGAGAGTCTAATTTGTTGAATAAAGATGTTATTTTTGTTTCTGTGCAAAAAAAGTCTTCTCGTCGCTTCATAACAATAAGGTTGAACCACTGTAGTCACAACAATGTTTTTACTACTTCTCTGGACCTTGATAATTTTGTTGCTTTCTATGGAGAATAAAAAAACTCTTGGATTTCATCAAAAATATCTTAATTTGTGTTCCAAAGATGAACAAAGGTCTTACGGATGTGGAACGACATGAGGGTGAGTAATTAATGAATTAATTTACTTTTTTTGTGTGAACCAACCCTTTAAACTCTGTTTTTAAAAGTAGTGAAGTGTATTCCAGCCTTTAATGTGATAGTTCGTCCTAAAATGAAAATTCTGACATTATTTAACTTCATGTCATTCAAAAACTGTATGATTTTTCATTTTTGGGTGAAGTATCCATTTACAAAATATGGTTGAGACAAGAATGTAATTAGCAAGACTAAGTAAGTCTCAAGTAAGTTTGTTCTTGACAGATTGTTCCTTCAATTGGTGCACTGTCAGCTGTTTTCAATAAAAAGCATCAAGTTTTACCATGATAAGATGTCAGCTCTCATGGCCCTATTCAGTTACCTTGCCTCTAGAAGCAGCAGGCTACTGCTGATCATCTCTTTTTGATGTCTGATAGAGTCCAACAAACTCTGCAGTTGCTGTCTCTGAGATCCCACAGCTTCCTCCTGCTGCACAAAACTGACATATGGATGGACATGTAAATATATATATATCACAAAGCTTTACAGCTAAGCAAATAAATTCCATATAGTAATCTTTTAATCTTCACATGCACTGATCTGAGAAGGTTGATTTGCACTATACCTGTGGCCTCTATGAGTGATCAGCTGACAGTCTTTACAGGTGAGCTCTTCACAAACAAGACAGAAGAACCTCAAGCTCTCCTGAGTGTGTAAAGGACAGCGTCTTCTCTGGATCCAACCTGAACAAAGGAAACAACAGAACACATCTGAAAATGCACAGAAGTTCATAGCAGTGTTAGTCTGAAGCATGCATGGAAAGCAAATCTAACCTGTAGGTGGTTTTTTTGGTGTGACTTCATGGTCACGGGTCACTTTTACCCTACGATGGGCAGACATACAGTCCAAACACAGGGCCTCCTCACACTGGACACACCATCCACTAACCTCACTCTCTTCACACCCAGCACACTGCAAAGATTAATTCAAAATTTTGGATTAAGATTTACAATGGAAGACAGAGAGGAAATGCGTCCTTTATGTCACTGCTGAAATTCTTTGTGCCAATTAACAACACAAGGATAATATCTATAAATTCTTAAAGGTGCCCTAGAATGCTTTTTCACAAGATGTAATATAAGTCTAAGGTGTCCACTGAATGTGTCTGTGAAGTTTCAGCTCAAAATACCCCATAGATTTTTTTTTTAACTGCCTATTTTGAGGCATCATTAAATATGCGTCGATTCAGCTTGCTTCCCTTTTAAATCCTCGCGCTCCCCGCCCCACGACTCTAATACATTGCATAAACAAAGTTCACACAGCTAATATAACCCTCGAAATGGATCTTTACAAAATGTTCGTCATGCATGCTGCATGCATGCTTCAGATTATGTAAGTACAGTATTTATTTGGGTGTTTACATTTGATTCTGAATGGAGTTTGATAGTGCTCCATGGCTAAAGCTAACATTACACACTGTTGGAGAGATTTATAAGAGAATGAAGTTGTGTTTATGAATTATACAGTGTTTAAAAATGATAATAGTGACGGCTCTTGTCTCCGTGAATACAGTAATAAACAATGGTAACTTTAACCACATTTAACAGTACATTAGCAACATGCTAATGAAACATTTAGAAAGACAATTTACAAATATCACTAAAAATATCATGATATCATGGATCATGTCAGTTATTATCGCTCCATCTACCATTTTTCGCTGTTGTCCTTGCTTGCTTACCTAGTCTGATGATTCAGCTGTGCACATCCAGACGTTAATAATGGCTGCCCTTGTCTAATGCCTTGAACATGGGCTGGCATATGCAAATATTGGGGGCATACATATTAATGATCCCGACTGTTACGTAACAGTCGGTGTTATGTTGAGATTTGCCTGTTCTTCAGAGGTCTTTTAAACAAATGAGATTTACATTTGTCATTTCCTTGTACTGAATTCTTGTTATTCAACTATGCCAAGGTAAATCCAATTTTCAATTCTATGGCACCTTTAATAATTGTTCTATTTCTAAAAGAAAGAAGTCCACTCCACACCACATATAACGATAAAGGCACAGAGGAATGATATTGTTGGAATCACTTTCAGAATGATTTTTTTCCCCACCTGATGAATGTACCATTTTATTCATAATCATAACTTTTTCCATTATATACGCACTCTTACCTTGGGGGGCTTGTTATTATTAGAGTCGTCTTCAAAAATGACACATTCTGTGACCTCAGACACACAAAAGGTCTGAGCACATAATGGACAATCTAGACAGAGAAAGAAATAAAAAGCCTCAGATGTGTTTAGCAAGCCATGACAAAATCACAAGAGTAGAATAATTTATTAGAAAAAGCAGAAAGGATACAAATCAGCATTGGAAATATCCTTACACCTTGTTTGCTTGACACTGACAGACACACAATACACACAAAATTTAGCTGATTTCACATTTTATTTAAAAATGCTTTAATGTTTAATGTTGCTAAAAAGAAGATACTTTAGCAACATTTCACAATTGGTGTCATAAAGAGAAAGGGTTAAACGTAATGGATTTATAGGACTAATAAAATAATATCTCAATTTGTAAAATTCCACTTTGTGCAGTGCAAAGAAAACTTGTTCATGCGTTTCCAAATTGGTTTCGCTTCAGTATGTGATAGAAACAGAGAATATTATGGGCATATTCACTAATGTCAAACTAATGTAAAATATGCTAACTTAACCCCAGTGCTCTACTGCGTATCTTGTATAACTTCCTGTATCGATAAAGGAAATGCGTCAGTGACTTCCTCAAACGATTTCAGGATATTTTTTAGATCAATATAATTACTGTTTGTTCATAAAATGATACAATTTTCACAAATATGCTGTTATTTAAAACAGCTTATGTAAAATGTTTGTTTATTATGTCGATAACACAAATATAGTGGGTAACATTAGTTGTAACTGTTAACTGGCCCCCAATGGAGAACACCATATAGACTTAACGTTATGTGTTTCTGGATAAAACGACCTGACCCAAACCCAAGCATTTAACTTTGAGACCCCTTATGTGAATAATCGTCGGACCTAAAGAGTCAATTAAACCTAACTTTACGCGATTGTTTGAGCCTGCAGTTCAACGCGATTTTAAAAAGGTCACGTGCAGAGTTGGACTTTCCCGAGCGCCCCAATAAAATCAATCAAACTGTGACAACTACAATCGAGCTCTTACCTTGTGTGGCTCCATCTGTGCAGATCTTCGTGAGGCAAGTATTACAAACTGTATGCAGGCAGGGCAGAAGTCTGGGGTCAGCAGAAGAGTTCAGGCGAAGTTTGCAAATAGCGCAGGATCCGCAAACCGTTTTTTCCAAATCCAAATGGGGCGACGCTTGACGCCCTGTTTGGTCAGGGGTAAACATCTGTTGCTTGAGAATTATTAATGTAAAAAGACGTGTAACCGCATACGAAATATACGGGAAAACTCGACGCGTTGCGCTTGTTATTGTGATTGTGGATCCGTTGAATATACCGTCCCTGAAACTTTTCTGTTACGTGGGGCGGGGCTTCGTGGAATATTCATAAGTTTCCCTGTAGTGGGCGTGTCCTAACCAAACAAAAGCGGATGTTTTGAACATTTCCATGTGTTTTCAGTGTGTGCATACATGTAAGTAAAGGAAACGCTTTAGGACAAACTTTAATGCTCTTGGAAGTCAAAAATAGTTGTGGTTTAACGGTTTGTACATTTCTCTTAAACCAAACAACACTACTATACACTGTATATTCTAACCAACTCATTAAAAATGTGATCTAAAGGAACTTGCATTAACATTTTCAGTTCCACAACTTATATTTTGTCAGAAGGACACATCCACCTAGTGCAACAGAAAACCTTAGGAATCCTATATAATCTTGTAGTACACAGAGTGGAACTTTACAGAACACCACGTGGTGGTGGGAAGAAAAATTGGGAAGGGAGGATTGTTCCTTTGCAAAACTTTTGCATTCCCCCGAGAAACTTTGCGTTCCCTCACAAATATATTTGTGTTCATGTGAGCTAAATTTGTTTCCTTCCTATCCCATTTTTTTTTCCCACCACCACATCCCTTTAGGGGCTCCGTAGAACTTTGTTGAAATATGTGCTGGGAGAACTGGATTTCCATGGTTTCTGGGGAGGATTGTAGAAACTAGTATGCCAGACTTAACTGATTCTTAATTTTTTAATACATAAAGAGAACATATGGAAAGTTAACAAATAATTGCAGAGATGCAAAGTGTTTTAGCGGAAAAGACGATAATGGTAATCAAACTAGGCTCCTACTTAACAAAAATGCTTTTTCATTATTTATTAAAGAATTCAATTAACTGATTTCATCTTTTGAACTTTTTTAACACAAGACGCAGATATTGCTATAACAGATAACCCAACAACACCTGTGAAAAGATGACGCCAGCCCCTGCGAGGACTTCAGATGATGGCAACTCTGAATTAGCATGCACCACTGCCAAATTTTCTAAATAATGTAATCATGATCACAACTTGTAATAATTGCTTTAATTAGATCAAATGATTAAATTAATACATGATATTAGCTAACTGCATGATTTGTGTTATCTTAGAACTGTACATTAACATATGGACATTACTTTGACACAGTCACCTCTGATTACTCTAAATTGTAATGTAGAAACATTAAGCATTTGTAAAGGTGCTTTGAAACTATATGGTTAAAAGCACTCTACCAGTAAATGAGAATTGAATTGTGAAGTGAAAAACAAAAGTGAAAGCAGAACTGGTTTTCATATCATATTTATTTCTAGGAACTAAACTACCATTGTCTTTCACTCAGTTCCCTTTCGATACTTCACTCGTACTGCGTATGGGGAAAGGTCTCCCTTTTTCCCCGCTGCTGAAGCCTTTTTTCAATAACGCAGTGTAACTGCACCGTCATTGGTTCACTCATAGACAAGTTGTTGAACCAATGGCGGCGCGGCATAGCTGCGCGGCCTATGGCGACAAAGCGCGCGAATATTCCCGCCGAAATGGGCGGGGTATAGGGCTATATAAGCAGGCGTTTCGCCATAGGATTTCAGTGTTTTCTCCTTCAGCGACGACATCTACTTCTCTTCGCTGATCTCCGCCTGAAGCCGAAGAAGCTCGCCGCCTTCTGCTCTCGCCGCCGTCTGAAGAGGCTCCCGCAGCGGACTCGCCTGGACTCGCCGGTGGAAGAAAGCGCCGGCGCCCTCGCGGACTGCAGCTTCTAGCGCCGTCGCCGAGCCGCCGCCTCCCGCTTCCCGCTTCCGGCCGCTTCCTGTGCGTCCCCTGCCGCCATCCGGCGCGCCGCCTGAGAGCTTCATCCGCGGCTTAACGCCGCTCTAAAGAGCGATTTCCAGCCGGTTTCACCGCTCTAAGATCGTCCCCGGCCCACGCCGCGCTAAAAGAGCCACCCAATTGCCGTTTTCACGGCAGCGGCGTCTCACGATGCCCCGCCACTCATGTGGTACTTGCAGGGCCCCCTGCACGACGACGATGGACACAGCGAGTGTGTCGCTTGCCTGGGCAAGCCCCACGCAGACGGCGCGCTCGCTGGAGACTCATGCCCGCACTGCGAGTGTATGAGTCTCGCTTCCCTGCGCTCGCGGGTCGCCTTCTTCACTGAAGGCGATCTCGCCGCTCGCGCCCTCCCGTCTCCTTCCTCCCGCGAGCCGGCGAGGAAAAGACAGCGGGGTAGAGCGACTCAGCGCCAGGAGTTGAGCGAGCTCACGCCGGCCCAGCCCCCGCGTGCCTCGCCCTCTCCTCCCAGGGAACTCTCTCCCGTTCTGTTCTCTCGCCCTGAGCAGCGTCCCTCCGCAGAAGCGAGTGACCTCGTCTCATTCGGGGAACAGACGACGAACAAGACGACTCCATGTCTCTTGCGGCTTCCGAAGCGGAAGGATGGGCTGGCGAGCCGGAAGACCCCGCTCCACCGCCTCCCTTGGAACCCATCGAGCATGGCCAGGGCATGGATGCCGAGCTCTTCCGCATCCTGTCTAGAGCCGTTGAAGAGCTGGACCTCGAGTGGGCCCCTCCAGAGGAGCCGTCTCGCAGCCGCCTGGACGAATGGTTTCTGCCAGGCCGCCGCCAAGCACCTCGCCAGCGTTCAGCGCCCTTCTTTCCTGGGGTCCACGAAGAGCTGACGAAGTCGTGGCGCGCTCCTTACTCTGCCCGCCTCCACACTACGCACCGCTCCGCCCTCACCGCCGTCGACAGCGCCGAGGAGAAGGGATACGAGCGCTTGCCACCCCTAGATGAAGCGGTGGCTGCTCACCTCTGTCCTCCCGCGGCTGTGGGTTGGAAGACGAAGAGGGCCCTTCCTTCCAAGCCCTGTCGGACCACCTCTACTCTGGCTGGACGGGCTTACACCTCGGCGGGCCAAGCTGCCTCTGCGCTCCACACCATGGCCATATTTCAAGCATTCCAGGCCAAACTCCTCCGCTCTCTGGATGAGTCTGGAATCGACGCGCCAGCCTTCAAAGATCTCCGCAGCGCCACGGATCTTGCCCTGCGAGCTACGAAGGCTACGGCCCAGGCCATCGGTCGTTCCATGGCCAGCCTGGTCGTGTTGGAGCGCCACCTGTGGCTCAACCTAACGGAGATCAAAGACCTAGACAAGACGGCCTTCTTAGACGCCCCGGTCTCGCCTTCTGGTCTCTTCGGGCCTGCAGTGGATGGCTTCACTGAGCGCTTTACTGCCGCGCAGAAATCGTCTCAGGCTATGAGGCATTTCTTGCCTAAGCGCTCCAGCTCCGCTTCTGCGTCTAGCCGCCCCAGGACTGCGCCGGCTCAGCAGAACAAACCAGCCCCACCTGCAACACAGGCAGCGCCGCCCCAGGAGCATCGCCAGCGCTCGCGCCCTGCGACGCCCTCCCTTCCCGAGGCGCCAGGGACCCCGGCCCAGGATTGTGCTGGACCCGGTGCCTCCGAAGTCGTCCTGATTCGTCGGACAGGAAGAGGATGGGGGACCGTCCCGTTACGACCGGACCACCCCAAAAGCTCCCCACGAGTAATTTCCCCTCCGCCTCGTTTATTTCCGGGCGTGGGAAACATACTCCAAGTGACAGCTGGGCCCACACCTGTTGCGCCCACTCCAAACGCCGTTTTCACGGCGGACAAATTTTTACCTCATCACAAAAAGAGCAAATTTCCTCTTCCACCCCTCGCGGTGTACGACCCTCTCAACGGCGGTCTGTCACCCAACATTATTCAACCCCTAGCCACTCGGGCCGAGGCCTGGCAGGCCATCCCCGATGTGTCAGAATGGGTCATGGGGATCGTAAACCAGGGCTACTCGCTCCAGTTTGCACGACGGCCCCCCGCTTCGCCGGGGTGCTTCAAACATCGGTCAATCCGGACGACGCTCATGTCCTCCGGGCCGAAGTCATGTCGTTGCTGGAAAAAGGAGCTGTGGAAATGGTTCCTCCGTCAGAGAGCGAGACAGGCTTTTACAGCCGCTACTTTCTGGTCCCCAAAAAGGATGGCGGTCTCAGACCCATCCTAGACCTCAGGCTTTTGAATCACTCCCTCATGAGACGGAAGTTCAAAATGCTGACGCTGAAGCAGATCCTCGCGCACATTTGCCCCGAGGACTGGTTCTGCTCGCTGGACCTGAAGGATGCGTATTTTCACATCCAGATAGCCCCCCGTCACAGACGATTCTTGAGATTCGCATACGAAGGGGTGGCATACCAATATACGGTCCTGCCCTTCGGGCTGTCTCTGGCTCCCCGCACTTTCACCAAGTGCATGGACGCGGCGCTTTCCCCTCTGAGACAGATGGGAATCCGGGTTCTGAATTATCTCGACGACTGGCTCATCTTAGCCCGTTCGCGAGACGAGCTGGAACGCCACAGATCCGTGCTCCTCAGCCATCTACAATGCCTGGGTCTCAGGGTCAACTTAGCCAAGAGCTCGCTATGCCCCACTCAACGAATTTCGTTTCTGGGAGCAGTTTTCGACTCGGTCCGTATGACGGCAGTAGTCTCGCCAGAGCGCGCCCTGGCAATTCAGCAGCTCACGGCATCTGTCACGAACAAAGCCTATCTCCCTCTGAAGTTTTTCCAGAGGCTGCTAGGGCTGATGGCTTCCGCCTCCCGGTGCTGCAGCTAGGCCTTCTTCGGATGCGGCCTCTTCAGTACTGGTTGAAGTTCCGGGTTCCTCCCAGCGCATGGCGGCACGGCCGCCTATGTCTCAAGGTCAATCGGGCCTGTCTTCTAGCCCTGAAACCTTGGATGGATCCAGTATGGTTCCAACGCGGAGTCCCTTTACAGGCGGTCTCACGGAGGACGGTGCTCTCAACAAACGCCTCCAACTTGGGCTGGGGCGCTGTGTGCGAGGGCAGACCGGCCTTCGGCTCGTGGAGCCACGAGGAAAGCCATCTACACATCAACTGTCTAGAGATGCTAGCAGTGATGAAAGCCCTTCAGTTCTTTCAGGCTTACTTGACGGGACGTCATGTTCTAGTTCGGTCAGACAGTATGACGGTGGTGTCATACCTGAACCACCAAGGCGGTCTTTCGTCCAGCCGCTTATGCGCTCTGGCGAAACGTCTGCTGGAATGGGCTCTTCCGAGGCTTCAGTCGCTCAGAGCGACTCATGTTCCTGGCAGGAACAATCTGGGTGCGGACATGTTGTCACGGAGCAACATCCCCTCCGACGAGTGGATGCTCCACCCCCAAGTGGTCCTCACGATCTGGGAGTTCTTCGGGAAGGCAGAGGTAGACCTCTTCGCCTCAGAAGACAACTCTCATTGCCCAACATTTTTCTCGAAGGAAGTAGATGCTCTGGCCCACACATGGCCCAGCACGCTCCTTTATGCTTTCCCTCCGATCGCACTGATCCCCCAGGTCATCAGGCGTATCAGAGAAGACCAGCACAGAGTCCTTCTGGTGGCCCCGCTCTGGAGGAACCAGGTTTGGTCCTCAGAGCTATTCAGGCTCTCTCTAAGAGCCCCGTGGCCGATTCCCCTGAGACGGGACCTCCTCTCTCAGGCAAACAGAACAATCTGGCACCCACAGCCGCAGCTCTGGGCTCTGCACCTCTGGTCCCTCGATGGGAGCCGACTAGCCTCCCCGAGGACGTCCTAAATACCATTTCTCAGGCTAGAGCCCCATCTACGAGGCGCCTCTACGACCAGAAGTGGTCAGTCTTTGTTGATTGGTGTTCAACACGCAACATAGACCCTGTGGAGAGTGACGTATCTTCCATACTGTCTTTCCTCCAAGAACGCTTGGAAATGGGGCGCTCCCCTTCCACGCTTAAGGTTTACGTAGCAGCCATTGCAGCGTTCACGCTCCTTGTGCTGGCCAATCGGTGGGACGAAACGGGCTCGTGATCCGTTTTTTGAGAGGTGCTAGGCGTTTGAATCCTCCTCGCCCTCTCACTATTCCCTCCTGGGACCTCTCGTTGGTCCTCAGGGCCTTGAAAGGAGCCCCATTTGAACCAATGGGTTCAGCCGACCTCAGGCCCCTAACACTAAAACCGCTCTGCTACTAGCACTAGCATCGGTAAAGCGTGTTGGCGATTTGCAGGCCCTCTCTGTGAACCCTGCATGCCTCGAATTCGGGCCTGGTGACTCTAAGGTCGTTCTGAAACCTAGGCATGGCTACGTCCCTAAAGTGCTCTCAACTCCGTTTAGAGCTCAGGTCATCTCGCTCTCTGCTCTTCCTCCCTCGGCGGACGAACCAGAGCTGCAGCTACTCTGCCCAGTCAGGGCATTGAGGACCTACATAGACCGATCACAGTCTTTCAGACTGTCGGATCAGCTCTTTGTTTGTTTTGGCGGCCGCACCAAAGGGTCTCCGGTCTCGAAACAACGCATTTCCCGTTGGATAGTGGATGCTATTAACCTGTGCTACTCCTCACTGGGCGCTAATTGCCCCATAGGAGTCAGGGCCCACTCCACTAGAGGAATGGCTTCCTCGTGGGCTTGGTCCAACGGAGTTTCCATCCAAGACATCTGTGAGGCGGCCGGCTGGTCTTCGCCGTCCACCTTTGTCAGGTTCTATCACCTCGATGTCCCGACCTTACAAGCTCGGGTCCTGTCGGTGTGATTAGCGGCTTCCAACAGGTCCCGCTTCACGCCACCATAGGAAGTATCTTCCTTCAGTGTAACCATGGGTTCGGTTAGGCTTTGCCTCCGCTTGTCCTTTTGCCCCCCTCTGGGTGGCCAAATGCAAGCTATATCGTTCCCAGCCGTGGCACGGCGTGGTTGAATTCGTTCCCCATACGCAGTACGAGTGAAGTATCGAAAGGGGAACGTACTCGGTTACTAACGTAACCTCGGTTCCCTGAGATACGGAACGAGTACTGCGTCACTTGCCGTGCCACGAGGCTGCGGCTCAGGGTCGTCGCTTCAGTCGATTGACACTGAAATCCTATGGCGAAACGCCTGCTTATATAGCCCTATACCCCGCCCATTTCGGCGGGAATATTCGCGCGCTTTGTCGCCATAGGCCGCGCAGCTATGCCGCGCCGCCATTGGTTCAACAACTTGTCTATGAGTGAACCAATGACGGTGCAGTTACACTGCGTTATTGAAAAAAGGCTTCAGCAGCGGGGAAAAAGGGAGACCTTTCCCCATACGCAGTACTCGTTCCGTATCTCAGGGAACCGAGGTTACGTTAGTAACCGAGTACGTTCTCATATGCTCAGAGCCACAGGGCCCTTCTATATCATATTTTTGCTGTAGCAACAGCTCAGAGTGTAAAGCAGAACACAAAAGTGTTAATGTAGTGCTAAATAGAGCTGACGATTTAAATCATGGTTAAATACTGAATATAAATGGATGAGGAGCAAAAGTGTACCAAATATAAGGGACTGTCTGTCTCTTGGCATACGGGTGACACAAACCACAAACTGTCATTAGATGCACCAGCAAATGGATGTCGTGCATTTGTGGTTAGTGCTCCTTGCTCTAACTCTGAGGCGTCTTAGAGGTGTGAAGTCACAAAGTCAAGCTGTTATTCTGTTTCAGCAACTTTCAGGTCAACTATTATTACTATTATTTTTAAAGTGGCTATTTTTGTTTTATGTTTAACTTAAACCCTCATGTTTATTTTAAATTTTATTATGTAAATGTAGTAATAATAATAATAATAATTTTGAAATTAACCTCTAATTTATCTCTTCAAATGTTATTTAAATTCTGTAAATCATAATTTCTGTTTGAAGTCAGTTTGACCCAAGCAAAATCATAATACAATAGTAAAACAATACAATAAAAGAAATTGAAATTGAATGTGTGTACTCCTATAGAGCGCTCACCAATCAGAAAATCTAATGTGAAAATCCAGTGCATTTATTTATTGTCATGTATTTCCTGTTTGTGTTCCTTGTGCTTTTGTTTTGTAGCTGTGGCAAAATAAAAAACGACTCTGTGTGTACATTAATGAGGAAAAAATGAGGAATTTAAAACTTAAATGATTTTAGCAAATGGCTGCAATATAACAAAGAATGAAACATTTAAGGGGGTCTAAATACTTTCTGTACCCACTGTAAGTGCAACTTTAGCCTATAAAAGCTGTTTTTTTCTGTTTTCAAATTTACTGTATTGTCTGGTTATATTCAGAGACTGAGAAATAATTATATAGGCATTATATCATTGCTAAAACAACATCTAAAGACTTTTGCACATATATACACACACACACACACATATATATGTATATACATGCATACATACACATATATACATAAACTAAGCACATATTGTATGGTAATCATATTTTAAAAAAATTATGTATATTTAAAATTTAAATATTTAATAAATATGTAAATAATAAATATTTTAAATATTTAATAACTTATGTGAAGATAATATGAATCTGATTTAGAATTAGGGTAGCACTTTATTGTACAGTCCTGTTACACATGTACAAACTATGTACTTACCAATTACAATAACAGTGTTATAACTAGGTAATAACTCTGAACCTACCTCTAAACCTAACCTTAACCCATGTAGTTAACTGCGTAAGTGAGAAACTTGTCCAATTGTCTTTCAAAGGTTTTATTTCTTGAAAGAAAGGTCAGACAGTCATACAGAAACACAAGTCGCTGCAGAGTGTAAGACAAAATAGAAAACTCTCTCTTTCCCTTATATCTCTGGCCTTCAAGGCTAAAGGCTCTGTCCTTTTACCATATTAGGAACATGTTATATGTCATTCCACCTGTCATATTACAGTCAAATCCCCTGCTATAAAATACCCATACAATTGAATAACATACAGTGCACAGCATTAATGAGTATACCCCCTTTTGAACAAATACAAAAATGTATCTTCTTTATGATCACTAATACAATTCATGGAAAGATGGCAAAGCTAAAATGTATTAAACATATACATAATAAAAACTAAGAAATAAATGTCATTAATAGCCATAAAATAAGTAAATTAGCTAATTTTGTTTAAATTAAGGATTGCAGAAATGAGTAAACCCTAGATTTAATTGGGCAATTGTGTAATATTCTAGCACTTAGTATGCCCTCCATAATTTTGAATATACTGCTCTGACCCTTCTTGGCACAGAGTGTACAAGTTGATGAAAAATTTTCACATCTGTCCTGTTTAACTCCTGGATGATGAGCTCCTTAAATGCCCTGATCTTTAATGGGAAGTGTTGCTCAACTCATCTCTACAGAATCCCCCACAGGCGCTCAAGAGTGTTAAGATTGAGTGCAATACATGTCCACAGAAGGTTTTTCACCTTGTGAGAATGCATAGCCTCATTGTCATTTTGAAAAAATGCCCAACAATGCAGGGAATGAGGAAAGGGTAACATCTTCTGTTTCAAGTTTATGTATTAAATTATACAGTGGTGTGGGAATTCATGGCAGCATTGATAAAGCCAACTCCCTCACACCTTCAGCACTCATACATCCCTATATAAGAGCTTTACTACCACTGAACTTTACTGTGGGAACCAGGAACTTCTCACTATACTCCTCCTCTAGCAACACTATAACATTTTGGATGCTGTTAGATCCAAAATTATTGATTTGGTCTCATGAGACCAGAGTACTGATTCCCAGAATCTGTATTTTGTAAATGGCTAACTAACTTTATTGTGCTTTGGCTACAGTAGGTAGTTCCAGTGAGAATAACAACCATGCATGTCATGAGATAAACAGTCACTATTTTCATAGCTTTTCTGGCTCTGAGACACTCGCTTGGTATTTCTCCTGCTCTTTGCCTAGCAAAAAATCCCTCATCACTAAATGAAAGCTTAAAATGAAGGCCTGATTATTTCAGGGGCCTTGTCACAAGTCCATTGTTTTTGAATTTCTGTTACTTTTGCGATATTTTCACACTTAAAACAATGAATTGGTAATCCTCTTATACCACTGTCCTCTTTTGTTCTAAGAAATAAGTCTCCTGACAGTTCTCTCCCAACTGGTTCCATTGTTGTCAGCATTAAGTCTGAGAATGATTCAATGGGCTATATAACACTTTTAATTGTCAAGAAATTACTTCTCTTTAAATGTTTTAGTTCAACATACTTACCTGTTGATCAAACATTGCCTTAAACTTACACCAGAAAAATTTTCTTTCGTTTTATTTAGTAACTTTTAGGAGGGTGCATTCATTTTTGCTACACAACATATTATCACCTAGATCAGAAAATCTGAATAATTCCTGAATAATATTGACATGCTTCTTTGGAAATTGATTAAGCAAACTTGCTGGAACATTATATTTCTAAAGAACCCTAACATGTCTTCAAAGTAATTGCATAATTGCTGACTTTCAGAAGTTTCAGAGGTGGTGTACTCATTTATGCTGTGCACTGTAAAAAATATATATATTTAAACCAAGTGAGGATAGAAAAATAAAGTAAACTGTGACATATTACTTTGAGAATCCAAACATAAGTGATGTAGAATGGTTTATCAAGATTTTTGAAATTAGTTATAAGATTAGGATAATCATTAAGTTTCACCTCAATGACTTTTTAATATATTTTTGATCTATTTAAGCCTTGAGACAGAACAGGAGGGTTAAATAGTAAGTAGATCAATAAAGGCCATTCTTCAAACTCGAGAGTATTTTCATTACACCTACACTTTATAGATCATTCAGACAGAGAAACCTTCAGAATGCATTTAATAGCATCAACACAGATAATCACATTGTGTTACCATAAAGCCAAATACAGTACAGAATATGTGGTGTCACATCTCGTTTTACCTCTACAATATACTTTAGTCACATTATATATTTTCCAATTTATATCAATCAGCACAGAAATGTGGCCCACATTATTTCAAATATAATCACAGTTGTCACTTCAAACACATAACAAATATTTTCCAATATTTTATATGTTAAAAGAAAGTAAAAATGATCGGGCAGGTTAAAAATGTCACAATAATACAAAATAAAACCTGCAGCACCAGAGCAAATGAGGAAATAAATAAGCAATTAGATCTTACGTTATCTGGCCAGGCAGGTGTGGCTCAAGTTACACTGATGTTAGAGATTACTTGAGGTCTGTGTTTTAAGGGCTTGTGAGATATTTATTCAGAAAGCTCCATAAAAACACTTAAATTATGATAAGTCCTCAACTCATATACCAAAGACCAGCAGAGTGACGTACAGTATTGCAGAAAGTGATGGGAGTAACAAGTGACTGATTGAACGTGTTTTCTCAGGGCTGTGGTGGACACCTACATAATATTGATAGGACTTGTTTGCTTAGGGCCGGTCTCATATCAGACTACATTTCACACATTTCACCTGCTTCTCTTTGCTCAGCAGTCCAAACTGAGCATTGGCCAGAGAATCAACCAAGTTCCAAAAATCTTTGAACGTGACACCCTTCGCCTCTTCCACGCTCATGCCTGTCAGGAGTTTGTTGAGTCCTTCTTGGTCCCCTGCTGTCTGGAAGAGAATAGAGGGTGTGGGAAACTTATCAAATGTTATTATGATTATTGTGTATTAGGTGACCAAATGCCTTCACTATGAATAAGCATATATTGGCTTAATAATGCATATAAATGTCTGCCCTTAAAGTTTCACGTATAGTGAGTCCAAGTTTGTATTTCGAAAAATAAACCTTGAAATATTTGAATTCAACTCTAAATTTAATTCAGGAGAATATATTCAGGCTCATATTTATTTACAGTGTAATTTTGGTCTGCCCTATAACAAAATAGTATTATTTTGAGAGACTGAAATGTACTGTGGATCCTGACGTACCTTCACCATGGTGGGCAGCTCTTTGGAGAGCATGCTCTGAAACTCCTGGGCTGTGAGCGTGTTGGCATTAGTTGATGATGCTGAGTGGAAGTTTTCCACCAGGGTGTTGATGGCCAACTCTAGATCTGTGTACTACAGAGAGGGAGACGTTTTAGACTCAAGCGCAGCTAAAAAGTAATGTAGAGCCAGAAAAAAGCAACACCTTTTGAAGGTGATTTGTGTTTTATCACCCTTCAGGCCTATCTAAGCACTTCAAACCATTTGAAAAACAAAGTTGTTTACAACACAAAGTGATTAAACCCATTGTAATCACATTTCATCAGATTTTCAGTACACTGCTACTTGATTTTATAAGGTATCAGTTTTCTTCATCGGTTATGAATTTCAAAGTGGCTGAAAAGTAGGGTAGGCAGTTTTTTTTATAAACACTTTTTGTTATACTGGTTGAAACATTCTTCATATCCTGATAGCAATCAATAATAGAAGTGGTCTAAATATTAAAACATTTACACATATCTTCTGTGGAAGTCTCAGGACCAAAAAAAAGGTCAAACTTAAATAGCGGGTTCAAATTTTTTTTACTGTAACAGTTTTGATGTAACATATTATCACATAACGGCAAGGCTTTGTTGCATTCCTCAAGAAATCCTCCGTTTATCATTAGTAATCCGATTGTTTGCTGTTGAACAGGAGCTGTAGAGACCTGTTACTACCTCTACTCGCACAATGCATTCCTGTGCTCGACACAGTTCAGCACATAGATGTGTATACGTAGATTCAACCATCAACCTTTCCCAGGTGAGAATATGTTGGTTTGTCTTTTCATTTGCTTTAACTCAGTATTACAGATTTTTATACCATGGTAAACTTTTAAATGTCGTGTTAACTGACACCTTCGTATTGAGTTAGTTTAGAAAATCATCTGCTGAATTGAATCTATTGCAAATATTGATATTCAAACATGCGTCTAACTACGGTTGCAGAGGAATCTATGTTTACACATCTATGGTTCAGCAGGACTGACGTCTACTTACACACTGGGCGTTGGCCACAAAAAAAGAGACATAAAACAAAACACATTCAACGCAAAATCAGTTATTCTAGTATTAGACTATCATCAAAATATTCATATAGTACTAATATTGTTAAAAACAATGCAGGCCTAAATGTATTTAACGGCAGTGATAATTAGTCCACAATGAACAAATTATAAAGTATATAAATCATTAAAAAAAA
This sequence comes from Chanodichthys erythropterus, assembly GCF_024489055.1. Taxonomy (NCBI): domain Eukaryota; kingdom Metazoa; phylum Chordata; class Actinopteri; order Cypriniformes; family Xenocyprididae; genus Chanodichthys; species Chanodichthys erythropterus. The sequence continues at coordinate 27,722,176 of NC_090222.1, forward strand.
AAAAAAATTCAGTTGGACGGATAGAAAAGTACGTTTTAATTCATTTCCTCCATTAAATATCGAAGGGAACGTATGACAAAAAATAAAAAGTAGCCTTGGTGAAATAGCTACAGGTAGATCATGTAAGTAAACATATCTAAAACATAAGCTATTTAAATACAACAAAAATAAAAGCGTACCTGTGGATCCATTGGGCTCGTTTCATGTCCCGCTTGTGTGGAAACTAGAGCAGGTGAAGTGAAGTGACGGTATTTCATCACCTGACCAGAGCTACCTCGCGCCTCCGACCCGCCCACCCTTCACGCGCAGACGGATAATGTCCACCTTTATTTTATTGGGTGTTTATATGGTAATATGTCTTGCACGGAATGTGTGTTAATTTTCGATACAGACTGAGACTGTGTTGTATTTTTCAGTTTTATGTAGGCTAAATAAGATTGAAATGGCTTGAGTAGGCCTATTTGTTTTACAGTTAAGAGACTGCAGCTCATACTCCACATTCCTTCGACAACCATGTAAGCAATGTAACCAGACCAACCGCATTGTGTCAGATGTGATAAGATTACACGAGGAAACATTTGTAAAATATTTGTGGTTTCATCACGTATACCCAAGTTACAGTTTGGTCAAGGTGAAAAATAAAATAAAAACACAGTAACACTTTACAATTAACTAACAATGAGCAATACATTTGTTACTGTATTTGTTAATCTTTGTTAACGTTAGTTAATGAAAATACAGCTGTTCTTACTGTTCATGTTAGTTCACAGTGCATTAACTAATGTTAACAAATACAGCTTTTAAATTTTACTAATGTATTAATAAATGTTGAAATTAACATTAACAAAGATTAATAAATGCTGTAGAAGTGCAGTTCATTATTAGTTCATGTTAACTAATGTAGTTAATTAATGAACCTTATTGTAAAGTGTTATAAAAAACACATACAGCACCTGGTTTAACATAACACGTTTATTCAACACCACAGAAAATATTGCTCTGCACATCTAAATTTGCTAAAGCATAGCTTTGGCCTCAAACACTGTTATTGGCAAACATGTTTTGATGGCTAGATTGTCCGTTGAGCCATACAGAATGATCCTGATTGGAAATACTGAAACAGACATACATAAAAAAAGTTACCATGGCTAATTTGCCCCCCTGCATCAGTATAACTCAAAAATGTGTGACAATGCTTCTCAATTACTCTGCACACATACCTGATCATTACTTGCTTCATCTCTATGCCCTGGCCAGTCTGCTGTGATGTTACCGCGGCCTCCTGAAAACCAGCTTGCTCCTCATCGCTGGAGTCTCTAAAACTCACAAGCGTATATTTATAGAACTTTCTTGTCCATTTTTAAAATGGCAAAAATAAAAGCTACTTTAAACAATGATTTTATTTGGTTAAATATTCCAGGTTAAAAGGTTCATTCACACAAAAATGGAATTTCTGTCATTAATTACTCACCCTCATGTCATTTCACACCCATAAGACCTTCAAATATCTTCAGAACACAAATTAAGATATTTTTGATGAAATCCACGATTTTTTTTATACTCCATTGAAAGCAACGAAATTAGTACATTCAATGTCCAGAAAGGTACTAAAGACATAGTTAAAACTGTCGACGTGACCACAGTGGGTCAACCTTAACCCTTAAATGCATACCTCGGGTCTTTAGTGACCCGGGACTTCATTTACTACCCTCCTCTTTGTTCATTTTTGAAAGTTAGACATCAACCTTCTTGGTATTCCTCAATCAATTCATTATAAAGTATATAACAAGAAAAAAATTATAAAAGAATGCTTATTTTTGCATTCATTTTTTGTAAAAATTGTATAGGGTCACAAACGACCCGAGGTGTGTATGAGTGTACATATATTTTTTCTGCGCAACAATAATTGAATCTTAGATGACAGAATAAGTGCAATTCACCTTTATTCCACAAGGTGGCAATGTCTGATACACAATGCTGAAGTGACGACTCATTCAGACAGAAAACGAAATAATATAATAACAACATGAAATGGCTCAGCGATTTACTGCAGAGCAAGTACTGAACGCAATCAAATATGACTGTTACTGTTACTGGATGAATCTGGTGAAGCTGTTAGCGATCGAAATATTGATTTTGAAAATTATATAGTTTTGAGAATACGTTTGAGATCGCGAATGGGCTCATATTCTTGACCTCAAACATAAAACTAGCCCATTATTTGCTGAATTTACTGAGAAATGAGCTCTGACGTGGACAGTGATGATGGCATAAAAGATCTGCTCAAACGGAGCCCTTTCAAGCTCCAAAAGGTAACAAAATATGCTTTATTTTATTCTTCTGTAATTGTTACTCTAATATCAGAGGAGTTTTATATTATCGCGACAGGTAGAGATCCTTCTGTGTTAGATATAGATCTGGGTCGATAAAGACCCGAATATGTAAGAATGATTGGCGAAACAGTCATGCATTTAAGGGTTAATGTTATAAAGTGACGAGAATACTTTTTGTGCACAAAAACAAAACAAAAATAATGACTTTATTCAACAAATTCGTCTCTCCCTGTCTCTCCTCTGCTACGCTATTTTCGTTGCAGCTTCCTGGTTATACGTCCAAACGGTAGCTCAGTATTGGCCGACGCCTCTTCACGTGAACAGCACGATTTTAACGATGTCTTTAGTACCTTTCTGGACATTGAATTATACTAATTTCATTGCTTTCAATGGAGGATAAAAAAAAAACCTCGGATTTCAACAAAATAAATTAATTTGTGTTCTGTAGAATGAAGTCTTGCGGGTGTGGACTGACACGAAGGCGAGTAATTAATGACAGAAATTTCATTTTTGGGTGAAATAACCCTTTAAATAGAAGTTAAGCTGTCCTTTACCACAAACTATATTATTTCCTCCCTCAATTTGTGAGAAACACACACACATTGACAGTTGTGCTATCATATCAAGGTGTCTATCATGTGACATACAGCTCTTGCTCCTCATGGAATGTGAGCGATCCCATGCAGATAGCACACAGGTTCCCCATCAGTCTGAAGCACAGTGAGCAGTAACGGCCTGTGCAAGGAAATACATTTGCCTTGCAGGTTGGTCTAACAGTCTATTTCTTTTTGACAGTTAAATATGATCTTAAATCAATAATTTCTTTAAAGTGAGAAACCCAACCTGTGCAGCGAGGGGTAGGGCATATATGCACTTCATCATGACCTCTCTTCTCCAGCACTTTCCCACAGGCCATGCAAGATTCTTTATCAATATCCAGGAGCTTGGCTATGATAACACCACCTGGCAGGCTGTAAAAAGGTGAGGAGTGTGTGTATTTATTTAATTTTTCACCATGACTATATTTAATCGTCATTTAAAACCATTTCTGGAGAAGAAATTGAAATCTTCACTGAGGAAGTACTTTAAAACATTAACCTTCAGATAATACCTAATAGATAACTACCATTCAAAAGCTTGTGGTCTGTAAGGTTTGTGTTTTTGAAAGAAGCCTGCATTTATTTGATTAAAAATACAGTAAAAACGGTAATAATGTAAAATATTATTACAATTTAAAATAATATATTATAAAATGTAATTTATTCCTGTGATGGCAAAGCTGAATATTCAGCATCATTAATCTATAAATATATAAAATATAACTGACCCCATTGTAATAATTTATATAGTGAATATGTTAGTGATTTGTAAAGCAGTTTATACTCACTACTTAGCCAGTTTTTGGATAATGTCATTATGTTGCTGCTCCACCTTGTTTCGCAGTACTGCCCTCAGTAGGGCTTTTCCTAATGACCCACGCTGAGTGAGAATATGCCTGTGGAGGTACTGGATCCTCTTCTGCAACATACACACATTTAGTATAAACTAAGTTTCTCTTACTATAACAATAATTAATGTCTACAGTAAATTCATAAAAGCAAACTGAAAATGAAATAGTGCAGTTATTGTCCTTTTACAAGCCACATTTACACACATGTACTGTGTTTCTCATGCATGACATAAAAAGCAGTTTTAGAGCATTAGTAGGGCTTAGTAAATTTTTAACAAATACTTTATATCTGTGAATAGGAAAGGTCATTTTCATAGTAATTGTGCTAGGAAACTTTCTTACTTTCTCTCTTTGAGGATGGTACCTGGCACACACAAACCTCTGTAAACGTTTGATGTAGCCACCAGCAATGACAATAAACAGCGTGAAGCCATAAAGAAGACCTTTGTTTGGAGGGAAGACAAAAGTCAGGTTTAACCAAATAAAATTTAAATGTTTGCATTGTAAGAAATGTTTTAAAGAAATGTTATTTGCTCGCTTTTTTTTACGCTAATGCCATATAAAGATGCTTGAGTGCTATTTGCTTGGAAAGTACCTGCAATACTTCCAATGATCTTGATGTAGAATATAAACAAATGTACTTGACTTCCTTTGTTTATGATGTAGAACAGGATAAAATGAGCAAAAGGTGTGAAAAGAAAAAAAGTAAATTTGCAAACTTGAAGTGTGCAGCTGACCACAAAGGTTAACAAGAGGCCACATGGGGCTGAAGAGAAGGTGATAAAACCACATGCAGAGATAAGAATGACAAAGACTACAGGGAACAAGGGGAAGTGTACAAGAAAACAGCGTAGGCGTCAGAGGAAGGACATTCATCATATTAGATGGGAGGAACAGAGACTACTAGGTTACTCCTACAAAAGGAAGACTGAATCATAGAAGATATAGAGGAGTTGATGAATGAAATGGAATTGGAATTCAACAATAAAACTTAAAGGTGCAGTAGGTGATCTGGAAAATGCTAACGTTAGCCTGTTAGCATTGAAAGCATACGATCCCACCCTTCCTGCAAATCGCTTTCCAAAGCCATGCCTCCTCCAAAACACATGAACGCGGTTTTGGTGTTGATAATGTTGACATGGATACTCATGATTCTGACTGAACAGCTTCGCTTACAACGCCACAGGTTGCCATCTCCTAATTACTGCTGTTTGTTTGCGTTGCTCTGTGACTGAGTATCTGTCTGCATAGCATTAAAACTCGCTGATGACGTATGGGTAACAGGGTGCGTGACGTGAGGGTATGTAAAAACGTATGTTGACAGGCAGGTAGGACATCATATTATTTCATTTGGACTGAATATAATAATTGGATGAACATTTTTGGTCCTACACATTCTGCATATGATATATATTTATAAAAGATATATTTAGACCGTTTAATATAGTGATTGCTATCAGGATATGAGGAGACTTTCAACCAGTATAACAAAAAATATTTCTGTAGAGAATCCCCTATTGCACATTTAAAATCAGCTAAGCTAAAAGCTCTACAGTCAAGCTCTAAACCAGGGATTCTCAACTCTGGCCCTTGTCCACTTTCCTGCAGATTTTTGCTCCAACTCTAACAAACGAGCTCGAGTTTCAGTAAAATGATCTTAAATACATTCTAAACTGACATATCAAAAGCACATTTGTGAGTAAAATTGAGGCTTTAACTGTGGTTAAATGTTAAATCTGCTGTTCCAGTGTTGACCACAAGGAGTCACTCTAAAACAAAAGACTACAACGTACATCATTTGAACAAATGTTTCATTAAGGGTTGTCCAAAATCGGTCCTGGAGGGCCACTGTCCTGCAGAGTTTAGCTCCAACTTGCCTCAACACACCTGCCAGGAAGTTTCTAGCATGACCTTGATTAGCTGGTTCAGGTGTGTTTAATTGGGGTTATAGCTAAACTTTGCAGGACAGTGGCCCTCCAGGAGCAGGATTGGACACCCCTGGTCTAATTGTACTGTACTTGTACCAATGAGCAGGTATCTCATGTAGTCTGGCTCCAAAGGATTCATGAGGCATTTCTTGCTAAGCACAGTGATGTTTCCTTTCTGCAGGATGTCAAATGAGGCTGCAATATCCCTAAAGATATCTGAGGCGTAACCAGATCCATTCACTTTTACTGCAACCACTACAGGAGCTGGAGGTGAACAAAAATGGTGATTAATAAAATACTAAAAAGATACAGCAGAATATGCTAGAAGGATGTATATATATAATATATAATATAATAAGCAAACCATTGACTTGGGATTATGTTTTAATGTAAAATATGATTAAATATGTATTCCAATTTTAAAATAACAATAAAAATGTTAATATGATAAGTCCCATTATAGTAAGTTTCATTGGCATATTAGTCCAATTCAACAAAAACATGCATCGAAACCATGCTGTGTTTTTTTTATCTTGTATACCTTGGGTCACGATTTCACCTTGAGCCTGGTGGTGTACCAGCTCAAATACCCAGAACACCATGAAGTCAACCGCTATCAGTATGACTGTCATGGCCATGTACCTGAGCAAAGACAACATCTGACCTGCCATAGCCCGTCTCTCTCTCGCAGTCAGATACAGAGAGCCTGAGGAAGACATGAGAGGCCGAGTCATTGTTAGAGTCAGTCTAGGTCTTAGCCAAATGTATGTATTTATGTGGAACTGATAAAGTTTAATTGTACAGTTTAATGTCTTTGGGGAGTATCACTGGGTGCTTTTGTTGTTGTTTTTCCCATAACAGACATGCAACACATTTTTGTGTCCTACAGCAGTTTACATTACTACAGCAGTTTGACCTTTTGACATGTCCTGTCTCTCTGAGTGTGAAACATTCCCTGTTTTCTCGTACTTGTTGATGACCTTTCACTTGTGAACCTTTACTCATCTGTACTGGTTAATCTCTCCCCTCTCAGCTCAGGGTCCTCCTCCACATTTTTGAGATGATCAGCCTCTTTCAGCTCTGTTTCACTTATCTAAATGTCTATGAACATTCTTTCCTTTCTTCCTTCCTTCCTTCCCTCTTGGCCCTTCACCCTATACCATCTATCTGCTAAAGGACACACACACGCACAAGTTATTTAAATAAGTATACACTCACAGGGCCTGATATAGGTGAGAGTTTCTCTGTGGCTCAGGGGAAGTACTGCTGCTTTTCCCTGTCTGGAGCACTTCCTGTCCAGCTCAATAAACTGGTCAGTTATGTAGATGTTCTCAAATTCATCATTACGAAGGTACCGCTTTTTGTACAGAACGGCCCTGTTCACAAACGCATAAAAAGACAACAGAGCATTATACAAATACTAATGGATATATTTTTCCAAATTTTTGATGCCAAGGACCCCAAAATATGATGGTCCAATTGCGAGGAACCCTCTGAGCATGATATTAATAAAAACAACAATACAATGTCAAATTTGGTAAATGTTAATATATATATATATATATATATATATATATATATATATATATATATATATATATATATATATATATATATATATATATATATATAAATATAAATAATACTTTTTATAATTTATTATAAATTATATTACATTACATTTGGGTATTTAATAACAGAATTATTGATATTTATAATAATAATAATATAGTTATTATTATCATTATACTATTAGTATTAATATTTATATTTTTTAAAGTTATAGTGCTGCCAATTCGATTAATCGCAATTAATCACATCTAACATAGTTTGTTTATATATACATATAAATATATAAGTGTGTGTATGTGTATATATGTACATATACACACACACACATATAAATATAATATATATACACACATTATGTAAACAAACATTTGTTAGATGCGATTAATCGCGATTTGACAGCAAAAATAATAATAATAATAGTTATATATATAATTATTATTATAAGTATTCATAATGTATCAAACTATTGTGAGTTATTATTAATAAAAATAAAGAACTATTAGTATTTATAATAATAACAATAACAATTGTTATTGTTGATATTATTATTATGCACTTTTTCTAAACAGAAAGCAACAACTCATGGCTTAAAAGTTCTTATTCTCTTAAAGTTTTTAGGATTACAAACTTAACAGCTTTATTCAGTTCTGACTAAACAAAATGTAACCAAACAGATTTTGTTGATAAATTAATTCCATGACAGTACTGACATGGTTAATATATCTAAATGTGTGTGATTATTGACTATGGCAAGTTGCGTTTAACAGGAAGTATACATACTGGAGATACATGAAGAGAAGCAGGAAGAAACCCATGTATGCAAGTAGGACCTTGAGCTCCTGGAGGAGGCCCAGCTTTTCAGACACTTCCTCCATGATCTCCTGAGCAGCGTCCTGCATGGACTGACTGTTGTTCAGAAGCAGGTCAAAGTTGATGGAGGTAGAAATGTTGAATTCAAATTCTTTTTTAATTTGATCGAATGCCGCAATGGTTGCTAGAGGTAACAACAATAAAAAATGCAATAACTAAATAAAAAAGCTTCTTTTAGAACTGAAGATTTGAGAGTTTTTGAAGAATGACTCCATGCATGCCAGTAAATCACTCTGTACTGTTCATTGTAGTTGAATCTCAGAAGATGAGTTTTACTTACGAAAAGCAAAAGCAGTCTTCATGTGGTCAGCAATATATGATGGTAAGATGCAGAACAGCTGCCCCACTGTTGGAAAAGTCCATAAAAAAGCAATAATTAAAAAACATTTGTGAAAATAGCTTCTTCTTTTAGTGATGATATGCAGTTTTCAAGTTATTGACAAAAGCATTGCACTAAACAGCAGAATTGCTCCATAAGGCTGTACAGCATTCATTTTAGTGCTGATTTAGCACTGTTGCTAGAGGTTATGTTTGCATTTGCAGTCAGATTTGTGATTTGCAGATTTGCAGTCAGCCTGTTGAGTAATGTTAGAGAAGCATACACATGGGAACACCACCACCTCTCTTCATACTTTAACATTTAGGGTACTTAAACATGACAAACTGCTCCCATAAGAACACTTATTGTAAATAAACTGTATATATTGAGCATGTGAGAATAAACAGTACTTAAGAGCCTCTGTCGCAGGAACCATTTGTCTCGGTTTCTGCATTGGCAGAATACATCAAATATACAGAAATATAATGAAACCAGATCACTGTGACGCAGAAAATAATGCACCGTGGCTATATGGCTTCCTGTAAAGAGTGTAATGACAGGGCTTTCAAGGGACTAATCATATGCCAGAGACGCACCGCGTGCGAGCCCGCAGAGAGGCTGGAATCCATCTAGGAGGTGGCAGAGGAACGAGAACACAGAGAGCAGCTCCATGCAGTTCTCACGGCTTTCATCAAACAGCCTAGTGCACTTTTGATACGGCAGACCCAGCTTGTCATTACACACATCACCGATATCTGCCAAGAAGTGCAGTACGTTTCTTAGAATACGAGCTGAAAAAAAAAAAAGGGAGACAGAGAGACTTAAGCTCAAACCTCAGTAAACAAATGAAAGATCATAGGCCCAGATGATGGCGTTACCGGATGTTTGGTCTATTGATTCACTCACCAACATGCCGCACAGATTCTGTCAGAGCTCTGATGAGGTTTTGTGCTCGGCCCGCCATTGAGTAAGCATTCCTCGCCATCTCCTTAATCTTACTCAGGGCCGCTAAACAAAGCCGTTTTCATAATATCAATACAAAAATATGTACAACATACAACTGTATTTTTCAAGTAAACCAGAAGACTTTGATTATATTTATATCTGTGTGTTTGTTCATCTAAATATTTTATATGTATTTAATATATTTAAGAAAATATTTACTAAAATGTCATATATTTACATAGATAGGGCTAGCTGTAGACATTTTAATATATTTTATACAATATATTAAATAAATATATGACTATTATATTGTATTATATCAGTTTTCTTTAAAACAACACAATTTTTCTTCTGCAAAACAGAAGATATTTTGAAGAACTGATTTTGTCCATACAGTGAATATACAGTCAGTGGGGTGCCTGACAACGCTGACTGGACCACATTGACTTTCATTGTATGGACAAAAAAACCTTGTGTTTCACAGAAAAAAAGGTGAGGGTGATTACATGACAGAATTTTAATTTGTGGACTAAGTGATTATGGTATGAATTTCTAAATAATATCACTATTTTGTTTCAAGCAGATGTTGGTGTTGATGTTGATATCACTGACATGACGATCTCAGATGGACTCACGTAGCAGTGGGTTGGCGGCGCGCTGAAGGAGTTGTTGGGTCTGATTCATGGCAAGCTCTGTACCACAGATCACACTATCTGCGGCCCGTTCAACATTCTCCATCGTGTTGCTGACAGGGCCATGGATAACCAAGGTACAGATGAGGAAAAGAAGGAAATTTTTACCCCTGACTTAAAGACAAAAAAAAGTGTAAGGGAAGGAGTGACAGAATTCACTGTGTGTTATGGTGAGCAATACAATAGGGAAAACTGAGAGGTGATAATACAGATGATTAACAGTAGTTTTAAAGTTAATTCAAAGAGGATGGTAGAGACTAGTGCTGCGTCCAAAATTGAATACTTCCCTAGTACGTGAAAAACCACACCAACAGAGTAGTATGTCTGAACACACAGTATTTGAAAAACAGTAGGCGAAACCTACACTAGCATATATTCAGACAAAGGGTGACTTTACTATAAATTTGAACTCAAATTTGTGTTGCAAGGGAATATTTCATAATTGTCTATATTTTACATGTTAATTTCATGTTTTGGTATTTTTGAACATTACCTATTAAATGTTTACTGCTGTGTTTCTCATAAATATATATATATATACACAGTGCACTGCATAAATGAGTACACCCCCTCTGAACAAATACAAAAGATGTATTTTCTGTATGATCACTAATACAATTCATAGAAAGATGGCAAAACTAAAATGTATTAAACATACATAATAAAAACTGAGAAATATATGTCATTAATAGCCAAACATTAGCCAATTTTGTTTAAATTATGGATTGCAGAAAGGAGTACACCGTAGATTTACACAGTGGTGTGGGAATTCATGACAGAATTGATAAAGCACAACTCCATCACACCTTCAGCACTCATACATCCCTATATAAGAGCTTTACTACCACTGAACTTTACTGTGGGAACCAGACACTTCTCACTATACTCCTCCTCTAGCAACACTATAACATTTTGGATGCTGTTAGATCCAAAATTATTGATTTGGCCTCATGAGACCAGAGTACTGATTCCCAGAATCTATATTTTGTAAATATGGGCTTTGGAAATGGCTAACTGACTTTATTGTGCTTTGGCTACAGTAGGTAGTTCCAGTGAGAACAACAACCATGCATGTCATTTCTGCAGGCTGCATCTTAACTCTGTGAGATAAACAGTCACTCTTTTTATAGCTTTTCTGGCTCTGAGACACTCGCTTGGTATTTCTCCTTCTCTTTGTCACTCATCACTAAATGAAAGCCTAAAATGAAAGCCTGGTTATTTCAGGGGCCTTGTCACAAGTCCATTGTTTTTGAATTTGTGTTACTTTTGCTATATTTTCACACTTAAAACAATGATTTGGTAATCCTCTTATACCACTGTCCTCTTTTGTTCTAAGAAATAAGTCTCCTGACAGTTCTCTCCCAACTGGTTCCATTGTTGTCAGCTTTAAGTCTGAGAATGATTCAATGGGCTATATAACACTTTTAATTTGTCAAGAAATTACTTTTCTTTAAATGTTTTAGTTCAACATACTTACCTGTTGATCAAACATTGCCTTAAACTTACACCAGAAAATCTTTATTTTGTTTTATTTAGTAACTTTTAGGAGGGAGGTACTAACAACATTTTATCACCTTGATAAGAAAATCTTATTTTCCTGAATAATTTTGACATGCCTCTTTGGTAATTGATTAAAGGATTAGTTCACTTTCAAATTAAAATTTCCTGATAATTTACTCACCCCCATGTCATCCAAAATGTTCACGTCTTTCTTTCTTCAGTCAAAAAGAAATTAAGGTTTTTGATGAAAACATTACAGGATTTTTCTCCTTATAGTGGACTTCAATGGAGCCCAAACGGTTGAAGGTCAAAATTACAGTTTCATTGCAGCTTCAAAATGTTCTACACAATCCCAGACGAGAAATAAGGGTATTATGTAGAGAAACCATCGCTCATTTTTAGGGCTAAGTTTGTCAAAGGTCAAAGTTTGAACTGAATTGTCATATACAATATGCTAGTGCAAGTATATAACAATTAGTTCAAACTTTAACCTGTGGAGGGCAGTAATACACTTAGCAGTGTCTACACTGCTGGGATTCTAATAGAGAAGAAGAAGAAGAGAGCTAGTTCAAGATGAGCATTTATGGTTAAAACTTATATAATTGTTTTTTTTTAAGAAAATGAGCAATGGTTTCTCTAGATAAGACCCTTATTCCTTGTCTGGGATTGTGTAGAACATTTTGAAGCTGCAATGAAACTGTAATTTTGACCTTCAACCGTTTGGGCTCCATTGAAGTCCACTATATGGAGAATAACCCTAGAATGTTTTCATCAAAAACCTTAATTTTTTTTCAACTGAAGAAAGAAAGATATGAACATCTTGGATGACATGGGGGTGAGTAAATTATCAGGAAATTTTAATTTGAAATTGAACTAATCCTTTAAGCAGACTTGCTGGAACATTATATCTCTAAAGAACCCTAACATGTCTTCAAGGTAATTAAGTGCTGGCTTTCAGAAGTTTCAGAGGGAGTGTACTCATTTATGCTGTGCAGTGTGCACTGTGTATATATATATATATATTTTTTTTTTCAAATCAAAGTATGTCTAAAAATATCAACCCTGTCTCCCCTTTATCTGCCCCTCTACGCTTGCTAATGTTCATTTACATGTTCACATGTACCAACACTGAAAACGTTAATGAAACAGATTGAAAGGTGTTTAGTTACTCGAGCACAGCATCGGGATCATCAGCATGACGTTGGTGCGCACGCGGTCGGAGAGACCCGTTCCAAACCCCGCACAAGCGGCGAGGATGCCGGTAGTGATGACGCAGAACCAGAGGTTGTGGTTCTGGATGAACAGCGCGGTCATGCCGTAAACTGATGCGAGAAACAGACCCAGAGTAAACCCAGCAAGACTGCGCTTCACCTGACGCACCGCCGAGCTACGGCGCAAGCGCGATATTTTCCTACCGAGAGACTTTAAAAAAGGTTCATTTGGAGTCATCCTGAAGAGAAAGTAAGTAGCAAGAATAAAAGAGAAAGCAATTTATTAGATTTTTAGCGATAAAAAGAGAAAGATTAATTAAGATTTACCCCACAACATCGCTGCATTAGGATTTAGGCCTAACGTACCTGTCCACAGTAGAGCTTGCGGTAATAACGGCTCTTCAATGGAAAATATACTAAAAAGTTTCACTTTTATACATGTTGACAGGTATAGGTTGGTCTAGGACATATTCAAATACCCAATTAAAAATTAGTACATTATTCTGTCAAAAATGTTAAGATGTCTGTTTTTAAACCAAATCAATGATGGCTCATTCTAACTGACTCGCTGCATCTTTTAAAACTGCTTTCTTTCGCAGTGATGTTGTGTAACGTTAGTAGTGAAGAAGAAACCAGCAATGGAGTGTGTCAGGGAAACCAGATGTAAAACACCCCACTCAAGTGTGTTTATATTCATTTTTTAGATAACGATTTAAATTTATTATAGTAGCTGTCCAGCATATAGATAACATTTTGTGAATTTGCAGCTTTGGAGCAGGTGTGTAAGCGTATTCTGCCACCTGGAGTTTATAGGTTCCTGTTCGGCCCACTGTCAGAGTTTCCTGTGGTCCGACGTCTCACGGGTGCAGTGTTTGGAGCTTTGAGTGGTGTGGGTAAGTAACCTGATGTACGCTACCATCAGGGGCGGATTAAGGTGGTCAGGGGCCCCTAGGCTGCTCTTTGTGTGAGGCCCCCCCTTAATCATTATGCGTTACTGGAAAAATGTATTTAGTGCCATACATGGTCCACACGCAAATAAGGTTAACTGGCACACACACATTGAGACAGCCAATACTAGAGTTTTTCTGCTACATTCCTTCAACTGGTAGACCACCACAGTAAGAAAACCACCACCACATAGGTAAAATGGGAAATTGAAAATCATAATCATATAACTTAGGCTATAATAAACCAATATTTAATACAGAACGTCAATATTTTGACGATCAAATTGGCATCAGTTTTTTGACATCAGTTTTTTGACATCACATTGACGTGTTTTTTGACATCAAATTGACATCAGTTTTTTTACATTAAATTGACGCCAGTTTTTTGACATCAAATTGATGTCACTTTTTTGACATCAAATTGACGTCAGTTTTTTACATCAAATTGATGCCGTTTTTTTACATCAAATTGACATTACTTTTTTGACATCAAATTGACATCAGTTTTTTGACATCAAATTGATATCAGTTTTTTGACATCAAATTGACGTCAGTTTTTTGACATCAAATTGACGTCAGTTCTTTGACGTCAATATTTTGACATCAAATTGACGTCAATATTTTGACATCAAATTGACGTCAGTTTTTTGACATCAAATTGACGTCAGTTTTTTGGCGTCAATATTTTACATCAATTTGACGTCCACACACTGATGTCCAATTGATGTTGAAAAAAAAAATCAAATTGATGTCGAAAAACAGGTCAAAAACGCAAATCAAACTGATATTCTTTTGACCACCAAAATAATGACACAAAAGCAATGCAATGAAAGAAAAATACAAAGTTCTGTCATGAAACTCTAAATGGGCAGGCTAATAGGTCCTTAACTCAACTGCTCGTAATCACATCATTATCTATAGGACACAGATGATTGGTTCCTGCTGTATTAGTAGCCAATGAGCTTGCATGCTCAGTCTTCAAAAACATGAGTAGCATTTCAGAAACCCTCCACCTTCCCCAGCTCCACCTGTATAGATCTGCTACAGGTAATTTATGTACACTATATTGTACAGCAGCAGCATGTCTTAATTGCTCACAGCAGCGTGTCGTGTATGTATTTGCAGTAGCAAATCCTGTACTTGCTCAGCAGCAGCAGCAATAATCAACAGCAGCAGCAGCAATAAAGGCAGCTGCAGCATAGCGAATGTATTCTGCCAAGGCATCAACATTGTCATACCCATTACCATGCCAAACACTCAGAGAGTTGTCATGACAGAACTTTAATTCAGCAAACTTCAAATTAATAAAACAAATTTAAATAAAAACAAAACTGCACCTATCCTGATTGAGCTGGACTATATCGGGTTTATAGTTAACCGAGACGGTGAAATGACAGCTATTGCTTGCTGGGGGGGAGCTGATTGAGACGCACCCTAGGACTAGGCTAACATTAGCGGACTTGTAAAGTTGCTACTACTTACATGTTTCAAGTGATAAGCCATATTTGAGGTCGATGAATGATAGGCGAATGTTTGGATTTCTTTCCATTAACGATCTCTCCCTCACGAACTGCGTAACCTGTATCCAATACCGTGAACTAAGTATCAAGCCATTTTGGGATTTTTTTTTCAGTATATCTTGTTCACATTGTTCTTTTAACCCAAATGTCACATCTAACCAATCACCTGCTTATTTATTTTCTTGTGGGTCAATGAGGGTCTTTTTTTGTTCGCGCTGAAGTAAATTTAAAATAATAAAAAAAAATAGTCTGGCCAATCCAGGGCCCTTCACACGTGGGGCCCCTAAACTGCAGCCTAGGCAAGCCTGTGCGTTAATCTGCACATGGCTACCATTCAAAAGTTTGGGGTGTTTAAGAATGTTTCTTATGCTTACCAAGGCCGCGTTTATTTAATCAAAAATACAGTAAAACAATAATGTTGTGAAATATTATTACAGTTTAAAATAGGCTGTTTCCTATTTCCTTTTTAAAAATGTGATTATTTGATGAACAGAAAGTTCAAAAGAACAGCATTTATTTGAAACTGAAATCTTTTGTAACATTATAAATGTCCTTACTCTTACTTTTGATTAATTAATGCATCCTTGCTGAATTTAATCTCTTAAGAAGGCTTTCTGACCCCAAACTATTAATGGTAGTGTATAAATGATTATTTCATGAATTATATAACTAACATGTGATTCTAATCTTGTCTTAACCTGTTTTAAGGGTTGTTTTTTGGACTCATGCACAATATTGCCATGACACCAGTACAACGTGTTGTTGTTGGATGTGTGTTTGTAGGTAAGTACACTTCAGAAAGTAAACATTTGACCCTTAAAATGGTGTCATCTAATATAATCAGTTTTATTCAGTGTTATAAAAAAATATTATAATATTCTGCTTCGGGTGGCATGCTTTTTTTTTTTTTAACTTACAGGTATCTTTGCATTATGTGTTTACCTGTTTGGTGTGTTTGTGCAGGTCTGTGTAGTCTTGGAGGCATGTTTTCCTCATTGTTCCGCTGCTCTGTCCTCCTGATGTTTCCTAGTATGATTGGATCTCAAGGCCGGACATTCCTGATGGTTTATGTGCTTCATGGAGTTTACCAAGGTACAAATCTTAGGGACATATACACAGGAATATAAGACTGACAATAACAGTACAAAGCACAGATCTCAAACGTAGACACTTATGAGCTTTCTTTAGTTTTTTTTTTTTTTTTTTTTTTTTTTTTTTAACCTATCAACTGTGCTCGCTCCATCAGGCCCCATTGCAAACATCCAGCTTAATGTGCAGGATGTGGCCTCGTCCATGGGCTGTAACATAGACCTACAGATCACACACAGCAAGGTGATGTGGAGAATGCTGACCGAGCCTTACGTGCAAGTAGTGCAGGAGATAGTGGTGAGTCCTGAGTGTCAGTATACAATTTGCTGATATGAGTCATGGAAATCTGTCCCACAAACTTCTTTCTTCTCAGAATGACAGTGAGGAATTTCAAAAAGAGTCTCAAAATGTGACCAGAAAGTTCCAGAAGATTCGTGATGAGGTGATGGGTCGATATGGATATGACTCTCTTGGTAAGGAGTCCGTCCATACGGCCAACAGCACTCAGGAGGAGTATGTAGTGAAAACGAGAGCACGTTGTGACTGTGAGTGTAAATGACAAGAAAACATTTATCGACTTTCTTTGATTGAGGTTTTAAGCTTAGCTTTGTCTGAATGATGTGTGTAACAGATGTGGTGCAGCAGGGAATTAGCCGATGTCAGGATTGGTTCAGCATTAAATGGGAAGAGTGTATGAATACCATTCAAGCCCCTCTTATAAACAACTTCCTCTGCATACCTATGCAGTTCCACTTTCTGTGTGATATCATGAGAGGTAAGATTTGCATGTTGCATCTTATATTAATATTAAGCAAACAAGATCCCAGGTGTATTGAGTTTTATTTTCTCTCAGTGATGACAACATGGTGCACAGAGAAGATCCCTGTTGAGGGAAACTTTGGTCAGACCTTCGACAAACTAAATGACTCCATCAACAGGCTTGGAGAACACTTCACCACCAATGTAGTGCTTCAGGTATAGAAAACCCTCTTGAGTTTTAATATAGAAAGGTAGGTTTTGGGGAGACTGGCGATAGTAAGCTAGCTTTGAAAGCATAGGATCCCACCCTCCCTTCAGTACGCTTTCCAGCCACACCTCCAAAACACATGAACATGCACACCCAGAGCAGAGCCTGCAAAGCATCTTGAGAGACGGCATTAAACTACCTCATGTCTCAAAGCATATAACATTACAATCATAATGAACGTAAACAACTTACAGAGCTCTGACTTGTACCATCTGACTGCTGCAGATTAATTTTGGCATTGACAGTGTTGCCATAGGAACATCACAGGTTGCCATCTTGTACTTACGGTTACATCATGGCGTGAACACAGCATAAGCTCATTGTTTAGGTTAAGGAGGAACTGCTGTTTTAAAAACATTTCTTCTCATGATTTGTCTTTAAGAATTTGGAGCAGCAGTCAGTGTTTGGAGTGAACGTCCTCCAGAATTTCTCTAAGGAGCTGAGCCGTGTGTTTCAGGAGAAAACTGTAATCGCTGAGAAGATAGCTGGGGTGATTAACTTCCTTCTCTCATTCACCTTCATCACGGTGTTCACCTCGTGAGTTGCACTGTTGTGCTATATGTGACCTTATTACCCCATTACCAGAAAAGTTGGGACATTTTGTAAAATTCAATAAAATCCACAATATTTTTTAACTGTCAAAAGTATAAATAAACTTTTTTTTCACTGACCAACATAATTTTATATATATATACAGTACAGTTCAAAAGTTTGGAAACACTAAGATTTTTAATGTTTTTAAAAGAAGTTTCGTCTGCCTAATATGCTGATCTGCTGCTCAATAAACATTTATGATTATTTTCAATGTTGAAAACAGTTGTGTACTTTTTTTTCAGGATTCCTTGATGAATAGAAAGTTCAAAAGAACAGCATTTATCTGAAATACAAAGCTTCTGTAGCATTTTTATTTTTAAGAATTTTTATTTTGATTTTTTGAAAAGAAATTAAAGAAATGAATACTTTTATTCAGCAAGGATGGATTAAATCAATCACAAGTGACAGTAAAGACATTCATAATGTTACGAAAGATTAGATTTCAGATAAACACTGTTCTTTTGAACTTTCTATTCATCAAATAATCCTGAAAAAAAAAATTGTACACAAATATTTTGTACAATTGAACACATTAAATGTTTCTTGGGCAGCAGATCAGCATATTAGAATGATTTCTGAAGGATCATGTGACACTGAAGACTGGAGTAATGATGCTGAAATTTCAGCTTTGCCATCACAGGAATAAATTACTTTGTGAAATATATTCAAATAGAAAACAGTTATTTTAAATTGTAATAATATTTCACAATATTACTGTTTTTACTGTATTTTTAATTAAATAAATGTAGCCTTGGTGAGCAGACGAAATTTCTTTTAAAAACATTAAAAATCTTAGTGGTTCCAAACTTTTGGACTGTACTGTATATATATATATATATATATATATATATATATATATATATATATATATATATATATATATATATATATATATATATACACACACACACACAGGTTAATTTTTTTCATTTTGTTTGCAGAGCATTTGGATATGTTCGTCAATTTTGCAGAGACATTCACTTTGACAATGTCTACATAACTACTTACTTCAGGCAGATTGATGTACGCAGAATGAGAGCTGTAAGTTAAAACCTTAAACATACACTTACACATTCATATCTGTGTTTGCATTAAAATGAGC
Source organism: Chanodichthys erythropterus (assembly GCF_024489055.1). NCBI lineage: Eukaryota > Metazoa > Chordata > Actinopteri > Cypriniformes > Xenocyprididae > Chanodichthys > Chanodichthys erythropterus. The sequence goes on from NC_090222.1 coordinate 27,741,275, forward strand.
TTCTGTTTTAGGGGAAGAGGCATTTGCTGCCACTGAAGAAAGCAGAGCAAGAGAGTTTGATCAACCCGTGGAGCTTATCTATCCACCCAAGCGAGCTCATGCCTGTGGTACTTCTTTAGGGCTATATGCTATTATGGTCCCTGTGTTCAGCATTTAATTCATGTTCTGATGGTCAGGTTGTGTATTTAAAATGGAGCAGAATTAAAGGTGAAGTGTGTCATTTCTGTTCTTCTAATGGCACCAAACAGAATGGCTAATGTGATGTTTTCAAACAGGCTTTTCAAACACTCAAACAGATAATTCTGCCCAAACTCATGCCATTGTCTGACTCAGCACTGCTGTGTTGGGTTGGTGAGGACCCTTAAAGAAACAGAGCAATGTTTTTGTGGTGGCACAGAATTAAAGTGTTGGTGCTTTTCAGGGAAAAAATGGCTTACTTATAGTTGTCTTTGCAAACAGGAAAGCATTTATGTATATTATAATAAGTTGATGTTGATTTTTAGTTCTGAAACAATGTCTCTCGTGCAGATTGTGGGCTTCCTGCAAGTTGCATCTCTGGCTCTGTTTGTGTGTGTTCTGCTGGCTGTTGATGGAATCCTGTACAACATCTTTGACCTCATCCGAAGACACACTTTCACCACATACTCAGTTACTAGTGAGCACAAATACAGACTTGTATATGCATGAGTAGGGTTTTCCTTCAAGATTAAAGGCATTTACATGTGCCTCTACACTACTTGTGCATTAATTTGATGTAAATAGTATATTTATTTTCTCTCCTTATCTCTGCACCTGAAGGTGTTCATCATGCAGACATTGTAATCGGTGGAGATTCCATGTTAGCCAGACTTCTACGGAAAACCATTGGTGCCTTTAACACCTCCTCCAATCTTGACGTGCAATCAAGTAACTTGCGTAAGTTATCTACTATTTGAGTGACAATTTTTTGGAAAAAAGAGATGACCATAATTCGGGGCAAACTCAGAGCAAGCTAAGAATAACTTGTGTAGGCACAAAAGCCCAGTGCAGATGAAAGAAAAATCTAGAAGAAAATAATCTCAGTACACCACAGTTTGGAATAACTATACTTCTATTATGTTATTGGATCACGGCCTAGATATCAATATAATATTGTTATATTGTGTTATAGTGTTATCAAGTCACTGATCTCTCAAGATCACTCAAGGTCTCTGTAGCCCATGTACCACAGTTCTCTCAAACTGATCTCAGCTAATGTGGGTTTTAATAAACTGCTCATTTCATGAGAAGAAAAATCACTTCAATGAATTTCGCTTTCTTTTGGTTTTCTTTCAAAATACAATTTCAAAAATATCAGGTATCTAGGTGTCCTGAAAACATAAGTGGCAGAGAACTGCACTAGCTTTAGTATTAGAGAGATTGTGAATGTACTTGTGAGTGGCTTAGTGATTCAGTGACGTCTTTGGTCTGGCCGTCTATTTAATCTGATCAGAGTTAAACTCAAAGCTCTGTGTCTGTCTCAGCCAGATAGGTCTAAACTGATCTAGACCGGCCACCACACGGCAGTACACATGCAGACAGCTGATGAGAGGACTATTTATAACAGTAGCATGACAGCACGCATGTCAGACAATATACAGTAGATACATCAGTTAGATGGCAGCCATTGTATTCTGTTTACTTACTATGTGACCTAATCCAATAATAAGTTATTTGTGTCTATAGTCGTTCAAAAGTTTGGGGTCAGTAAGATTTTTTTTTGGTAAGAAATGAATTCCTTTATTCAGAAAGAATGCATTAAATTGATCAAAAGTGACAGTAAAAGACATTTATGGGTCAGTGACATGATGGGTAATTTTGTCCAATGGTCTTAATAATAAAAAAACAAAGACATACTTAAGATGTCATATAAGGTACTACTAGATCTCTTTTATTGAATCCAAAAGGTTTTATTTATATTTTGCTACATATAGAGGTATTTTTGAAGTGTCAAAAGGTCTTAATGTTACGGTACAGAGACACGCTCCTGAGGGCCGCGGACCTCGACGTCGTGGTGGTCTTCCTCTCGGGCGTGGGGCAGGTCTGTCAGGGTGATTGGCATGGAAGTTCTGTAATAGGATAGGATCAAGGATATCATTCTTGGGGACCCATGAGCGTTCATCGGGACCATAGCCTTCCCAGTCGACGAGGTATTCGAGCGGACCACCACAGCGCCGGGAATCTGTGGAGGGAACAACAGAAGGGTGGTGAGGCTTAAGTAGTGACACATGGAATGTAGGGTGGATTCTACTGTGCTGGGAGCTGGAGACGGTAGGTGACGGGGTTGATCTGCCGGATGATGGTGAACGGGCCAATGAAGCGGGGACTCAGCTTCTTGCAGGGCAGACGCATCCTGATGTTCCTGGTGGACAGCCAGACCTTCTGCCCCGGTTGGTACACAGGAGCTTCAGAGCGCCGAAGGTCGGCTGTCATTTTGCGTCTGCGCAGGGCTCTCTGCAGTTGGTGATGAGCTGGGAATGGTTTCTTCGGACCACTGGATGGGGTTCACGAAGATGGACTCCGGCAAGATTGTTTCAGGATCTTCAGGCTTTTCATCAGGAGAATGGAGGCAAGACAGGGCGTCGGCTTTGGCATTTGACCCAGGATGGTAGGAGATAGAGAAATTAAACCTTGAGAAAAACATGGCCCAGCGAGCTTGGCGCGGGTTGAGTCTCTTGGCAGCCTTCAGATATTCAAGGTTCTTATGATCAGTGAGAACTTGGAAAGGATGAGTAGCCCCCTCCAACCAATGCCTCCACTCCTCGAGGGCAAGCTTGATGGCCAGGAGTTCGCGGTCACCGATGTCGTAGTTGACCTCCGCCGGGTTGAGCTTGCGGGAGAAGGCGCATGGATGGAGCCTACTTGGTGTCCCCTGCTGCTGTGAGAGGACCGCTCCCACTCCGGTGGTGGAGGCGTCCACTTCCACAACGAATGGGAGCTCTGGATTGGGGTGGACGAGGAGGGGAGCGGTGGTGAAGGCTCTCTTCAGTGTTTCGAAGGCGTTGGTGGCTTGTTGGGACCAGGACAGAGACTTGGGCTGATTTCGGAGAAGGTTGGTTAGTGGACTGACAATGGTGCTGTAGTTTTTGATAAATCGGCGGTAGAAATTGGAGAAACCTAGGAAGCGTTGGAGTTCTTTGATTGAAGATGGAGTGGGCCAGGACTGAATGGCGGAGACCTTCCCCTCGTCCATCCGGATGCCACTGTGGTCTATTACGTACCCCAGGAACTGGACAGAGGGCTGGTGAAAGGAGCACTTTTCAGCTTTGAGGAAGAGGTGGAATTGTCGTAGTCGTTGGAGGACCTCCGCAACGTGGTGGCGATGTTCGGCCAAGCTCCGGGAGTAGATGAGGATGTCATCGATGTATACCAGAACGAACTTGTGTAGGAACTCCCGGAGCACCTCGCAGTCCCATGGCCGGTGTGGAGGAAGCTTGGAGGCGCGTTGCGGGCAGAAAACGTCACTGAAGGGGGCGTAGTCCAGGGGAACATCCACGGAGCGTTTCTCGACGGGACTTTCAATAGAGGTAGCGTTCATGGAGAGAGATTCGGAGAGTGGAGACCTTGGAACAGGAAGCGTTGGGAAGCAGTCTGGAAAGCAGTGGTCGCCCCACTTCAGGACTTCGCCCGTGCGCCAAGAGATGTTGGGGCTATGTTGTTCGAGCCACGGGCGCCCTAGAACCAAGTCAGCGGTGGATTCCTCCGGAACCAGCAGATGAATTTTCTCTGAGTGTAGAACACCCACGCAGAGTTGAAGTGGACCCACACAATGACGGATGTGCTTACGGCTCGGGTTTGCCCGTGATGGAGTGGATTTGATAGTTAACCGGAGACGGGGAGATCTTGAGCTTGAGTTGTCGACAGAGGGCGCCTGAGATGAAATTTCCTGCAGACCCTGAGTCGAGGAGCGCCACCACTGGAACAGAGGTATTTGCAGCAGTAAGGATTACAATAGTTGTGAGTGGTTTCATTTTATGAAAGGAAGGGAAAAAAAAAAAAAAAAAAAAAAAAGCACTCACCATGGGCCGAGGAGGACGGGTTGGGCATGTGGAGAGAACATGCCCCGGAGATCCACAATATAAACATAAGTTAAGAGTTAATCTTTGTCTTTCATTTGATGTGAGACGTGAGTGGTCAACTTGCATGGGCTCGGTGGCTGGTTCTGGGGAGCTGACGGGTTCTGACCGGCGGAGGTTGATGTTGGATGACTGGCCCTGGTGCTCGAGGAGACACGACTGCATACGAGAACCCACGCGGATGGCGAGTTGGATGAAACGTTCAAGTCCCATTGAGTCCTCGTATGCAGCGAGATGCAGCCGCACGTTGGGTTCCAGTCCTTGACGGAAAGATGTGATGAGGGCTTGTTCATTCCATCCGCTGGTAGCGGCTAGCGTTCGGAACTGCAAGGCATAATCATTTACAGAGAGATTCCTTTGCTTTAGATTATAGAGTTTCTCACCAGTAGAAGAATCCTTCAGAGGTTTCCCGAAGACCTCGCGGAAGTGAGAGACGAACGCCGAATATGACTGGACAACAGGTCCTTTCTGGGTCCATAGAGAATCTGCCCATTGCAGGGCCTTACCTTGCAGTTGCGAAATGATGAACGCTATCTTTGAGGTGTCGGTTGTGTAGAGGTGCGGCTGCATCTCCAGGACCAGTTCACATTGAAGGAATCCGCTGCATTCCTCCGCCGATCCAGAGTAGGGCGCCGGTTTGGCCATGGGACTGGCGGTGAATGCAGGTGAAGGAGCGGTGGAGGAGGGTGCGGGAGCAGCAGCGGTGAATGATGATGATGATGATGATGGCTGTGGTGTGAGTGCTCGGCGCAATGCGTCCACGAGCTCTTGGAACGGGTCGTTGGTGCTCATGCTGTGAAGTTGGTATGGTCCGGTCTTCTGTTACGGTACAGAGACACGGAGGCAGAGATAAGATCAATCCAGGTAAGTTTATTGATAACAGCAAAGCACAGGGTGATGTTGAGCAGATAATAGGAAGTTGAGAGGTGAAAAGAAACTAATACTGTCCTGAATATGTCTTGTAGATGCAGATGGTGGAAGGAGCTGGCGGAGACACTCACACACACACAAGCAGGTTGGTAAACACGAGGAGCAGGAGACAGGGGAGCAGGAGGAGACTTCTGAAGCAGGTAGATATGGCGTTGGGAGTCCTTAAGGTAAGTATACATGTGAGGTATAGCAAACGAGACCGGACAGTGAGTGTGTGTGAGTGAAGAGTCTTTATAGTGGTGTTGATTGCGGTGCTGATGAGTGGCAGGTGGCAGTGATCAGTACTCCGGTGATTGAGTGCGTGGGTAAGGAAGTGAGGTGGAACCTGACGTGTCTGTTACACTTAACCGTCCAAAGGCCAAAACAGCCATTTAATTTGTGATTAAAATATCTTAAAATGTAATAAATGTATATATTTTTTATTCTGGCATGATTTTAGAACATCATATCAACATAGTGCAAATGGTATTAAAATTTATTTGTAGAAGTCGTTGCTTTGTTATGAGAAAGAATGTCCAGAAAAATGAATTTCATTGATGTCATTCGGATTAACCATTTTGGATCAAGTCATGCAATCAATATCATGTGACAGGATGTGACATTATGATTCAGACATCTGCAAAGGACCACATGGTCATGAAGCAAAGTGACTAACTAACTCTCTTTTAACTATTTGATAAAATGTATGTTTTCACTTGCTCATACACATGTCCTGAAACATCAGGCCATTTGGTACAACCGCTATAAAACATGGAAAATGTAATATTTTAAAAACTTGTAGGCTACTAAATATGAAATGTTTGATTGTCCTTTTGCTAGCTAGCTAGATATCACCTGTTAGCATTGTTTGAAAATATCGTCATTCAGAATAACCAAAACTGTCATTCGGTAAAACCAAAATTTTGATTAAACCAAATGACTTTTTTGGTGGCAAATAATCTCATTGTTAACACTTAATAAACTTAAAAATTAATTATGTCTCCATTATGTTTTTTTTTTACACTTTTAAAAACCTTATTCGTCAGTGACCCTTATAATGTTTTATATGATTATTATATATTTCAAATACTGTAAATGCTGTTCTTTTGAACTTTCTATTCCTGAAAAAAGGATCAGTTTCCTCAAAAATATTAAGCAGCACAACTGTTTTCAACATGATCATAATAGGAAATATTACAAATCAGCATTGCTGATTAAGCATTAAGCATAAGCATGATTTCTTAAGGATCATGTGATACCAAGGACTGGAGTAATGGCTGGCGAAAATTCAGTTTTGCCATCACAGGAATAAATTACATTTTAAAATATAATGAAATAAATAACCATTATTTTAAATTGTAATAATATTTCACAATGTTGCTGTTTTTACTGTATTTTTGATCAAGTATATGCTTGTCTGTATTAGAGACTTATTTCAAAAACATTAAAAAATCTTACCCACCACAAAGTTTTGAACTGTAATGTACAAGCTTGAATGACTTAATGTAAAGACCTTGTTCAAACCATTTTATTCTTAAAAACAGTATACTATATAATTTTAATATTAAAATTTAAAAATCCTGAAGTTATAGAATGTTTTCTGTTTAAAATCTCTCAGAAAGTGATTGTCATCGGGATATTTACTAGTTACATACTGAATTCCAGTCAGTCTTCTTTCTTACATCTATTCCTGCATCCACACTTTGCATAATTTTTGTCCTTTTATGTGTATGTTTATGTGTGTATAGATTGTTTGCCCCAGCCACATGCTCTGAACGAGTCAAACTACTTGTGGATCTTCATCCCCCTTTTACTGATGTGCCTCATGTGCTGCCTGCAGGTATACACCAATCGTCTGCGCAGGGTCATCACTGCCTTCTACTTCCCAAAGGTAACACCACCTGCCCTCATGAGCCCAGGTAACACATTTCAACTGAGAAACTCCTGTCCCATTCTGTTCAGCAACCCTACAGTGACCAATACCCTATGAAAGATTCATTTTGTTTGTTTGGTTTGAGAGACAGAAGCTAGTACTCCTTTCAGTGTGTTTATGATTAACAATATTGGTCAGTCATAAACATCAGAAGCTTCTTATGCTTTCTTTGCCTAAGGAGCTTAAGAGTCACTGTTCTGCATGTGCTGCTGCTTTCTAATGCTGATCACGTTTAATATTGCTTAACCAGACAGATGTAGGAATAATAGCTGTTGGACTTGTGGCAATGTAATATATGTGTGGCAAGTATCAAGCTAATGCTCTGTTGATGATGCTTTCAAATTTTTCCAGCATAAGATGTTGTGTGATAAATGTATATAATATTTCCTTTTTACTAACAAAAAGGATTTAATTTCTTTAATTAAAGGATATTGTATACAAGTATCCAGAATCAGTTCTGGTTTGAGGTTTCTGAGCCATGTTTTTCCCTAAATGGTTCTTATCACTGCATTTCTTCATAAAAAAATTAATAGACACCTTTATAGTCAATGCATTTCACAAAGAATTCTCTCAGCAGGAGAGTATTTATTATTGTGCAGGCGGTGTACACTTGGCACAGGAAGGCTTAAACAAATGCTAAAGGTCTCCTAGCATAATTGAAACAAACAAAAAGCACAATAACAGGCAAAATTACTTCCTCTGATGTCATTTTTGTTTACCGCCAGTTCTCCAATTAAAATAAACTTTGCATTTTGATTTTAAATGAAATAAGGTCCAGATTGCAAAAAAGAAAGACAAAGTCAGATCTCATGTTTTAAAGCAATTAGTGTAGTATTATAACATTTCTAACAAAATAATAGAAACTTTGATGACTTGAATAATGGATCTTTAGGTTCTTGGCTCAGTTCTGCACTGTTTCTGCAGAACATGTGCGACTAGTCCGTGGAGTGAAGTAAAACCCTTAAGCAATTTAATCGGTTTGGTCACGATTGTAACCGATATCCTGATTTAGCAAGTTCAAAGCGCCTGACACACAGCATGCAGTGTAAAGGGAGGATACTTCCTCACACATACTGAGTGAAATATGTGTTCCCTTGTGTGTGCAAAGCACTAATAAGATAAGAGGGTTTTAAAGTAATAGCATTAGATTTGCAGCATTTTGTGGGCCCGTGTCGGCATGATGAGGATTACAGGCCCCCTGTGAACCCTGATTCAGCTAGTGCCACAAGTATTACCTCATTCTTGAAGAAGTGAATACTGGTAGGATTTTTATTCCTATAATCCTGCAGGAGAACACTGTAGTGTCTTTATTCCTATAATCCTGCAGGAGAACACTGTAGTGTCTTTATTCCTATAATCTGAAATCTACGAAACCCATCTGATCCGTCCTGCTTTTACAGAGAGAAAAGAAACGGATCCTCTTCCTCTACAACCTACAGATCCAGAAACGAATCTCCTTCATCAACAGACAACGTCATCGGCTGAGAAATCAAAAACAGACATTTATAACGGTGTGTATGATACGTCGGCATAGGACCCTACAGAACTTTTTCTGTTGTTGTAGATTTTCTGCTTACAACATTTTTAGAATTTTCATAGGTCATACATTCAGTAAAATTTGAAAAAAGCATGAGTCCAAGGGTGCATCTGAAATCGCATATTTCCGAAAAACAGCATGTGCACAAAGTAATATGTCCAAATTCACAATACTCATAAAACAGTAGACAAAATGTTCCCGGATAACCTACTATTTTCTGCAAGATTCTATCCCATACGGCCACAGGAGAGGATTTGTGTATGGCAGTGAAGCGACGCAACAGACATGACAAGGACAACATGACAAATGTAGTATGTCCAGATTACATTCATACTATAAAGAAAAAAAATGTTTAAGGGTTGCAAAGTAATTACTACTAAGAAGAAGTACCTACTCAGAGAGTATGTGATTTCAGATGCAGCACAATTTGAAAACTTGGTTAGATCAATTTGGAAGTACTTTCCCTCTCATAAAAACTATTTTGTGGGAGATTATTTGTCTGACAAGCAAACTAAAACAATCACACCATTCTTCAATAGCCACACCTTTCCATTTGCAGATGGCCTTATTTGGATTAAATGCAAAAATAGTGAATACTTTTGATTAATGACTGCCAAAATATATATTTATGATCTCATTTTCGAACTGTCCCTCTCTTCTCTGCCAGGTGCTGTCGGTTCTGTTGGCCCTTCTGAAGCGTGTGGGCTGTAGGTTGCACTGGTGCTGGGTGTGTGATAGGTTTGTGAGGCAGAACCAGGCTATGGAGTGCAGTTCTGTAGGCTGCACAGTTATCTATTGTCAGCAGTGCTGGACAGACCTGGACAACATCTGCTACGCCTGCTTCCCTCATAACCAGTGTGGACCTCAAGATAACGACTCTGATTCTGATGTGTACTACGGCTATTAACATGTAAAGTTTTCATAGTCCTAAACTGCATTAATGGCTGAAACAAAAACAAAAAAATCAATGCATGTCTTCTCTGGACAATTAAAGTGGCTTTGCTTAAGTGTAAACAACTGGAATTGGTTAAATCACATTTATTTTACCCAGAAATTACTTTTATGGTCTCCCCTGCATCTGAAACTACATTGGCTACTTCCTTTACTATATAGAATGTGAAAAGCATTAAGCATGATGAGTATAAACAATTTTTTTTTACACAAATATACTTCTAATGGTAGTGAAGTAAGCTCTTTATCAAATATACTCAGTATGTGATTTAGGACTCAGCTGTCAACTTGTTAAATTAATATATGTCAGTAATTTTCGTACTATTCTTCTTGCGCAATGGACTTTTCGGCGGAGCAAAAGGCCTAACGTCATCTTGAAGTATGTTAATCTTTTAATTAGTTTTTTTTTTTAGTTTTGACTAAATATAGTGGGGTTCATGTGTATTGTTCAAATACTCTTACCGATAGGTCTTAACCATGGTCTTAAAGGTGCCCTAGAACGCTTTTTCACAAGATATATAATATAAGTCTAAGGTGTCCCCTGAATGTGTCTGACGTTTCACCTCAAAATACCCCATAGATTTTTTTTATTCATTTTTTTAACTGCTTATTTTGGGGCATCATTAAATATGTGCCGATTCAGCGTGCTTCCCCTTTAAATGCTCGTGCTCCCCGCCCCAAGCTCGCAACTCTATAATACATTGCATAAAGTTCACACAGCTAATATAACCCTCAAAATGGATCTTTACAAAGTGTTCGTCATGCAGCATACCCGATTATGTAAGTATGTTATTTATTTGGATGTTTACGTTTGATTCTGAATGAGTTTGATAGTAGCTAGGCTGCGGCTAACGGAGCTAGAGCTAACATTACACACTGTTGGAGAGATTTATAATGAAGTTGTGTTTATGAATTATACAGACTGCAAGTGTTTGAAAATAACAACATGACTCTGATCTCCGTGAATACAGTAAGAAACGATGGTAACTTTAACCACATTTAACAGTGCATTAGCAACATGTTAACGAAACATTTAGAAAGACAATTTACAAATATCACTAAAAATATCATGATATCATGGACCATGTCAGTTATTATTGCTCCATCTGCCATTTTTCGCTATTGTCCTTGCTTGCTTACCTGCATAAAGTCTGATGACTCGGCTGTGCAGATCCAGACGTACGTTGAACATGGGCTGGCATATGCAAATATTGGGAGCGTACATATTAATGATCCCGGCTGTTGCGTCACAGTCGGTGTTATGTTGAAATTCGCCTGTTCTTAGGTCTTTTAAACATGATATTTACATAAGAAGGAGGAAACAATGGTGTTTGAGACTCACTGTATGTCATTTCCATGTACTGAACTCTTGTTATTCAACTATGCCAATTTTCAACTCTATGGCACCTTTAACAGACAGGGCTCTAGCGGCATACTGTTTCTATGGTTACTTCATTTTTTTCTTCGCGAGCATTTGGTGCTCTCTGACATCTTGCAATTAACTTTTGCGGTTATTTTTTTTTTTTTTTTAACTCAAAATGTAAATGGAATAAATGGTCTAACATATTTTCAGCCCTTCCCAATCCTGCTTTGACTTCCTTTATTACCCCCACCCCCTGCTTTAGCCGCTATGGTTAATAGTAGGCTGCCAACGCCCTTTAGTGGGATCTTTCATTATTCCAGCTGTTGAAGAACCTATGCGTATAATCACCCTGGCAAGGATGTGAACCCGACCGGACAGCAAAGAGTTAAGGCGAAAGAGGAAATCCTATCTGGTTGGCCACACTGAGAAATGCGATTATACTGCCTCAGTTCAACACGGGCGAGCGGACGGACTGCGCACTGCGATCCCTCTCATAGAGAAAGCCTATTCTACAAGGTTATCATTACAGCCGATTCCGCTGATCTCAAAACGAAACTAGCGAAATAGAGAAGCCATTACTATTGCTGGGACAGAACTGATGTTTTCAGCAGGATGTCGCTTGCCCCTGACAGAACCCACACTGGGCCGGGAACACGCGTTCAGAAGGGACTGCAGGTGAATGGCCAGGTGCGCGTTCACGTGTGACGGATCCTCTGGCTGCTGGCCATCCTAACGTGATTAGCGTGCTGTTTTTAAGAACTGTGCCGATCCGCTACTCCTCTTGTATTCAAAGAGACAAATCAGTGCGTCACTGGACCATGAAGCACCATCATCAGTTGTTTAGATGTTTTTGGCGAACTCTCGTCACTCTTCTTCTGTGTGAAGGCACCCCGCTCATGATGTTCAGGGGGTCCCTTACTCTGACCCTAAACAGGGATCACAGCAGTTTCACACTGCAGCAGGACGCGCGAATAGCTCACTCCTCTCACAATGGTATGAAATTCTCCGCTTTAAATATTGTATTGAATCAATTTGTTGCATCAAATATTGCCTCAAAGCAGTTGTACATTTACAGCTTTTTGTGATGCACAGATTGCGCTCTGTTTTATGTTGTACAGCAGAGAGTGTCATTACAATCAGTCCAGTTATTTACATGTCACTATAACAGTCTAATATGAACGTCATGGCAAAAATCCCTATTTCAAATGGTGATGCAGATTTGATTTTTTATGTTAGTTTAATTTTAGGCCTATAATTGATCATATCATTATACACAAAAGGATCTTTAAGTTATTAGATGTTCTTCACACTAACTTTAGTATACTCTAGCGTCTTCCAGTTTAGCCTATTCAATATGAAAAGAAGAGTTACATTTATGCATTTAGTACAGATACCTTTACACAAAGTGATTTTACATTTTATGCATTACATTGAATGGGAATCAAGTGCATGAATTTGGTGTTGTTAGTGCCATGCTCTAGTATTTGACCCATCACAGTCTGTTTAGAAAAACACAGCAGACAGCTCAGCTATTTTTGGTAGTCTAGATAAGTTACAGGCTCTGTTCTTTAAGAGTCAGCTCAGCAGACTGTCATTTACCCACCTAATCAAATGCTCAATGTTTGTAAACTGCTCAGACTATAGGACTGTTTATTCTTGAAAATAATTGATCTTCAAACTGAGCTGCTGGAGAGGAAGCTCATTTTATAAAAGCCATTCACATCCAAAATACTCGCTCATTCCCTTCATGATTTCCAATTCGGACTTGTTTCCAAATAATTTGAACAGTTTGTTGAGAGTCCTAGAACTATGTTGTCTCAGCAAGTTTTGTTATTTTTGGCTTGTAGTTCTTTGAGGCAGATTGACCGTATGCTTCTGATGCAGTTTAGAGGCCCCGCAAACCAGTGCTGTACATGCATGTTCCAGCACAGCTGTCAGTCATAGATTAAACAACAGCTGCCCTCACAACACAGCTAGCATTTAAAGTGGTTATTACTCACTCACAGTGTGCTCATTCTCTGCATATAAGTACATTTGAGGAAAAACATTCTAATGGGCATGCATTATTACCAAAAAAAAAAAAAAAAAAAAAAAAAAACCCCACAAAAATCGCATCAACACAACTTTAAATCTTTGTAAGTGGTATATTTGAATGATAGATAATGAATTCCATAAAATATTAGTGGATTGTTACACCACTGAAAAACAGATGGAATGAGAAAAACAACTTTCTGTCCTTGTTTTGCCTTTTTTTTGGCACTGTTTGCCAAATGAATAACCAGTGATTACCCAAGTATTTGGGTTGCATTGACAAAAACCATACTTTTCTCAGTTTAACAAATTAAACCTGTCATTTTGACTCATTTCCAGTAAACAACTTTGAATCAGACTTTTCAAATTATCAGTAACATCTAAGCTGTAATTTCATATATATATATATATATATATATATAACAATATTTGTTACAGTGTTGCATTTTCTTCTTGGTTTGGTTCACTTTCGAAAGGCAACATTTCAAAGCATACTAACATGTGTTTATGCAAGTCACATGTAAGTACAACTCTTATTGGTCAGAGTTTTCTCAGCATCATTCATCAAAATGATTGACAAATTAGCTCCATGAGCTTATTGTGGCTTTATTTTTAACTGTTGAGACACACGCAAACACTATACAAGTCATTCCCGCATTCCCAAATCATACTATTCATATTGCAGCAAACGCGCTCTCTCTGTGTAAAGACCATATACGAAGACCATATACGAATGTAATAATGCAGATAGAGCCGAAATCAGGGCTTCGTCTGCTTCATCATTCTTGCACGGAGAAGCGCAATTACATTGTTTGGTGATGACTGTGAATCGTTTGGTTCGTTGGGTCAGATTGCTTTCACGTCTCAAGTGAAACGCTCCAGAGTTTTTCAACTAAATGAGGCAGGTGTGAAAGCACCCTATAACTATGAATTTTAATAATCATTGTAATGATGTGAGAAGAGTAAAGTCCACACCACAGCTGCGATAACGACAAACATGTTGGAATCACTTTTCACATTTTTTCCGACTGATGAACAATAAAACATTAACAGTCAATCTCAGATTTTTGCGATGGATGTGCAAATACTGACTGCTCTAGGCAGATATTCATTTGAGATTGGATATCAGGATAATTTTTTTTGTTATTAAATACTTAAGATGTGAAAAGCGATTTAAATTAACCAGGAAAATGGACTCAAATTTGCACATGTGGGTGACATTTCATAGAAAAATAGGAATTTTATGGACTTAAGTTTATCTCTTTCTACAGTCACAAGTCATAGAAGAGAGCTGAAGCCTCTAGTGAAGACAAGGCCATTTGCGGTGGTGGATGGAGTTAGAAGAAGCCTGAGTGATGTTTTACAGGTGGGTTTTGGCACAGTCTAATTACAGAAACAATTAATCACTCTAAAATAGCATGTTAAATTGACTAACATTATACCACAATTCCTGCCTGTGTGGATAACATTCATTTTTACTGGAACTGGTAATAAAAAGAGTGTGTGTGGACTGAAGAGTGGGGGAATTCAGCAGGACATGACTTCAGTTGCTCTCAGCTGCACAGGAAGTGTCCGTCCCTATAACGTTGCCTCTAGTTCCTCACCTCTCAGATCATACTTTATGTCAGGAAGTTTCCAACTGAATATGTCAACACACCTACATTCTTCCTCCAGGACAGGACAGATACGGACACCAAACCCACCTCCCTCTCCTAACCTTTAATTACTCATTCACTCTCACATAATTTGTTTAATTCTCTTTGTCACTTCTCTCAACAGTGTGATATGTGAAATGCTCTCTGGGTTACAAGCTGATTCATTTATTTTGTCATACACAGTAAAGTAGCCCCTCTGTGCCTGGCTGAATCACAGAAACCAAGGCAAAGATGGTCTGTTTTTAGCATGTTTTGCCATGGAGAGGAAAGGCGGGTGATGGCTTGGGTGTGTGTGTGCATTTTTATGTGCGTGTGTACCAATGAATACAGTCTGTTGATTATAATCAGTGTCCTCAAACCATCCACCACCCACTAACTGGAACTCATCTATATTAGTACAGCAATTAGAGAGAGTGTTGTTTCAATCTAACAACGTATACAGTGTGATATTCCATCTCTAATTGTACATTTTAATACAGTTTATATGTAGTCATATGCCACACAGCTTTATTTACATTCACACACAATTAAATATGGTGGCTACTAAGGTTAGGAACCAGGTCCATTTAATGTAATTATACAAAATGATTGAAAGTGACTCTGATTGTGTTTACTGCACTAATTTTTAGTGTGAAAAAGATGAGCCCTTTCTTTCAGCTCTTTCTTTAAAGATGTAATGTGTAAAATTTGGGAGGATCTATTGACAGAAATGCAATATAATATACATAACTATGTTTTCAGTGGTGTATAAAGACCTTACATAATGAACCATTATGTTTTTATTACCTTAGAATGAGCCATTTCTATCTACATACACCGCAGGTCCCCCCTCCATGTCAAGTCGCCATTTTGCGCCGCCATGTTTCTACAGCAGCCCTAAACGGACAAACTGCTCTACAGAGCCAATCTAGTCATGTTGTTCTTCTAAATCGTTCATGTTTTTAGAGGCAGCTTGCATCGTCACTACATTGAATATGCACAAAGTACAGGTGCTGGTCATATAATTAGAATATCATCAAAAAGTTGATTTATTTCACTAATTCCATTCTAAAAGTGAAACTTGTATATTATATTCATTCATTACACACAGACTGATATATTTCAAATGTTTATTTCTTTTCATTTTGATTATTATAACTGACAACTAAGGAAAATCCCAAATTCAGTATCTCAGAAAATTAGAATATTACTTAAGATCAATACAAAGAAAGGATTTTTAGAAATCTTGGCCAACTGAAAGTATGAACATGAAAAGTATGGGCATGTACAGCACTCAATACTTAGTTGGGGTTTAGTCCTTTTGCCTGAATTACTGCAGCAATGCAGCGTGGCATGGAGTCGATCAGTCTGTGGCACTGCTCAGGTGTTATGAGAGCCCAGTTTGCTCTGATAGTGGCCTTCAGCTCTTCTGCATTGTTAGGTCTGGCATATCGCATCTTCCTCTTCACAATACCCCATAGATTTTCTATGGGGTTAAGGTCGGGCGAGTTTGCTGGCCAATTAAGAACAGGGATACCATGGTCCTTAAACCAGGTACTGGTAGCTTTGGCACTGTGTGCAGGTGCCAAGTCCTCTTGGAAAATGAAATCTGCATCTCCATAAAGTTGGTCAGCAGCAGGAAGCATGAAGTGCTCTAAAACTTCAGAAAACACAGTGGACCAACACCAGCAGATGACATGGCACCCCAAACCATCACTGACTGTGGAAACTTTACACTGGACCTCAAGCAAAATGGATTGTGTGCCTCTCCTCTCTTCCTCCAGACTCTGGGACCCTGATTTCCAAAGGAAATGTAAAATTTACTTTCATCAGAGAACATAACTTTGGACCACTCAGCAGCAGTCCAGTCCTTTTTGTCTTTAGCCCAGGCGAGACGCTTCTGACGCAGTCTGATGTTCAAGAGTGGCTTGACACAAGAAATGCGACAGCTGAAACCCATGTCTTGCATACGTCTGTGCGTAGTGGTTCTTGAAGCACTGACTCCAGCTGCAGTCCACTCTTTGTAAATCTCCCCCACGTTTTTTCAATGGGTTTTGTTTCACAATCCTCTCCAGGGTGCGGTTATCCCTATTGCTTTTACACTTTTTTTCTACCACATCTTTTCCTTCCCTTCGCCTCTCTATTAATTTGCTTGGACACAGAGCTCTGTGAACAGCCAGCCTCTTTTGCAATGACCTTTTGTGTCTTGCCCTCCTTGTGCAAGGTGTCAATGGTTGTCTTTTGGACAACTGTCAAGTCAGCAGTCTTCCCCATGATTGTGTAGCCTACAGAACTAGACTGAGAGACCATTTAAAGGCCTTTGCAGGTGTTTTGAGTTAATTAGCTGATTAGAGTGTGGCACCAGGTGTCTTCAATATTGAACCTTTTCACAATATTCTAAGTTTCTGAGATACTGAATTTGGGATTTTCCTTAGTTGTCAGTTATAATCATCAAAATTAAAAGAAATAAACATTTGAAATATATCAGTCTGTGTGTAATGAATGAATGTAATATACAAGTTTCACTTTTTGAATAGAATTAGTGAAATAAATCAACTTTATGATGATATTCTAATTATATGACCAGCACCTGTAGTAGTTGTAATAGTAGCAGTAGTCGTTGTCTGGTTTATTAGAAGCAGAGACCGTTCTTTGTTAGAAGTAAGAACCTAAAAACCTCATTGCTTGACTGGCTAATGTACTCTCTGCTGTCTCAAGCCTGGAACACATGAAGCTGATGCCGACAAACTAGTGGCAACAAAAGCAGACTGCAGGTTTGGCTCACGTCGGCAGAGTCTGGGTCCAAAGTTGCCCTGACACACCAAACCGACGCTCGACACCCGACGGCCAAGTAGCACATCCGTTCTGCACCTGCGTAAGCAGAAATGCTTTTCCGTACCAGCAGGTGGCAGTAGCTTAACAGCCAATCAGAAAGATCAGATTGCCGGACTAACCGACGAGCTCTGATGCCGATTCATCTTTGTGTCGGCCAAACGGCCACCATAGCTTCTCTGAAAGGGAGGGGTGAGTTCTGTTGGTTCTCACCACTAGATCCCACTAAAATGTACACATTACACCTTTTAGTAAGCCAAAAAAATAAAAAATACTGGTGGGATAAGTGATGTTCAATTCCTGCGCGAATAAATCTTATGAGTTGGTACTCATAAAATAAACAGCGTGACCAGTGAATTCTGACTCTTATGAGCCAGTTCTTTTTAGCGAATCATCAACACTTGTATCAGTTTGACAATTAATCTGACTCACTTAACCACACATGTTTCATTTTATCATGTGTGACTCCATTAACCAAGAACTAATACTGTAGTTGAAGATACACATAAATATTTTGTCAGTGGAGTTGTGCAAAAATGAAGGATTAATCGATTAAATTATCACACTTATTAGAATATTTCTAGAAATTATTAATAATAATACCTATATTAGCAGTTAAGGCTCTGGCAAACCATGAGATCTGGCACAACATCCTCCACCCATTCTCCCCTTCCCTTACTCACTTTTTTGCTTCACCCTCAGCTAGCCTCAGTAGAAGTACCCCACCCAGCATTCATCTGCTGCTGAGGTCATTGCGCTGCACACTGCATGTGCTCAGGGACATTACCTCAGACAGAAAGAGACGCTTATAAAGAAAGGGAGAAAAAGACAGGGTGGAGCAGAAGGCAATAACAGAATAGAGGGAAAAAGTGGAAAAAGAGAACAGATCGGCTGAGGCAGAGAGGGAAAGAGGGGAAATAAGAGAAGCATATATGAGTATACAGGGATGGAGTAGTTAAAGGGATAGTTCACCAAAAAAAAAAAAAAAAAAAAAAAGGAGGAGGAAATTCTGTAATGATTTACTGTGACTTTGTTTCTTCTGAAAAACACAAAAGGCTCATTTAATGCAATTAGTCTCCATGGGGACTGATGGATTCAAGCTTCAAAAAGGACATAAAAGCAGCAAAACAGTATCAAAAAAGTGGTCCTAAAATGGCATTTTTCACTCTTTTAATATCTGGATCAGTGAACAGATCATTCAGATTGGTTGTATTAAAATAATCAAAAGATTCAAAAGAATGATTCATTCACAAATTAGTCTTTTCTCATGAACATGCCAGAAATAGCTAGGGCAGATATCAAGAAAAAATAGATTTTCATGTTCCTCACACCATGACTTCAGAAGACAGTTCACAGGCCATATGCACCACTTTTTTATTTTTTTCTTCTTTTGAAGCTTGAAAATCTCACTTCTCATTCATTGTAATTGTATGGAAAAGTGTCTAGTACAGTCTAAATATCTAATTTAAAGAAGAAAGGTCACATGAGATTGAAATGACATAAAAGAGAGTAAATAAAAATAATAACAACAATTTTATTTCCAAGTCAAATATTCGGTAACAATTTACTTTAAAGGTAGGGTAAATTGGGACACTTTTTCCCAGTCATCTCAATGGCAAAAAATGTCCCAATCAACCTGAATTCACCCTATTCATAATGTGCATTGCAATACATTATATCTTTTCATAAATTAATGTATACAAATTTGAAAAATAGAAATTACCAGTCATTTTGTGGCCAACACACATAAACACCCTCTTTTTCATCTTTGCCTCAGACATAAGTTTGACTTGCCCATGGTTGTTCAGAGACAAGTGATCCACCCATTCCCAGTGAACTGCGGTCTGTTCCCAGGAGTTCATAGTGAAGGCATTTACCAGAACCATCTGATAATAATAAACATGTAGCCTACAAATTGACGCCTATGGTTATGTATAGGAAACCTGAACAATGCTGGAACAGTATCTGATGGTTGAATGTGGGCTTCAGTTTTTGTGAATAGCCTAGAGGTTTGATCCTGTAAAAAAAAAAAAAAGTGTATATGTGTGTTGTGCAGCTTGGTAAATGAGTGCAGATGTGGGAAAGACAGTGATGCTCTTGTGATGTCAGTCTCGGGAACTTTTGATGAACCTTTTCTGCGACTCCACAAATGTTAAAAATAACATGCTGAACAGAGTACAGTTCAATTGCTTTTTTTTTTTTTTTTTACAGATAAGTTTGTGTCTTTTTGAATGATGCAATAAAAAATGGGCTCAAATGAGTCATTTGTTTGTTAAATCGGACTACATAGTTTCTCTGCATGATTTTGATTCATTAAAAAGAACCAGTTCATAAGAGTTATTTGCTCATAATCTGGACTCCCAGGCATCACTCTTAAGTTTCATGCAGTTACAAGGACAACGTGCGAGTTTCCTGCCATTATTTGGGAAAAACTTGGATAAAATGTGATTTTTGCTGGGGCTGTATAAATTCAGTAGCTATGGTGCACTGCTTGTTCAGGAATACCGTAGAATGAAATATTGATTTAAATCTATATTTAGGTCATTCAAATGAATATTACAAGTATGGCAAAAAGAGTATTTTTACTCAGCCTAATTGGGCTACGTCCAAATACTCTCAAGCGTGAACTTGACCTTCACCCACCTCGTGCCTGCAAGTCTCCTAAAAATGTGGTTTCAGCAAAGTTTACAAAATGGCTCCACTTTTATTATCACTTTTTTTTTTGTTTATTATTTTCTTCTCAAAAGTGTTTTAATATTATTTACTCTAATTTCAGATACGATTAAGATTAAGTATGTGCTTGTTACTGTGTGATCGCATTTTGTTCTTCACATCTACAAATTTAGAATAGAAAAAAAAATTAAGGCTAGCTCAGACTTCCAGAAAAATAGACAAAACAGATGCAACCTTTCCTTTTAAAGTGAGTTTGCTATGAGAGATGCCCGACTTGCTTTGACTGGCAGGGAAAGAGAGAGGCCAGTTAGACCTGTTCTGAATAGCTGGTGCAGAAAGAGGTCAGATAGACCTGCTTTTATTGGCTGAGAGAAGGAGGGGTCAATAAAGTGAGCTGTTCCTATTAGCACATTGGAGAAAAGCAGGAAACGGCAGCAGTGGTATAACAGGAAGCTGAGTGGGGTTTCACTTTTTCATCAGGCTGCTGAATGTGTGTATGAGCCAAGGGGATGTGATAGAATGGCAGGAAAAGGTGCTTAGAATAGGAAGTGAGATGAGAGAAAGGCAC
This sequence comes from Chanodichthys erythropterus, assembly GCF_024489055.1. Lineage (NCBI taxonomy): Eukaryota > Metazoa > Chordata > Actinopteri > Cypriniformes > Xenocyprididae > Chanodichthys > Chanodichthys erythropterus. The sequence goes on from NC_090222.1 coordinate 27,761,800, forward strand.
AGAAAAAGTCTGGAGGAGGGGAAGTCTGTTTATAGCCCAGTTCACCCTCTAAAATAAAGTTATTTTATACTTTGAGTTTTTTCTTCTGGTCATATGCTGATGCAGTGAATCCAAACCACTGTGTGCATAGGATCCAGAATACTTGAAAATACTTTATTTTGTTAAACATAAAACATATTACATTATCAATCAATAATTTTCATAGTAGAATATATGTGCTGCTTGTATGTCCATTTTCCACCTATTTTAATATTATTTATAATAAATAATAACACTGAGATGAGTTTTTACTAACTATTAATCTCTCTCTCTCTCTCTATATATATATATATACACATACACTATATTGCCTTTACGTGCACATGAACTTTATTGACATCCCATTCTTAATCCGTAGGGTTTAATATGGAGTTGGCCCACCCTTTGCAGCTATAACAGCTTCAACTCTTTCCACAAGGTTTAGGAGTGCATTTATGAGAATGTTTGACCATTCTTCTAGAAGCGCATTTGTGAGGTCAGGCAGTGATGTTGGCGAGAAGGCCTGGCTCTCAGTCTCCGCTCTAATTCATCCCAAAAGTGTTGTATCAGGTTGAGGTCAGGACTCTGTGCAGGCCAGTCAAGTTCCTCCACACCAAACTCACTCATCCATGTCTTTATGGACCTTGCTTTGTGCACTGGTGCGCAGTCATGTTGGAACAGGAAGGGGCCATCCCCAAACTGTTTCCACAAAGTTGGGAGCATGAAATTGTCCAAAATGTCTTGGTATGCTGAAGCATTAAGAGTTCCTTTCACTGGTACTAAGGGGCCAAGCCCAACCCCTGAAAAACAACCCCACACCATAATCCCCCCTCCACCATCGGATTGCCAGACAGAGAAGTGTGATTGGTCACTCCAGAGAACACGTCTCCACTGCTCTAGTGTCCAGTGGTGGCGTGCTTTACACCACTGCATCTGACGCTTTGCATTGCACTTGGTGATGTAAGGCTTGGATGCAGCTGCTCGGCCTTGGAAACCCATTCCATGAAGCTCTCTACGCACTGTTCTTGAGCTAATCTGAAGGCCACACGAAGTTTGGAGGTCTCTAGCTATTGACTCTGCAGAAAGTTGGTGACTTCTGCGTACTGTGCGTCTCAGCATGCGCTGACCACACTCTGTGATTTTACGTGGCTTACCACTTAGTGGCTGAGTTGCTGTTGTTCCCAATTGCTTCCACTTTGTTATGATACCACTAACAGTTGACCGTGGAATATTTATTCACGAGTTCACATGTCCATATAATAAAATGGAGTAAAGTTTTGCGTATTTGGCGTGCTGTCCGGGGAGAGGGCTCCGAGCTCGAAATTTTGGCCCGAACCCAGAGTACTCCCCCCGGTGTGGTAAAAGTAGATAGAACTATAAGTGAGGATATGGGGTGGAGGAGGGATGCTGATAAACTCTCAGATGAACAGAAGTCAGTCTGCTGAATTTATACCTTTTGACATTGGTTGAGTTGATTAACTGAATGCTCTCCACCTGTGCTAATTAAGTTAATTATCTGAACTTGCTCCTCCCGAATTTTGTTATTAAAACATCATGTAGTGAGGAAATTTCACGAATGGACTTATTGCACAGGTGGCAACCTATCACGGTACCATGCTTGAATTCACTAGGCTCCTGAGAGTGACCCATTCTTTCACAAATGTTTGTAGAAGCAGTCTGCATGCCTAAGTGCTTGATTTTATACATGTGTTTGCCATGGATGTGATTGGAACACCTGAATTCAATGATTTGGAGGGGTATCCCAATACTTTTGGCAATATGGTGTGTGATTTTATATATATATATATATATATTATAATATAATATAATTAATTATATATATATATATATATAATATACTATAAATATATATATATATATAAATATATATATATATAATATAAATATATATATATATATTTTATATATATATAATATAATATAAATATATATATATATATATATATATATATATATATATATATTAATATATATATAATATAAATATATATATATATATATATATATATATATATATATATATATATATATATATATATATATATTTTTTTTTTTTTTTTTAATAATATATATAAAAAAATCATGATCTCATCTGTGCTGGAGCAGGATGGCTCATAAATAGGCTCATAAGTTTGTTGTATCTCTATAACAAATACGCTATTCAGATAATCTCATTATAACATGAAATCTCTCTGTCTCTCTCTCTCTCTCTCTCTCTCTCTCTCTCTCTCGTTCTCTCCAGAATGGTCACCCTGACAGATTGCAGTGTGGCTTACAAGTGGGAAGCAGCTTGTATATCCTGGACCTGGAAAAAAACCAGTAAGTCATTTCCTGCGAGTCTAATCAGCAGCTAATGAAGATAAAATCATCATATATGAACATTTGTTTGCAGAGATCTTTTGCCAAAGCCGCCTAATGTGTTCTACTATCTGCCAAATGGAACGGGGGTATCCATGAAGGAAAACCTAGTGGTGAGTCGAGCCCTTCATACACAAGTGCATGTTTATTTCATAGCGCCTTATTCAATATTACTCTTATTTAAGGAACTTAATGTCCTTTTCATCTTTTTCTTTGTCAGACACATTGTTACTATCATGGTTCAGTGCAAGGCTTTCCTCAGTCCCGCGTAGCTCTCAGCTCCTGCTCTGGGTTACGGTAATGATTGCTTTACATTTTTTCAAAACTACAAATATGTTCCTTTACAGGGAAAGAGCTCACTGTATTTCTTAACAGATTATCGATGACTGTTGACCTTCACCAGAATTATTAGTACAGATTGTTTATATGGGTTTGAGATCAGTTTTGTGATGTTCTTATTAGTATCAAATTATTACCGAAAAAAGACCTATGAGGCACATACACTACTGTTCAAAAGTTTGTGGTCGGTGAGTAAAAATAGTAATATTGGGAAATATTGCTACAATTTCAAATAAATGTTTTCTATTTTATTATATTTTGGAGTGTAATTTATTCCTGTGATGACAAAGCTAAATTTTCAGCTCCAATCTTAGTGTCACATGATCCTTCAGAAATCATTCTAATATGCTGATTTGATGCTGAAGAAACATTTCTTATTATTATAAATGTTGAAAACAGTTGTGCTGCTTAATATTTTTGTAAAAATGGTGATACATTTTTAAAAGGATTCTTTAATTAAGTTCAGAAGAACAGCATTTATTTGAAATGGAAATCTTTTGTGGCAATTTTAAGTTTTACTGTCACTTTTGATCGATTTAATGCATCATTGTTGAATAAAAGTATTTCTTTCTTTCAATAAAAATCCCACTGACCCCAAACTTTTAAACTGCAATGTATTTATACCCTATACAATTTATTTAAATATACATTCACCATATGTTTGCATCAGATGCGTGTGTGTGAACATGATTTTCAGTCTGTGTTAGTCAGTAATGACACATCTTTTTCTCTACACAGGGGAGTGATAGTCGTTAACTCCACACTGAGCTTTGAGCTACATCCTGAGGAAGAAGAGCATGGAAAAGATGAGGAAGGGAGTGGAGAAATGGAAGAAGGGTGGATGCACGTGATCTACCCCACAGACTCACAAACATCTGAGTCTAGAGACTGTGGAGTGTCAAACACCTCTATTCCTCCCATTCAGTTCATCCCACACACACACAGGGTGAGCATGCTGTGTGCATATGTGTATTTATAGGTATGTGTATGTTTATCTGATTGTCCTCATGGTCCTTTTCTGCTGTTGCGTGACAGAGTAAGAGAGACATTCTCTCAGAGACCAAATATATTGAGCTGGTGCTGGTGGCGGATCATAAGGAGGTAAGAGAGTAGAGGCATCTCTGTCACGCACACATACAGTCATAAGACATTTACACCCTCTACTGGTGAATATACTGTATCACATCTACTCTTAAAGGATTAGTTCACTCCAGAATTAAAATTTCCTGATAATTTACTCACTCCCATGTCATCCAAGATGTTCATGTCTTTCTTTCTTCAGTCAAAAATAAATGTTTTTTTTTTTGTTTGTTTTTTTGAGGAAAACAATTTTTCACCATATAGATGGACTTCACTGGGGTACAACGGGTTGAAGGTCCAAATTGCAGTTTCAGTGCTTTTTTCTACGTGATCCCAGCCAATGAATGAGGGTCTTATCTAGTGAAACGATCTGTCATTTTCAAAAAAAGGGGAAAAAGGTATATACTTTTTAACCACAAATGCTTGTCTTGCACTAGCGTCGTCCACGACTTCATGCATTACTTAATCACGTTGGAAAGGCGGAAGTACCGACCAAGTGTTTACAAAGCAAATGTGCAAAGACTAAGTCAAACACCCTTTACAAAAAAAAGGTAAAACAAAGATGTCAGACAATTTGAAGTTTTGAAGAGAAAATGAGATGGAGTTTTTTGGTACTTCCGTCTACGTCACGGCATGTGTCTTTTCCAATGTGATTACATAATGCGTGAAGTCGTTGACGCGCATCGCAGAGCTAATGCAAGACGAGCATTTGTGGTTAAAAAGTATATAAATTTTTACGTTTTTTTAGAAAATGACAGATCATTTTGCTAGATAAGACCCTTATTCATCGGCTGGTAGAGCCCTTTGAAGCTGCAATGAAACTGCAATTTGGACCTTCAACCCGTTGGTCCCTGTTGAAGTCCACTATATGAAGAAAATTCCTGGAATGTTTTCCTCAAAACCCTTCATTTCTTTTCGACTGAAGAAAGAAAGACAAACATCTTGGATGACATGTGGGTGAGTAAATTTTAATTCTGGAGTGAACTAATCCTTTAGTTCATATATCTGAATTTTTAAAACTTCAGTTTTGAACCTGTTTCCATTCTTCTTCTGTCTTCTTCACAGTTTATGAATTATCAGAAGAATAATAAAACCATGATTTACCGCATGTTGGATGTGGCAAACCAAGTAGACTGGGTAAGTTTTAAATCTAAATAAATATATACATGTACAATAGAGTACAGAAGTTTGTGTTTGGAAATATTTCTCCAAGGCTACATTAATTTGATCAAAAATACAGTAAAACATTAATATTGCTGAATTAAAATATATATAAAAATATTTTTATTTTAATATTTATTCCTGTGATGGCAAGCTGAATTTTCAGCATACTCCAGTCTTCAATGTCACACTCTTTCAGAAATCATTCTAATATGCTGATTTGGTGCTCAAAAAATGTCTTATTATTAACAATGTTGAAAACAGTAGTTCTGCTTAATATTGTTGTGGAAACTGTAATACATTTTTTTCAGGATTCGTTAATGAATAGAAAGTTGAAAGGAACAGCATTTATTTGAAATAGAAATGTTTTGTAACATTATAAATGTCCTTACTGTCAATTTTGATTAATTTAATGTGCCTTTGCTAAATGAAAGTATTAATTTTAATAAAAAAAAACCAAACTTTTGAACAGTAGTGTAAATATCAATACATGCGTTCAAAGCAGTAAACTTCATTTTAAACCTGGAAATAAACTGAACGTTTTAGAAATTTAAAAACAATGTAAAATTGTTAATTGCAATTAAATGTTTTGATATAAAATGAATAATAAATGTTTGATGTTCTGTACTACTTCTAGATCACTAATTGATTAAGGAGATTTGTGACTTGATCATGTGGCTCTTTGTACAGATGGTCAAAATTGCCTGCTTCCATTAAAGCACTTCATTTCTCAAATTATGCTGGAGAACATGATCCTCAGTTTTTACACAAACTTATGGATTCCAGCTTAAGTGCTGCTCATTAAATTTAAGAATTTATAATGTAAAATAAATAGATAAATTAGAAAAATGTTAAATAGAAGGTTTTCCACTTGTGGTCTTTTCGAACCTCACTATAACAATGTTATTTTAGTATTGTTTATTAACTATTATAATATTTCTTCATATTTTGAATTAGCCTTTAATTTTATGTTTTCAGTTTTCATTTAAATTTTTAGTCATTTCGTTATGTGCCTTTGTCATTTTTATTATTTTAGTTATATTTACCTTTAATTTATTGTTTAAGATTCATTTAGCTTAAAGGGTTAGTTCACCCAAAAATGAAAATAATGTCATTAATTACTCACCCTCATGCCGTTCCACACCCGTACAACCTTCGTTCATCTTCAGAACACAAATTAAGATATTTTAGTTGAAATCCGATAGCTCCGTGAGGCCTTCATAGGGAGCAGTGGACACTTCCTCTCTCAAGATCCATAAAGGTACTAAAAACATATTTAAATCGGTTCATGTGAGTACAGTGGTTCAATATTAATATTATAATGCGACGAGAATATTTTTGGAGTGCCAAAAAAAGCAAAATAATATTTAGTGATTGGCGATTTCAAAACACTGCTTCATGAAGCATCGGAGCACAAATGAATCAGTGTATCGAATCATGATTCAGATCGCGTGTCAAACTGCTAACGGCTGAAATCACGTGACTTTGGCGTTCCGAACAGCAGATTCGACACGCCTATTCATAATGCTCCGATGCTTCCTGAAGCATTGTTTTGAAATCGGCTATCACTAAATAAGTCATTATTTCATTTTTTTTGGCGCTCCAAAAATATTCTCGTCGCTTTATAATATTAATATTGAACCACTGTACTCACATGAACCGATTTAAATATGTTTTTAGTACCTTTATGGATCTTGAGAGAGGAAGTGCCCATTGCTCCCTATGAAGGCCTCACAGAGCCATCGGATTTCAACTAAAATATCTTAATCTGTGTTCTGAAGATTAACGAAGGTCTTACGGGTGTGGAACGGCATGAGGGTAAGTAATAAATTATAGAGTTTTTGGGTGAACTAACCCTTTAATTTATTGATTTAGTTGGTTATTTTAGTACTTTTTAGTACTATTTTTGTTATTTATTTCAGTTAGTTGCCAAGGTGACATTTCAAATTTTTACGTTTTTCATCTAATATTTATATTTTATTTCATTTTATTTCAGAATAATTTCAATTGACCAAAACAATTTTTAATAGTTTCAATTAATAATAACAACACCGCTAATCACCAAACATATTCTGGAAGCACTAGTTAGTCTTAGCCTCTATCTATATCTCTGCCTGGCCCTCTGTCTCAGTTCTACAGGCCGCTGAATGTACGTGTGGCACTGCTGGGTTTGGAGATCTGGAGTGACCAGGACAAGATTCAAGTGGATAAAAGTCCCACTGAAACTCTAAACCGCTTCCTGGATTGGAGGACCAGGGAGCTACTACCACGACTACGGCATGACAATGCACAGCTGATCATGTAGGTCTAGATATCCAGAAATATGGGCACAGTGTGTTCGGTATTAATAGACAAGGAAATAATTCAGAATTGCTTAAATACATTAGGGGCGAGTCATTTGATGGGACGACAGTCGGCATGGCGTCTCAGTCCTCCATGTGCTCAAAGGATCGGTCAGGAGGAGTGAATGTGGTGAGGGAAACTGTTCATTTAATCGCGGTCTTTATGCAATAAGTTAGATCTTATTCTAGTATTCACTGTGTTTCCTGTACTGTAGGATCACCTGGTGAGTGTGTTAGGTGTGGCATCAACGGTGGCACATGAGTTGGGTCACAACCTGGGAATGAGTCACGATACGGCAGAGAGGCGTTGCCAGTGCCAGAATGAGCCTCGGCTTGGGGGCTGCATAATGGAGCCCTCCACTGGGTGAGTGAAAAAATGTGTCTGTATGATATTATATCACTAGTGATAAATCATGCAGAATGCAGTAAATGGTCCCATGTGCAGGTTTATGCCCGGCCAGCTCTTCAGCAGCTGCAGCGAACAGGATCTCTCTCTCAGTCTACTGCACGGTGGCGGTATGTGCCTGTTTAATGTGCCTAAGCCAGAGAGCCTTCTGGGAGGTCCACGCTGCGGGAACCTGTACGTGGAGAAAGGAGAGGAGTGTGACTGCGGCCTGCTGGATGTAAGAAACAGTTTCCTTCTTATTGGTTGCTGGTTCTGCTCCATTTACCGATGACTTACAACAAAGTGCATGTGACAGCTTAAAATAATAGTTAAAGGGTTAGTTCACCCAAAAATGAAAATTTTGTCATTTATTACTTACCCTCGTGCCGTTCCACACCAGTAAGACCTTCGTTAATCTTCAGAACACAAATTAAGATATTTTAGTTGAAATACGATGGCTCAGTAAGGCCTCCATAGGGAGCAGTGGACACTTCCTCTCTCAAGATCCATAAAGGTACTAAAAACATATTTAAATCGGTTCATGTGAGTACAGTGGTTCAATATTAATATTATAAAGCGACGAGAATATTTTTGGAGCGCCAAAAAAACTAAATAACGACTTATTTAGTGATGGCCGATTTCAAAACACAGGTTCATGAAGCATCGGAGCACAAATGAATCAGTGTATCAAATTATGATTCAGATCGCGTGTCAAACTCCCAACGGCTGAAATCACGTGACTTTGGCGCTCCGAACAGCAGATTCAACACACTGATTCATCTGTGCTCCGATGCTTCATGAAGCTGTGTTTTGAAATGGGCCATCACTAAATAAGTCGTTATTTTGTTTTTGTGGCACTCCAAAAATATTCTCATAGCTTTATAATATTAATATTGAACCACTGTACTCACATGAACCGATTTAAATATGTTTTTAGTACCTTTATGGATCTTAACAGAGGAAGTGACATTGCTCCCTATTTCACAGCAGAAACTTTTTTGGGGTGTACTATCTCTTTTTTATGATATCAAACATTACAGGCCCAAATAATAAATCATCAGATTGATTTATATGTGAATCACGATTCTATCTTCTACCAATTCACAAATTTCAAAAATAATTTTTTGAATGTTAGTTAATAACAATGTTTTTTTAGAGTAGAAGTGAACTGCGAGAAGAATTTATTGTTCAGTGAGTTTATCGATTTAATGTAAGAATTTTACATAAAAGATGATGCATTAATTTAATAAAGTCAGAAAAATATTGAGACTCCCACCGAATGTTATCATCTAGAAATGAAAGCTGTGGAACAAACTGAGAAGTTTTACTACAGTATATCAAATCGAAATTCGATTCAGAATCAAGAATGGTGACCACAAGATTTGAACCAAATCATTGGATTTCAAATGATTCCCACTCCTAAGCATCATTTATAGGGTTGTAAAACAAATACATGTAGTAATATGCTCCTCACCTCTGCTTCCTGTATGTGTCTGTTCAGGAATGTAATGATCCTTGCTGCAATGCCAGCACATGTAAACTGGTTCCCGGGGCCCAGTGCTCTTCTGATGGCATCTGCTGTGAGAATTGCAAGGTTTGTAAGTTTGCTTATAAATAATTACTCACTTCTACATGTGCCGCTAATGCTACTCTCTCACTGCATCTTATCACTTTCCCCATAGTTGCGTGTGGCCGGGTCGGTGTGTCGGGAGCCGTTGGGAGAGTGTGATTTGCCAGAGTACTGCACCGGCACTTCCCCCTACTGTCCTCCCAATGTGTTTCTGCAGAATGGAGAGTCATGCAAGGACGGTTCCTCCTACTGCTACAGCGGCGTGTGTGCCAGTCTGGACGAGCAGTGCCAAATGCTCTGGGGAGCGAGTAGGTGTCACACACTCCTCAATGATGATTCTGATGATTCTCACCTAGTGTCGAGATTTATTGTGGTTCGTTCTCTGTTCTCTCCGCCTCTCTAAGACTCCACCCACGCTCCAACTATCTGCTTCTCATCTGTGAATAAGCAGGGAAATAAGTACGGAAACTGTGGCCAGATGCCTAACGGATCCTACATCCCCTGTCTGAAAGGGTAAGCACTTGTAGCCTGGAATGTGATCCTTTTTTTAAGCACAGGATCATGAATTCCTAAAATATTGATTGAGTAGTCTGTTTGTGATTTATTTGCAGTTATTTTATAAGCATATTTACCAAAAAAATGTGCAAAACACTCTGCAGGAATATTGTTTAATTACATTGCATTTTATGAAAATAGAACTGTAATCTTTGTTCTAAAATGTGCTCTGTTTTGCTCAGGGATGTGCTCTGTGGTAGGATTCAGTGTCAGGGTGGAAGTGATCGCCCCCTGCTGGGCTCCAACGTTGAGATTCTGACCACAACAGTCAAATTGAACCAGAGTGACTTTACCTGTCGGGGGACCTATTTTAATCTGGGTGATGATGTTTCTGACCCAGCCATGGTGTCCCAGGGGACGGCCTGTGGGCCCAACAAGGTGAGTTTCCATAAAATGTGTACTTTTTTAGGAAAGTTAATTTAATACATATATATATATATATATTAGGGTGACCAAACGTCCTGTTTTCCCAGGCCGTCCTGGTTTCCATTGTTTTTCATTGGGCCATTAAATTGACCGGTGTTACGAGATTTTAGGTTTCCGAAAGCGGAGCATACATGAATATTAATGAGTTAATATTCATATATTAATAATGCACGTGCAACTGAGAATATTAGTTCAGATCGTATCTCAAGACATTAGTGGATTATTCCATAAAAGTAACTATATTCTCAGCTTCGTGGCTGACTTATGCCTAAACTACAGTTGTTTACTTCTAGGTAACAGTTTATATATTTTAATTAGTATGCACGATTTGTGCAGTCATCTGTAACTGAATAACAGATACTTTGTGTAACAGCAGAGCAACCTTCAGCTATCGTCTACTATGAGTTCAGCTCGTTGTGTTCTTCCTTTGTACCTTGCGATGTAACAGCTGACAGGCCTATATAAATTTCTTTTTAACTTTCATGCTTATTTGTTAAGTAACAAAAAACTGCTGGGAAAGATCAGCTCTACAGCAAAATATAGATGGGCAAACAAGGAGGATGAGGAAAACGAGGATGAAGAAGAAAACTAAAGATTTTTTTTTTTTTTTGTTAGTTTTTGTAAGTTTTAGAGCTATTTTCTGTTAAATTTGGATTGCTAATATAGCAGAGCAATTTTTTTTTTTAGTTATTTATTATTTTTCTAATGCAGAAGAGACATTATTTATATCATTATTTCATTCGTTATTTTTGAAACCGGTCATAATAAAACATGTTGAGTAACCTATGAGAAGCCTATCTGCAATTTGTGTCTTTGCTTATAGAAATTTTGTAATATAACAATTTTCTATCCATACAGAGGAGGCATAGGCCTACTTTAAATGTATTGAAATTATAAGGCATCTTTGAATAAATTTCAAGTATAATTTGAGTATCTCATTGCCGGGCCGAGTGTTCTGGTTTTTGGTAATCAAAATATGGTCACCCTAATATATATATATATATATATATATATATATATATATATATATATATATATATATATATATAGATATATAGATAGATAGATAGATAGATAGATAGATAGATAGATAGATAGATAGATAGATAGATAGATAGATAGATAGATAGATAGATAGATGATAGCAAAGAATGGAAAAGTAAGAAAAAAGGCTTTTACATTGTTGCAAAAAAATTCTGTTTCAAATAAATGCTGTTCTTTTGAATCCTGAAGAAATCTTTAAAGGTGCCGTAGAATCAGAATTTGAGTTTAGCTCAGCATAGTTAAATAACAAGAGTTCAGTACATGGAAATGACATACAGTGAGTTTCAAACTCCATTGTTTCCTCCTTCTTATGTAAATCTTATTTGTTTAAAAGACTTCCGGAAAACACTCGGATCTCAACATAACACCGACTGTTACGTAACATCATTAATATGTATGACCCCAATATTTGCATAATGCCAGCCCATTCAACGCATTAGACAAGGAAAGGCAGTATTAATGTCTGGATCTGTGCAGACAAGGTAAGCAAGCAAGAACAACAGCGAAAAATGGCAGATGGAGCAATAATAACTGGCATGATCCATGATATCATAATATTTTTAGTGATATTTGTAAATTGTCTTTCTAAATGTTTCATTAGCATGTTGCTAATACTGTTAAATGTGGTTAAAGTTACCATCGTTTCTTACTGTATTCACGGAGACGAGAGCCGTTGCTATTTTCATTATTAAACACTTGCAGTCTGTATAATTCAAAAACACAACTTCATTCTCTATAAATCTCTCCAACAGTGTAGAATTAGACGTTAGCCACATAGCATAGCCTCAAACTCATACAGAATCAAACGTAAACATCAAAATAAATACTTTACTCTCATAATTCGAAGCATGCATACAGCATGCATGACGAACATCTTGTAAAGATCCATTTGAGGGTTATATTAGCTGTGTGAACTTTGTAAATGCACTGTATTATAGTCGAGAGCTCGTGTGGCAGAGGGAACGCATCTCTTAAAGGGGCCGTGCTGAAAAAATCAGTGCATAGTTAATGATGCCCCAAAATAGGCAGTTAAAAAAATTAATAAAAAAAAATCTATGGGGTATTTTGAGCTGAAACTTCACAGACACATTCAGGGGACACCTAGGACTTATATTACATCTTGTGAAAAAACAATCTAGGGCACCTTTAAAACTATTAAGCAGTACAACTGTTTCTTGAGCATTAAATTAGCAGAATGCTGATATAATGATTTCTATATGATTATGTCACTCTGAAGACTCTGAAAAATCACCTTTGCCATCACAGAAATAAATTACATTTTAAAATATATTCAAATAGAAACTATTTTAAATTGTAATAATAGTTCATAATATATAGAGAGCTATTTATGTATGCGTAGCAAATAGACTTTGAAATTGATTAAAAATTAAATTTATAGAATGTTTGATTTATTGTAATATTGTATTTTCAGGCATGTATGGACCAACGATGCCGGGATGTGTCCATGTTTGGTGTTGAAGAATGCCGCAGGAAGTGCAATGGCCACGGGGTGAGGAGGGGGGAGGGGAGGAGCAGACAAAGAGCAATAAATCAGTAAAACTTGCAGTTCCATTATTTCTTTCTCTAATTTGTCTTTGTATATGTAGGTTTGTAACAGTAATAAGAATTGTCACTGTGATGAGGGTTGGGCACCTCCTGACTGCAGATACTCTGGAACCGGAGGCAGTGTGGATAGCGGCCCTGCTCGAAAGCCCAGAGGTACTAAACACACACACACACACACACATTCACATGTAACTTTAAACAAAACATTTGGACTCGGTAAGTGACACATCATCACATTGATTACATTGCCGTGCTAGTGTTTAGCCTCATTTTTGTCTGTATACAGATTCAGATCCTGCGAGGGTGGCTCTTCTGGTCATTTTCCTGTTTGTGTTGCCGGTTTCACTACTGTTTGTCGCACTCCGCTTCCCCCGCTGTCGACGAGGCCTTGTGTACCTTGGCCACACCCCCTTCAGTAAGGCCCGACAGAGCCGGTAAGACTGAGAAAAAGACACAGGGGGCAGAGAGATGACGTACATTATTGAGGCAATTTATCTCACTTTAGTGTGTACGCTGGCAATGATTCATTGAGGGTCATTAACATGAGTTGTTATAATAATAATAAAAATTGATTTAGTTTTATTTACATAAAAAATGCAATTTATGCATGCTGTTACTTAAAAACACATCTTCTATGATGAGCATGTTTTTAATTTCTGAATTAAAATTCATTTAGATACATGGCCTGACAACATAATAAAGGGGAAAAAAAAACTCAATAAAAGAATGGAATGCTTAAAGGTGCTAAAGAGGTTCTTTTTGTCGACTGAGTTTTTGAAATGAGCGCATGGGTAAGAACAACCCCCCTCCTTCACAGCTCACGAGTATCAGAACACGAGTGTTTAGCACCGGCATAACGACTAGCTAAAACATTCTGACTGTGCTCAACATACAGCGATTGTTTCCTGCTCCTGAAGCAGATTTATATACTTTCACATGGAATTTGAACACCGACTGTAATCACAGACTGAAAGCAACTGGCTCTGACTGGACGCGTTTGAGCGCGATCAGTCATAAGTATCAATTTACATTCATAATCGGCCTTACAATCGTTAAGTGTGTGCGCGACTTAAAACCGTGGATTCATTACGTCGGACTCACCGCAGGTAACTCATAATCTGCAGTTGTTACTCCTGTCTCCTGACAAAAACATTGCATGCGGCGCCTGTGGAGTGTGGAAAGTTACTGGAGCGCGTAACCACGCGTCTCTCACAAGGAACATCATGGCAGTGATTGACAAGCCAGAGGGCCAATCCGCGCAAGTCTCAGTGATTGACAAGCCAGAGGGCCAAACGTTTACGCGATCATCGCGTAAACGATTGGCTGATGTTTTTAAGGCCCTACCTCGTGCACAGATGATGTATATTAATATTATTACTTTCAGTGCACCTAATAAATATTATTTTATCAGTTAGTAAATACAGTTTCAAGTAATATTGCAAAAATGTATAAAACAAAACATCCTCTTTAGCACCTTTGAACAGAAAATCTTTTGTAGTAGTTAGGCATAATCTTTTATGTAAAAATAATTAATAATCATTTAATAAATAAATAACAAAACTGCTTATTAATATTTGAAAATGTATTTAAGGTGTAAAGACAGTGTTAAAGGGGTCGTTACATGAGAAATCAAATTTGCCTTGATCTTTTGACATTGTGCCACGTCACCCCCTGGGTGGTTTCTGCCATGACCACGTAACACTATCTTGGTCACAAGCCACTTCTTCTATTCATATTAATCAACTCCTGTAAAACTGTAATTACTCAACTCCAGACCTGTGGTCTGGTGAAGACTTCCTCTTGCTGCTTGCTTGTATGCTTTTTCTTCAGCAAAATTACACAACTACTACTCCAACTACTCGGAGAGCTGTAAAGGCCCCTGTATTTATATTGTCTTTTGACACACTTGTGGTTTCTACTTGCGTCAATTGCTAGGTTACTTGTCTATCACTCTTGTCTACTCCTATTTGCGTCAATGGCTTAAGCAATACACACTAGGGGTCTGACGAGATCTCGTGGCACGAGATCTCGCGAGACTAATATGTGACGAGATTTCTCGTCGAGGCGAAAAGTTGGCTGCGTCCGAAAACTGAAAAATGCTGCCTTCCGAGGCCACATTTCAAGGTAAGATGGTATCAAGGCACGTCCGAATCCAATGTTAGCTTCACTTCCTGTCTCATGAGATACCTTCCTCAGATCGATTTTTGAAGGAAGCATAGATGTATCCTTAGCTACCTTAGATATCCCACAATCCTGTGCTATTCATTCTGTGACAGTTGAGCTACAAAAATAAAGATGGCGTCCGAAGGTTGCGTTTGCTGCTCAGTTTGTGTATAAATGTACGATTTTGATCAACATATTTCAATTTTGATATAATTTCTATCGAGAAATTACTACTGTAGTAATTAAATATTTGTTTAGTTCTCACCAAAGCTCGCGCTATATTGCTGTACAGGGGCGCTTATAGGATTTTATCTCAGGGTACGCACATAACCCCCCCCCCCCCCCTTTTTTTTTTTTTTTTTTTGCTGTCCGCAAAACCCGATTAAACGATCTAATGCTGTACAAATCGAGTGATCGACTGTCTCTTTCATGTTCCCCATTTAGAAAAACTGATGTGCTTGATGCTTCGTGAAATTTTTGTTTTGTTTTTTACGTTGTCTCTCTGAGCAGCTTTGTCCCGAATTTTTTTTACAATGACACTAATTCTTAATTTCTAAAAGAAATGCAAAATCAATCGGTATTTATTAATAGAATAACGAGACACAAACCTTTACATTAAATCGCACTTGGTCCCATTTATTTTTGATCAAAGTGCATACTACATATACAAACTTTCACTGTCAAAGTGCGCACATTTGTAGAAATACACGTTTACCTCAGATTTCATTAGATAGAATTTATAGAACATGTACGCAGAGTTAGGCCGTGTGTCCACCAGAGCGTTTTTAGCCAGCTGAAAACGCTAGGCGCTCTGCTTAAAACGCCCGTCTTTGAGCGCTTGAGAGCGCTTCTGCAGCGTAGCGTTTTTTTCCGTTGAGACGCTTTGTTGCTATGATACGGAATATCTGTGTCACTGTTACTTATAACTGATTTTGCAGGTAATTTGTTTCAGGCTAAAAATGTTCACACAATGTGGAATTACTTGCTATGTATGTTCGGAGACCAGCAATATTAATTTCTCATCCATTTTGTTTCTGTTTGTTGATGTCGCTGTACAGCAAGAGTGTGACAGTTGGTCGGAGTTGTATTTGTCCCGCCCCTCCTTCACTCTGATTGGTCGGTTGGCAAAAAATTGACAGTGATGAGCGCAGCGTTTTACTCAAAGTTTAACATTCTTCAACTCTAGGCGACCAGTAAAAAACGCACAGCTCTAAGCGCTTGAGCGTGAAAAACACGCTCAGCGCCTCGTTACGCTCTCGGCGTTTAAAAAACGCGGCGTTCCCATTGAAAACAATTGAAAAAGTACGCTCGGAGCTGGAAAAAACGCTTAGGAGGACACACGGCCTTACAGAGGTCATAAAATGTAGTTTGCTAGGGGGGTACGGGGGCATGCTCCCCCGAGAATATTTAGATTTCCTTTGTGTACATATGTGCATTTTTAAGACGTTTAGACCAACAAATTGGATAACAATAGCTTTAAAACCATGTCAACAAATACACAAGGCAGCTTTAATCGCATGTTTGGCAATTTCATTTTCAAACGACGGTCATTGCTCGTAGTATTGCGCTTTATTTAAGCTATAATTAAGTAATTATGCAGCACGCGCCGGCGCATTTGCGCATGCAATTCTTGTGCACCACGAGTACAGTATAATGACTGATTTGACAGTCGTGTTAATTTTTAGTGAGTTTTACCGACATAGCCTGACAACATCTCATCTGACCGCAGTTCACTGTTGTTCAAGTGAAGCTCCCTTGTCATCACCTGCACCTTTTCCGCGCTCGTTTGACTGGCGCCAGGCGCTGAGGCGAAGTCGGAATGCGCCTCTGAAAAGTGTCCCGTTTGTTGTGTCATAAAGAGACAGTTCTATATAAACGTGGCGTTTTATTTGGCGATGTTTTAAAAAAACGATTTTTATTTTATGTATTTTATATGCTCTGTTGGTGGTTTGTGGAGTAGCATCACCCGGGAGGGATTTTTTTTTTTTTTTATCCCCACCAGGGATAAAAATAATTCAGCAGAGGCAGGGATACATAGACCAGACCATAAACCATTTATAAATTAATTTTAAACAATAAAACGTTTTGTCATAACCTAAAGTAAATTATCCCTACATATTGTTTTGTTTGATTGTGTAATTTGCTTTTTGAATCGTGGAAAAAACGTTATTTCTATTCTAAAAAAATATTATCCAGACTCTCATACACTCATGCTGATATTGTACTATTTGATGATCAGTAGTGGTTCGTTAAATATAATAATTCAATTAGCATTCAGGCTACAATAAGCACTTAACTTTAAATATATAACTTTAAAAATATATATTAAATAGATAATAAAAATATCTAGATAGCTGGCTGACTAAAGTAGGCTAAGTTTTACATATAATAACAAAGTTTGAGCGCGTACAGCCACACACGCAATATCTGCGCGAGAGCGAATAACGCCACGGAAACTGTCTCAAATTAACTATAATGACGAGAAGAAAGCTGTGTGCGCTGCAGTCAGAGGTTCTTGATTCTCTAACGACTTTTTATTGGTTAAAACGAATGGAGAGTTAGGAGCCCGAGCACCCACCGGATTTCACTGCATTGAGATGCGCGTCCTTGAAACGGGAAGCCTCGGGTGCCGTTTCACATTGTCACTCACAGCTTAATAACGAACTCTCACACGCAAAGATAATAACAGCAGAGGCTACGTGCAACACGTGAAATAATCAAACCAATAAGTCTAAAAACAGCTGTTGCATTTTACCGCGCAGCATATGCATCAGTGTAACAAATCAACATAAAAATTAAAGAAAATCGCTCAGAAATCTGGGGCTACGCCACTGCTTTATGTATTCTCATTCTCTCTTTCTCTCTTAATATGTCGAGTGCACGCAGATAGATTTTAATAATCAATTTAAAAATTATGTAAAAAAAAAATAAATAAAAACGGCATTAATTAGCGCCCTCTCAAGGTACGCACAGTACGTACAGCCGTACAGCTGCAGGCGCCACTGTTGCTGTAGATCATTAAACTGTTACACTGCCTCAGAAGTCTGTCCGAAATCAATTTCGTGAGGTACCTTCATGCAAAAACGCTGCCGTACAAGTCATTCTCTTATAAGATAGCGAGGCAGCAAGACAGCTACCTAGGTTTTCGGACGCAGCCGTAGTCTTGTGATGTTGTTGCCATAATATGGCGCGGGATCAGTGCCAAAATCAAACTTCCGAACGACCGACCGACCGATCGAACGTCAAACCGAACGTCTATCCGAACGTCTTGTACTTTGAGCGTCTAACTGAGCGTGTCGACCCACGTGACGACCTGACGTGACGCCAGCGTCTTGAAATTAACTGGTTTTTAACCATGTAAGGTGCCAAGCTGATGTGTAAAGACTATAAATGTACATTACAGGCATGAAAGTATGTGTTTTACTAGCATATAACTGTAAAAAACATCCTAGTCTTAATTTGATCCGTACAATCATGTTAACTGTTAGCTTTATTGCCTACTGTACAATATAGCCTATACCAGTCCATCAGACCTCTTTATCCTACTTCCCAGGAAATCTACAGAATACCAATCAGGTAATGTGCTCCAGGACAGCCTTAAGTGTGGGCTGTTAAACTGAACTCTGCTGGTCGTGTCCCTGCAGGAACTAAATTGTATAGCCTTGCTTTATACACCTTTTTCCACCAGTTACTTTAAAAAATAATAATTAGTTACACTTCTCACAAATAGTAGCTGAGTTAGTAGGGAAAGTAACTATTGGGTTACTTTTTAATTTTCTTTTTTCAAATATGTCAAATAACTTGGATGCCCTAATATTAAATATGTTAAATTAATGAAATGGACACTAAATAGAATAAAATATTTTTATAAAACATTGTACCTAATCTACACTATTTTAATGTTGCTGTGGGGCAACGTGAGAGACAACTATCAAATTCAATATATTATTGTAAATATTATCATTACTAATGGAACAATAAAACACAATATGGTTTAGAACTTTTAATATTTATTGCACAGGCTACAACTGGCCAACAAATAAGTCTAAAAATAAATTATGCTTGATCCTTCTTGACTTATGATCCGCTCTTATTCACGACATGAAATTTATCTGTACTGTAGGCTACTGTTGGTAGCCATTAAAGAAAACGTATTTCACATTTATGTTTAAATAGGCCTATTATAATGTTATTTTTTAATTTCATCTATTTGATAATGAAAAGTGAACAGCATGAGTAAGATGCATCATATGATGCCAATATATCGGGAGTCATGAAGTGGGTCAGACATGATTTTGACCACTTCTTTAAGTTTTGTTTTGTAGAAAGCCTTTCATAAAGTGAATTTCGTTTTGTAAAAAATGTATCTTAATTTAAATCAATGTTTCATCAACCAATTGCCTCGATTTAATAAATAAGCAAATAAAGTAGACAATATAATCATGGCAGGCGCGGGCGCAATCACTGGCGCGTGAACTGGAGCGCGACTTATAGGCTAAAGGAACCCAGACTCAGTATAGTCTGCTTGACTCACAGACATGAGAAATATATCTATAGAAAGCTTGACATGTCTATTTTTATGTAGTCAAATTGGTGTGGTTCTAAAAACAAAGTATGGTCACATCAAATAGGCCTACTGATTAAAAAAAAAGAAAGAAGAAATTGTTGTTGTTGCAGGGGCAGTATTTTATAATTAATTTATAATTGTTTTATAGGCCTAATTATAAATAAATAGGGTTAGGGTCTCAATAATTTGATAATAAGCATTAAGGAATCTTGCAGCTATTCTATTTCTATAAGTTAAATAATATGATCAAGTCACTGCTCTGTAACAAATTAGAATGAAAAAAAAATAAATTGTAAAAGTTTTTGGCCAATCAAATCAAACTTTAGGCTACTGTTTACAAAAGACGAGGTCGAATTCCGATGTGTGTAGATGTAAGAAGTAGATATAAGTATAAGTATATATCTGATTTAAATGGCCAGGATATTTTATGCAATATATCAATAGCTTATTTAATTTAGGCGTAGCTTATAAAAAGCAGATAGGCTATTTAGGTTGCAGATTTCGCTACTTTTGGTAAAGCATAGGCTATTTCTCATTTGAAACATTTCGCAATTAGAAGTCTGTTCCTAAAACGTTTAATGGGAGATGGAGAAAATGTTCGTGGAATGTCCCGTTCTTTTCCAAATTAGCCGTCCAAGCATGTGGAAAAGGATACAATCGAATCATGAGTTAAATTAAGAAAAGCACAAACGTGTTACAACGTGTCTTTACACGTAAACAACACGTTGGGAAGACGATCGGTTACTCGCACTTCCGACCGATCGCCATAGGAACGCGTTACATGAAATAAATATATGATATTTCGCTAGGTGGCGACAAGTGTCTGATAAAATGTATTTTATGTATCATTGTATCATTTATTTCAAAAACTCAAGCCTGTGGAAATAAAGTCTGTTGTTTATCCTTTTGATATTTCATTTTAAAAAGTGACTGTCTATCGTGTTCTGATCTAGCCCCTTACATTTCCCTTCATTTGTAAAATTCAAAATTCACCTCTGCAATTCTTCAATTCATGACACATTAAAGAAAAAGTCTAATAGAAATGTATAGAAAATATGCTTGACACTTGACAGTTTATGGCAACTAGTTCAACCATTTTGCATTAAATGACTCATGCAAGGAACTAATGTTTTAAGGGGTAAAACTATTCATCAGGGAACAAATATCATATTTAATCTAAATGACAATTGATGAATTAGGAAACAGCAGACACACAATCAATTGCATGACTGTACCAAAGTATTTTCAATTTTTTTTCAAGAGAATGAGAAATTGCTTTTATGATAGCCTAGTATGTATTTTTCATGTCTGATAATAAAATAAAAACACAGCAACACACTTCTACAGAATGTAAAGTACAAGTTATATAGACAATATATTTTCTAAAAGGCATGCCTCAATATTGACTTTTGAGCTTGGGTAGGCTACATAGCCTACCTTTAATCAACCAAATCAATCCTAGTTTTTATTGTGTGTAGACAGATAATTTTACAGATAATTAAAGATAATTTTGTCACCAAATCTCATTCAACTGAGATGAAGGAAAGAGGGTAAGAGCAACTGTCCACTAAAGGAACTGTAATGTTAAACTTTCATTCAAAAACATTTTAAAGGCTCTCCTGAGGCTTCACATGATATCAACTGAATATTCTGTTGATTTCATGGGAAAAAGGATAAAGAGACTCTGATGATATACTATATAGGCAATTACAATAATTAACAATTTATTAATTTAGAGTGTCTTGCATGGATTGTGAACATTGCAGCAGGAAATAAAATTAAAAATAACAACAAGTTAGAATGATAATATAGGTCAAATTAAGAATATAGAATGTCTGTGGACAGTCTGCTTTTCGAAAGTAAAACAATGGAGGAGCACATGGATTCAGGAAAGAAATATGTTTGTGTTAGTGTTGTTTTAGATGTGTATTGCCTGTAATGTCCAGGATTTAGTATTTAGGTATAAAATATCTTTATTTAGTGCCTATTATCAAATAGATTAAATTAAAAAATAACATTATAATAGGCCTATTTAAACATAAATGTGAAATACGTTTTCTTTAATGGCTACCAACAGTAGCCTACAGTACAGATAAATTTCATGTCGTGAATAAGAGCGGATCATAAGTCAAGAAAGATCAAGCATAATTTATTTTTAGACTTATTTGTTGGCCAGTTGTAGCCTGTGCAATAAATATTAAAAGTTCTAAACCATATTGTGTTTTATTGTTCCATTAGTAATGATAATATTTACAATAATATATTGAATTTGATAGTTGTCTCTCACGTTGCCCCACAGCAACATTAAAATAGTGTAGATTAGGTACAATGTTTTATAAAAATATTTTATTCTATTTAGTGTCCATTTCATTAATTTAACATATTTAATATTAGGGCATCCAAGTTATTTGACATATTTGAAAAAAGAAAATTAAAAAGTAACCCAATAGTTACTTTCCCTGGTAATTGAGAATGAAGTAACTAGTTATTAACTCAGCTACTATTTGTGAGAAGTAACTACTATAACTAATTATTATTTTTTTAAGTAACTGGTGGAAAAAGGTGTATAAAGCAAGGCTATACAATTTAGTTCCTGCAGGGACACGACCAGCAGAGTTTAGTTTAACAGCCCACCAGTGCCGGCCCTAGCCTCTTTGGCGCCCTAGGCAAGATTTTTTTTTGGTGCCCCCTTATATTGCGATTTATCTAAAGGGGCGAATCTAGAAAATTATTTCTAGGGTGGCAAAGGGGTGGCATGAGGTCTATGAGGGGTGGCAACACCAAAGCAAGCGCTCATGCATAGTTTTTGGAGATTTATAGCCTGACATACACAATTGTGTTCACAAACATTGCATTACCAGAAATTATCTATATACCGTTTAAAATTAATAAATTAAAAAATTCAATATCCATCATGGCACCAAGTAAATACACTATATGAAAAACTTCTAAATGAGTCTGAGCTTGTATCACTAAAGGAGATGAGCAGTTTTATTAATACTACACAGGCTACTTCAATGGTATAAATCACATTTTAGTGCAAGTTAAAGAGCAACAAAACAATTTTTGAATTTCTGTTATTAACAGAGGTGGGAATGTGTGTGTTCACCCAGAACACCCTATCAACCACATACTCTAGCAACACATCAGCAACTGCATAGCAAGAGCCTAGCAACCACCTAGCAACACTGTAGCAATCACCCAGAACATCTATATTCTGGACTAACTGACCAAAGTTTTTACATTTTTTAAACAAGACTTGAAGTTGGGTTTATGACAAGCCAACATAAATTTGTCCTTCAAACTTTTCAGTCTCTATTGTTTTTCTTGATTGCTAATGCACAATTCATGAAACAATTCAACATTTTCTCACAACTAAACACAATATCAAAACTATACACCAACTTGCACAAACCTCAAATGTCTAGGTCAAAATAAAATGTTCTATTCAAAAACTTATTCTTGTCTGACAAAATCAAACTTTGGCATCAGATGACACACAAAACGTAACAAATACACACTGCACTGCCCAGTGAACACTAGTGAGATCAATTCATATAACACGGTAACAAAAAAACCTCTATTTCATTTTACTATTATAAATTGATCTTGCAGTAGATGAAAAGCATGAGAAAAATATGTATTAATTTGGTATGCCACACAATACAGTATACTATCAATTGCAGTAAAAGTAAATTCAGCATCCTCTGCACATTTGGCTAAATTTTATTACAGTATACAGTATAGCAGTGTATTGGTCTTCTTCTGACACAGACTATATCCCTTGGAAATCATTTCTCAGCGCTGCAAAAAATACAGTAGCCTACAGCCTACGTATAACAAATGGCTACAAAGAGAGTTGACAATCACAACATTGAGGGTGTAGCCTACAACATGAAATTTCCCTCATCTAAAGTAGCATACTGGTACTGTGAAAGTTTAAAACCCCTGTAAATTATTCATTCAGCTCTCTCAGATTTTGACTGGTGTGTCATCAGTTTTGCTTCCTAATGTTGTCATTTTAAACGTTTTGAGAAATGTATAATGTGTTAGCAATCGAGAAAAGCTAAAATACGTTTAGATTCTTACCCCAACTCTGCTATTAGTTTCTGTGATCGGGATCTCCGTATTGATTTCATGTTATTGGTTCATCGGATGGCAAAAATACCTTAATTTATCCATGATGAAAGTGGAGCGGGCGGTCGCTGAATCAGCTCGCCAAAAAATTACTAAAATTTCAGACAGATTCGGATGGGACATTTCTCACAGGACTTCTGAGTTAGCCGGGAAGCAGCAATTTTCCGATTCACGTACAAATATGGGAAAAAAATCGTAAGTGAACTTGGCTGCGCTGTGTTTTTGACTCTCAAAGAACCGGTTCATAAGAGTCATTTGTTAATGAAGCACACTGGGCGCGCTGCGTGCAACCATCATGCACAGTTTACTGAAAGACGTGTTTTCTTGCCATTAGTACTTTGGGTTGCGCAATTTATTTTAGCCATCATATTGAAGCGCCACTCCTGAAAAGCAGTACTTGAAACACTGCTTATTTTATTCTGTGATAATTTTGGGGTGGCAAAGCTTTTTATTAGGGTGGCAGATGCCACCCCGTGCCACCCAGGTAGATCCGCCCCTGTCCACACATCCGGCCTCTTTGGCGCCCCCTAGCGAGATTGCGCCCTTAGCATTTGCCTATACTGCCTATATAACGGGCCGGCTCTGCAGCCCACACTAAAGGCTGTCCTGGAGCACATTACCTGATTGGTATTCTGTAGATTTCCTGGGAAGTAGGATAAAGAGGTCTGATGGACTGGTATAGGCTATATTGTACAGTAGGCAATAAAGCTAACAGTTAACATGATTGTACGGATCAAATTAAGACTAGGATGTTTTTTACAGTTATATGCTAGTAAAACACATACTTTCATGCCTGTAATGTTATAGTCTTTACACATCAGCTTGGCACCTTACATGGTTAAAAACCAGTTAATTTCAAGACGCTGGCGTCACGTCAGGTCGTCACGTGGGTCGACACGCTCATTTAGACGCTCAAAGTACAAGACGTTCGGATAGACGTTCGGTTTGACGTTCGATCGGTCGGTCGGTCGTTCGGAAGTTTGATTTTGGCACTGATCCCGCGCCATAGTGACAGAGTGTTAGGATGATTAGGGAAAGAATATGCCACCGCTACCTTTACATTACGCCTCCACTGCCGTTTTGCTTTGTATTTAAATAAAAAACATTTAATTCACTTGGATAACGGTTGCCGCCGCTCCATATTTACAGAGCGCGATCGCTAAAAGTGAAAGTAAACGCGCGCGTATTCAAACGCGATTTCAATCCGGTTAAGTCTGACGTCACGTGGCAGCGCTTCCGGGTCCTAACGCTCTATCTCATACCACAAGAAAACAACAAATGGTGCTAATATACATACACGATGTGGTGTAATACTACAAAAAATATATAATTACAACCTTTATCTCCATATCAAAATTCCAGATGGCCAGACAATGATTCATCTTTTATAAATCATTAAAATATTAATATCTGTGACGCTGTGAGCACGGAGACTGTTGTGTAGACTGTAAGTATTTAAAATGTTTAACTTTAATGATCGATGTTTAATATGAATAAATAGCGCTCATAAACGGCCGTCGATGGCATTCTCAAGTGAAACGAGTCGAGGCTTGGACCCGGAAACGGCGTTCTTTACGTCACGACTTAACAAGCGGATACCCGCATTTTGAAAGCGGCTCCCTGATGAATGCAAATATCTCTCCATATGAAAGCTATTTTAGGCTGGGCAGTGTAGTTGTAACCATCTCTTAGCTCTGTATCAAAGAAAAAATTGGTCTTATTTGCACTTTGAATATTGAGAGAGTGTGATTATGGTAACACTTTACAATAAGTGCAACCATAAAAACAAATAACAGTTTCTCTTAATCTTATTAAGCACAAACAATAAGGTTTCATTTGTTAACATTAGGTAATGCACTGTGAACTATCATGAACTAACAGTGAATGACTTTTTATTAACTAACATAAACAAAGATTAATAAATATGGTAGCACATATATTGCTCATTGTTAGTTGATGTTGGTTAATACATAAATGTTAATAAATGAGACCTTACTGTAAAGTGTTAACATTTTTATTTATACTGTTTTTATTTCTATGATCAGTTTGTGGAAAGGAGTTCAGTTAGGAGGTCAAAAGTTGTAGAAGCTCATAATTCATGTGCAGTAAGGCCTGAAGAGACTGAAATCATACAGAAGAGAAGTCAGTCAGTTGAGTTTGTGGCAAAACCTTTTACAGTACTTGAGTATTGTTGTCTTTTACTGCATATGATAATTCATACTAAGAAAGTAGAACTGAAATGACATTCATTACAAGATGATTAGTTAAAACATTTCAAATACCTGCAGAATATTTTTTCTAGTCATGTATTTCGCCATTGAGGATTTCTTAAAAATATTGTGTAAAAATCTTGTCTCGTCTCTTGAGATACCCGTCTCGTCACACCCCTAATACACATTTTTTTTTTTATCATACATTTTTATCAGATTTCTACCTTACTAGACATTTATTTCCTAACTGTCTTCATTGTTATCGGTTACACACAACAATGCCTCTATCCCCCAGAACCCATGTTCACCTACACACATGTGGTATACATTTCACTCGAGCTCACAGCATGTGTTTTTGTCTCATTTATGAAAACTTCAGAGACCCCAGAGATTCTTCAAGTTTAGCAATTTTCTGCTTTTTATTATATCTTTTAAAATCTTTATCAAATTGTTTGGAAGAGAACACTCCATTTCTCTTGACACATATAAGAGGTCTTTTTTTTTAACTTAGTTTCAGAGCTTATATGTCCTCCTCATTATAAACAAAGCATGTCTTTAATTAAGCTCCAAAAACAGCTTGGGATTTGTGATGTCACACAGGCAAATACATGATGTACGTGCATGAGTGGGAACAAATGGAAGAGTAAAGGGAGGCTTAAAGGAACATTCGCTTTGATGCGCCCTGTTCAAACAGCTCATTTGCTCATTTCTAAAGGGACTTCAGAAGGATACCAGCATCAGGAACAAGTGAATGGTTTATTTTAATGCCGTATTTGATTGCACCAGAGGATTACATGTTTGTTTTGTAAATGAGGCACTATGTAATGGATTAAGTAAAAGATTTTATAATACTTAGTCTGTAAATGAAGGTTTTATATTGATAATGTTTTCAAAACACTTAATGACGTGCAATAGTGAATAGATGTTGATACTGTTTCCTATGCTATGATGTTAGCCAATCATAACAGTGGCCATTTACTTACAAGCCTTAAACGAGCCCCCCCCTAAAACGGATAATTTCAGACCGAGAGTCAGGATGTGGGTTGAAATTAATTGTTTTACCTCATATATATATATATATATATGTATCATGTATGTATGTATATATATCTATGTCATGAACCCATTAATTTTTATTTAGTTACACCATAAAAGTCATTATATTAAAACTTTTCTTAAAAATTGTATAAAGGTTTTTCAAAAAAACATGAAACCAATATGCACACAAAGAGTACATTTCTAACAATTTGGGTGTTTTAAACTATATTTTAAAAAGATTTTTTATTTTCTTTGTTGTGGACACTCTTATTTGTCATTGAAAAATTATCAGACCACCATGGCAATTCGATAAATCCACCCCAAACATAATGTAAAAAAAAAAAAAAACACTGGTGCCATATAAACAATAGCCAGCCAGAAATGACAACCTGAGGTGTTAATATGAGATAAAAGAAATGATCCTTCATAAGAGTCATAGATCACATGATAAATCATTAATGATAATGTTTTACTGTTTTACCCATGATGCAGTGGGGTAACGGTGGCCTATATTGAATACTCTGTGAAGGAGGAAAACCGGAGGTATCTGTGAATGTGGAGCTTCAGTTTGTACTGCAAAAAAGCCATATGGTAGCAATAGCTGCACTTGGTTAAACATTAGTTTTGTCTCTCATCAGCACAGCAGGGGCTTTGAATGACAATGGAAAACTGATTGGGCTTAACATTGGCTATCACTGACAAGCTCCTCTCTGGTTATGTGTGTTGTGAGACTTCCAGCAAAACAGTCACCCTGAAGAGTTCCTTAAATTTCTTTAACTCACCAGAGGTCTGTCTTGATGAGAAGAAAAAATGTTTGTTTAATCTCAAATGTTAGTATAAGTGTCTCCCTGCTAGCTGTCTTTCCCACACAGTTCTCCAGTTTTCTATTACACAACAGTACTGCTGTATGTGAAGTAGATTTAGATACTTGTTTATCTTTGTTGTTCTGTGACACTGGATTTTACTCAGTTATTATCGCTATAAAATTGATGTAAAATTGACTAGCAACAAATTGTTCCTTTACATATTTCATTTCTTCATGCTGAAAAGTATAACATGAGTTTGAGCATCTACAAAATGTGTGTAATATTGTGAATACCTTGTATTTTCTTCATAGAACTCCTGCTATGGAGCTAGCAAATGCTCGAAATGGAGATCAGGTGCAACCGCTCAGGTACCAGTGGCCCCACCAGAGCGACATCCCTCTCACCCAGGCTATCAGCAAGGTACAGTAAATCTGCTCTACGAAAGACAGTGCTGCTGCAGAGCATCTGGCGCATTCGATGATACGATTACTGGAGCTTGATCTTCTATAATGTGGTGTAGAGTTACTGAGAGTCAGAGGTAGAGAAATCAGCTCCCAGTGAGGGTCATCATGTCCAGAGAGAGAATAATAGCAGAGCAAGCTGCTGGTAATCATAGCTGGTGATCATGTGCAATGAAATGTATTATAGTTGTACAGTATGCATGTATACTGGTACCAAAACATACAATGGTACCTAAAAAGATTATCATTTTATGCAGTGTAATGTAGAGTTTGACAGACTACCGCTGTAAGTTTGGGGTCGGTAATTTTTTTAATGTTTGTGAAAGAGGTCTCTTATGCTCACAATGGCTGTATTTATTTGATCAAAAATACAGTACAAAAATGAAATATTGTGAAATATTATTACAATTTAAAAATAACTTTTCTATTTTAATATATTTCAAAATGAATTTTTTATTCCTGTGATGGCAAAACTGAATTTTCAGCAGCCATTACTCCAGTCTTCAGTCACATGATCCTTCAGAAATCATTCTAATATGCTGATTTAGTGCTCAAGAAACATTTCTTGTTAATATCAATGTTGAAAACAGTTGTTCTGCATAAAACTTGAACAAAAAGTTCACACTCTGAAATGGAAATCTGAAATCAATCAAATTTATATATATATATATATAAAAATCTTACTGACGCCAAATTTTTGTATGGTAGTGTAAATTCTATAATGTATCAATAAATCAAAAAAGGAAATAATGGCAAACAAATGAATTGTTGAACCCAAATCTTTTTCTTTTTTCTTTTTTTTTTCTAAAAAAGGAACAACTACAGAATGTTTAACTTATGAACTAGTAAAATAAGTGAAAATAAGTAAAGTTAAATAACATAACTATTAAATATGAATATATTTAAAACCCTAGTCTCATTTCATCAGTTGCCCAAGCCTGTTTAATCGTCGTCTTAGGTAAATATATATTATCAGTGCTGAGATAACAAAGCTAGTATTATTTCAAAGCCAAAATTCTGGTATCAATCCAATTCTAGAATTTATGCTGTGGTTTGTGGTAGATTATTAATTTTCTTTATCAGTAACTAGGACAGAGGCAAATTCCTAGTTAAAGATGACCATTGAAAGGTCTAGCAAACCTACTGCGGGTGAGACAGTGTTTAGGTCACAGTCTTGCACTTTCACCTGGTCACTGTTTGTAACACATATTTTGCTCCTCTGTCGAACCTTTCCTGCATGAATTTTTTCCTACACAAACTGCAAAAATATCTGACAGTGACATTGTTTCCTTAGCATCTGCTGCCATCGTAACAATACCAGACAATTTTTCTTGGCTTACTTTTATACCTAAAACAGCCAACTAACTTTTCTTATTGTAACATGCATGTGCTGTAAAAGTTCACTCCCTCTCTACTACCCCCTCCACTACACTTTTGTCTTGTTAGGTTCAGCACAGGCCTGCTCCTCCAACTAAACCTCTTCCACCTGATCCTGTCTCTAAACCAGCTCAGGTAAATCTCATCGCTGCTCACCAAGCTTGTGAGGAATAGAGATGTATAGAGCTGATCTGGTGGATGTAGTGGTGTGCTATAAATACAAACCAATACTGTTTTTATTGCTCTTTCTGGTTCTTCAGTTGGCAGGGCATTGGCCCGCCCCTCCCACCAAACCCCTCCCTCCTGACCCCACCCCCTCAGAGAGCAAGATGCAGTGCAAGGTAGACGGAGCACTTGCTGCTATAGCTGCCATGTTTAACCGTCTCTGTTATTTTGTCTTGACCCAAAGTGTCTACGTTTAGAAACTCACTCCATGTTCCTAGTCGTGGTCCGAGTCTTTGTGTGGTTTTGCATGTGGAGGTGTGCTTGTGTCCCTGTCATTTTGGTTTAATAGTGAGATGATAGTGCTTTGTGCATGTGGATGGGTTGATGGTTCTTCTGGAGTGTGTAGAGATCCCAGCGCCCTGTGAGATCAGACTGAGGGAGAGCATGTAATCTGGAATGTTTTCACCATAAAGAAAAAGTTCAATCAACATCTAATTCATCACAACATATAGTCATACACTCTGTAGTCAAAAGTTGAGTTCAGTTGACTTGAATGCTAATGCTTAATAGCTTTGTGTTCAGATC
Organism: Chanodichthys erythropterus; assembly: GCF_024489055.1. Lineage (NCBI taxonomy): Eukaryota > Metazoa > Chordata > Actinopteri > Cypriniformes > Xenocyprididae > Chanodichthys > Chanodichthys erythropterus. Next base: position 27,792,174 of record NC_090222.1, read on the forward strand.
TTTAATCAAAATTAATGTATAAAAGTGCAAAAATGTAATTAAATTAAAGGGTTAGTTCACCCAAAAATGAAAATTCTGTCATTAATTACCCTCATGTCGTTCCACACAAGTAAGATCCTCGTTCATCTTCGGAACACAAATTAAGATATTTTTGATAAAATTCGATGGCTCAGTGAGGCCTGCATTTACAGCAAGATAATTAACACTTTCAAATGTCCAGAAAGCTACTAAAGACATATTTAAAACAGTGACTAAACATTCAACCTTAATGTTATAAAGCAACAGGAATACAAGAAAACAAAATAACGACTTTATTCAACAATATCTGGTGATGGGCGATCGAAGCTTTACGAATCTTTTGTTTCGAATCAGTGGTTCAGAGTTTGTATCAAACTGCCGAAGTCACGCCCCCAGTGGTGAACCATTAAAATTTTGAAACATTTATGACATAACGAAGCCTCGTTTACTGAAATCCCGTGACTTTGGCAGTTTGATACAAGCTCCGAACCACTGATTCGAAACAAAAGATTTGTAAAGCTTCGAAGCTTCATGAAGCAGTGTTTTGAAATCGGCCATCTACGGGACAAGCCAGATTCCACTAAAGCATTTTTATCTTTATCATTTTTAATATTTGGCATATTTGTGTGCTGCTGCGCATCCCTGTGTTTTAATAAACAGAGTGTGTGTGCGTTGTGCATCCGCATGTAGGCGCATATTACTAATGCGCTCTTTAAATAACAAAACAAATATCGCGCAATTGACTTTAGACCAGGAATCAGTTGGTCAATGGCGCAGTCTATTTCAGTTGTCTCAAAATAGCAATGCGCCTACAGTACCGCTGCACACACCTCGTTTTCAGACCAGCACACCCATGGATGCACAAATGAGTGGAAATGCATTTGCTATTTAAACAACGTGGCACACAACGTGAAAATGATAACTTCGTCAGGCTAAAACTAGCGTGTGGTACGATAGGGGCCATTGTGTACTAATGTAAGAGTAGGTGATGGTGGCAAAACAACATAGTGCTGTGATGAGGACTTTGCACCCCCCCCCCCCCTCCTCTCCCCATCTAAATATTGTTTATTATCTCTCCCAGTCTCTCTGGAAGGTGAAAACAGAAATATTTGAGCAGCTTCTTGCTTTGATGAATCAGTTAT